>NC_133620.1:393222629-393534295 GCF_048593235.1 Sminthopsis crassicaudata | reverse complement strand
AAGGGACTTGTACAGCCTATTTATTGGGCTTATTACTTCTCTGTCTCTGTCTGTTTGTGTATTTGTTTCTCCCTTTTCTTTCTTTTTATTTTTAACAGCTAACCTCAAATCTTTATACATTTTATTTGCTCTGCCTAGATGACTCATACTCTACCTGACCTCTCATTTCTTTACCTTTGTTCAAATCCACATTAGGCCTGAAATAATCCCTTCTTCAATCTTCCCTTTTTCTGAAACCCAGCTCAGATATCACTTCCTCCTCCATGATGATTTCTATAATCTGATCCTTAGTTCCATTTCCTAACTCATTTCTTGGATATCTATTTTGCACTTATCTCTCTTTTTAAACTAAAGCTTTTTACATTTTTTGATTTTTTTATTGAAGATTTTTATTTTCAAAACATATGCATGGATAATTTTTCAACATTTACCCTTGCAAAAAAACCTTAGATCCCAAATTTCTCCCTCATCCACTTACCCCTTCCCCTAGATGGCAAATGACACAATATATATTAAATATGTTAAAAATTATGTGAAATCCATGTATATATATTTATATAATTATCATGCTACACAAGAAAAATCAGACCAAAAAGAAAAAAATGAGAAAGAAAACAAAATGCAATCAAACAACAACAAAAAGAGTGAAAATGCTATGTTGTGATACACACTCAGTTCCCACAGTCCTCTCTCTGGGTGTAGATGGCTCTCTTCATGACAAGATCATTGGGACTGGCCTGAATCATCTCATTGTTGAAAAGAGCCACGTCCATCAGAATTGATCATCTGCTAATCTTCTTGTTGCTGTGTATAATGATCTCCTGGTTCTGCTCATTTCACTCAGCATCAGTTCATAAAAATCTCTCCAGGCCTCTCTGAAACCATCCTGCTGATTGTTTCTTACAGAGCAATAATATTCCATTACCATGCATATACCATAATGTATTCAGCCATTCTCCAAAATTGATAGGCATCCATTCAGTTTCCAGGTTCTTGCCACTACAAAAAGGGCTGCCACAAACATTTTTGCACATGTGGGTCCCTTTCCCTCCTTTAAGATCTCTCTGGGATATAAGCCCAGTAGAAACACTGCTGGATCAAAGGGTATGCACAGTTGGATAGCCCTTTGGGCATAATTCCAATTTGCATTTATCTTTTGAATAATAGTTGTTTGTATGTCTTTTCTTCCAATTAGAATTTAGTTTCTTGAAATGAATTTTTATCAGTTGTCCCCTAGAACTTGCTAATACCTTGCATGAAATGTTATTTAATCATTTCAGTCACAGCTGACTGTCTATAACCCATTTTGGAATTTTTCTTGGCAAAGATATTCGAGTGGTTTGACATTTTTTTCCTAGCTCATTTTACAAATGAAGAACTGAGACAAACAGGGTTAAGTGCCTGGATTAGGATCATGCAGCTATTTTTAAGGTTCATAGGTCAGATTTGAACTCTGGAAGATGTTATCCTGATTTCAGACTTAATACTCTATTTACTGTACTACCTAGCTAGCTATTGCATGAAATTGGTACTTTAAAATGTTTGTTGAATGAGTAAAAGAATCCATCAAACCATTAGGAGCTGACTATGAATATGTTTATAGAACCCAAGTTCAATATATTGCAAAGTGTTTTGTAGATAAGCAAAGAGTGTGAAACCACTCTAAAAACTTTCTCATTGAGAGGGTTTGGCAGATTCAAATATATAGAAGGGAGACATCAGGAAATGACATGTTAGAAAATAATAAAGAAAGAAAAAAACCTAAAAATGTTGACTGAAATCCTTATAAGAGGTACTTAGTGTATTTTATAAGCTTGAGGTTCAAAGAGCAATTTTAGAGAAAGGCAGATGGGCCCTGCCTGATTCAAACTGAATGACTAAGTGAGCACTTGATGGAAAGGCTCACCTGCACATTCACTTGGCCCAGCTGGCAGTACAGAGTTCTCCCACCTCTCACTGGAAGAAAGTTGTGACCTATTTTCAGTATTAGACTTTGTGTTGACATGTGACCTTGACAAATGGGAAGTGAATGGCCCTGGCTTTTGCAAAGACTCAGCAGAATTATGCAATCATTAGGCAGGCAGGCTGATTTGGCTTGGATTGGAAGCTCTGTATTGAAAGAACAGAGTTTTTAGGATGCATAGCTATGAGTAATGCTTCAGAAAGGCTTTATTCACCTCTGAATGGCTTGGAGGATGGGAAGGGGAAGTACTGTGAATGTGTCCCACCCCTCTAATAAAATCATTGTACTATAGTTTCCTGAGTTTGGTGAGTCTTGCCTAGTCAGGCTTTAATTTCTAACTCAGGGCTTTGTTCAGAGCACAATGGAGAGTTTGTCAGTAATTTTCCAAAAGCATTTATTCTTTTGTGGAATTTTAGTAATATCAAGGATCTTCATTTTGGAAATTGGAGATAGATTTGTGATCTGTGATTCTATATGCTTATTCCATATGTGTGATGAGTTTTAAAAGAGCACACTAAATGATAAAATTGGGGAGAATAATTTGCACCAAATGATGAGATTGGTGTTGGCACCAAATGTTGGGATTCTGTCATGTGACTAATTCACAATGGCCTTTCTTTTTCTTTTCTTTTTTTTTAATAAGTTTTTTTTAATTTTCAAAATATATGCAAAGATAGTTTTCATCATTCACCCTTACAAAACTTTGTATTCCAAATTTTTTCTCTACCTTCCTCCTATCATTTTCCCTAGATAGCAAATAATCTAATATATGTTAAACATGTGTAATTCTTCTATACATATTTCCACAATTATCATGCTACACAAGAAAAATCAGATCAAAAGAAAAAGAAATAAGAAAGCAAACAGAAAGCAAGCAAAGAACAACAAAAAAGGTGAAGATACTATGTTGTGATCTACATTTAGTCCCCATAGTCCTCTTTCTGGATGCAGATATCTATTGGAAATGTCCTGAATCACCTCATTATTGAAAAGAGCCATGTTCATCAGAATTGATCATAATGTATTTTTGTTGTTGTATATAATGATCTCTTGATTCAGTTCATGCAAGTCTCTCCAACTCTTTCTGAAATCATCCTATTGATCATTTCTTATAGAATAATACTATACCATAACATCCATATACCATAACTTATTCAGCCTATATGTGTATCCATTCACTTTCCAATTCTTGCCACTACAAAAATAGCTGCTATAAATATATTTGAGCATATAGTCTTTTTCCCTCTTTTATGATCTCTTTGGGATACAAGTCCAGTAGAGACACTGCTGGATCAAAGAATATTCATAGTTTGATAGCCCTTTGGGCATAGTTTCAGAGTGCATCCAAATTATACATTTCTAGTACAATATTGAATAGTAATGGTGATAGTGGGCAACCTTGTTTCACCCCCAATCTTACTGGGAATGTTTCTAATTTATCCTCATTACATATAATGCTTGCTGTTTTAAATAGATGATTCTGATCATTTTAAGAAAACCTCCATTTTTTCTATGCTTTCTACTGTTTTTAGTAGGAATGGGTATTAGATTTTGTCAAATTTTTTTTCTGTATCTAATCAGCTAATCACATGATTTCTGTTAGCTTGGTTATTCATATAGTAAATTATGTCAGTAGTTTTCTTAATGGTTGGATCAGTTTACAACTCCACCAATAATGTATTAGTGTTTCAGTTTTCTCATATCCCCTTCAACATTTATCATTATCTTTTCCTGTCATCTTAGTCAATCTGAGAAGTTTGCCATGGCATTTTAGAGTTGCCTTAATTTGCACTTCTCTTATCAAAAGTGATTTAGAACATTTTTTCATATGACTGGAAATAATTTTAATTTCTTCATCTGAAAATTGTCTGTTCATATCCTTTGACCATTTATCAGTTGGAGAATGGCTTGTATTCTTATAAATTTGAGTCAGTTCTCTAGATATTTTAGAAATGAAGCTGTTATCAGAACCGTTGGATGTAAAATTTTTTTCCAAGTTTATTGCTTCCCTTCTAATCTTGTATGCATTGGTTTTGTTTATCCAAAAACTTTTTAACTAAATATAATAAAAATTGTCCATTTTGCATTTTATAATATACCCTAGTCCTTCTATGGCTATAAATTCCTTCCTTCTCCACAGATATGAGAGGTAGACTAACCTTTGTTATAATTTGATTAAAAATACTAGAGAACATAGGAATAAATGGAGGTTTTCTTAAAATAATCAGTAATGATCAATAATATTCCATAACCTTCATATACCATAATTTATCCAACCATTCTCCAATTGATGGACATCCATTCATCTTCCAGTTTCTAGCCACTACAAAAAGAGCTGCCACAAACATTTTGGCACATACAGGTCCCTTTCCCCTCCTCAGTATTTCTTTGGGATATAAGCCCAATAGCAGCACTGCTGGATCAAAGGGTATGCACAGTTTGATAACTTTGGGGGCATAATTCCAGATTGCTCTCCAGAATGGTTGGATTCTTTCACAACTCCACCAACAATGTATCATTGTCCCAGTTTTCCCACAGACCCTCCAACATTAATCATTATTTTTTCCTGTCATCTTAACCAATCTGACAGGTGTGTAGTGGTATTTCAGAGTTGTCTTAATTTGTATTTCTCTGATCAGTAGTGATTTGGAACTCTCTTTCATATGAGTGGAAATAGTTTCAACTTCATCATCTGAAAATTGTCTGTTTATATTGACCATTGATCAATTGGAGAATGGCTTGATTTCTTATAGAGTCAGTTCTCTGTATGTTTTGGAAATGAGGCCTTTATCAGAACCTTTAACTGTAAAAATATTTTCTCAGTTTGTTACTTCCCTTCTAATCTTGTTTGCATTAATTTTGTTTGTACAAAAGCTTTTCAATTTGATGTAATCAAAATTTTTCTATTTTGTGATCAATAATGATCTCTAGTTCAAGGAGTTTAAATTCTAATGAGGGGGGGAAACAGCATATAAAATGGAACCTAAATAGGGAGAGGGGAGTTCATGAAGGTACCTAGCATAAGGACATGGTTTGAAATCCAGAAAAATCAAGATAAGGTCAGGAAGGGAATGAAGGCAAGCTTGCCTCCCTCAATAAAATGGGGGCTTCTGGAGTGATTTGTAATTGAGAGAAAGGGGATAAAATTGGAGATGGAAATGGAGATGGACAATCCTACATTTACAGGATATGCAAGTCACAGAAATGGTAGACAATTTAAGGTTGAAGAGGCTATAGAATGTGAGGGAAGTTCCAGGATGAAATAGCAGAAGAAGCATAGTTTTGAAGTCTAGATTATCAAGAACAAGTCTGGCAGGGATGTTTGAGCTCTCCATCCATTGAACCTTAGTCTTTCTAAATAAGTATAAATAATTTTTGTAGACATTTTCATCATTACTTTTATTCTTCTTAAAATTTATTTTTCTTCAAATTTTCTAAAATTTGTTAAAAATTATTATTCTAAAAAAATAAGAGCAAGAGTAATTGTTTTATCTAGTTATATACCTGACACCAATAGTTTTTTGTAATCTAAGGATTATACATACCTATGCAATGACAATTAGATAGGAATTGAATCCATGCCATAGATAATGATGAGTTCTAAAAAGTCATAATGAGATACAATAAGTCACAAAGGCAGGAAGTCATCTGGAATGAATTCACAGACTTAAACCTTCTCCAGGTTAAGAGGCAAAGCTTTTTTTGTAATGCTCAGCAGATGGGCAAAGTTCCTAATCAGTTTGTGATTAACAAGGATGAAGTGGGCCCTTTTATACTCTGAGCAAAGTGTGCAAACTATGCTAATGCTGCTCTCCAGTAAATCACTTGGTGGTTATGGAAGTCCTATTTATTTAAGATAGCTTCAAGAGTTGATGTCTATAGATTAATTTCTAGATTGTATAAGGTAACTGTGGACTTCAGTATGAAATAGCCCTTTTTTGTAGAAACTAACTCCATAGGGGCAGTTGCTTTTTACTAGGGCTCACTCAGATACTGAGTTGATACTAGGGACAAGTCCATTCGTTTCATCAGATAAGGCATGTATATTTATAACTAATTAGATATATGACTTTGGACCAATCAACACTTCCCTGGAATTCAGTCCCCTTCTCCATGAACTGAAGAAACTGGGTAAAGTTAGAAGTTTTCAAAGTGTGGTCTATGGATTCAGGGGGTTTGCAAGGTTGAAATTATGGTCATAATAATAATGAGACATTATTTTTCCATTAAAATATTCCTCCTTTTTCCAACTATATATCTGTGTGATGGCAGATTTTCTTCATATACTTCAACCAAAGCAATATATTGCAACAGATTGGATGTACAGATAGATATGAGAAACTAGATGCCTTCTATTAAGCCAGATATTAAAAAGATTTACAATACTATATAAAACAATGCCACTCTTCTCACTAATATTTTCATTTTGAAATATATAGTCATTTTCATAAAATATTATTTGTGTTAATATGTAATGGGTTATTACAAAATGTATTACATATTTTAAAATTTTTGTTTTAATTTATAATACTATAGATATCGGTAGATGTGACAAATAAAGAGTTCTGAATAAAAAAATTGAGAACTGCTGGACTACATAATTTATAAAGTCTGTGGCTCAAAACAGTTATACTGCATCTCTGAGTAGGACACATTTTTCTTTATCTCTTTGAGATTTTATATCACAAAGCATGATATTTTACAGGTCCCAGGAAAAAAAAAATGGGATAGAGAACACCAGATCCAAGAACCTAAATATTAAGTGTTTTACTGAATGACTTCATTGTCATTTATCCTTGTCTCCTGTGAAAAGTATTCTATCCTTCTATGTAATCCATTAAGTTAATGGATAGAGACTACTTGTTTTTGTGCATATGTGTGTACGTGTGTGTTTAAAGTCTTAGACACATCATGTCTTTTCTCAGCATTGATTTGTTTAGAAGAAATTTGTGATGTCTATCACTGGTATTGTCCGGTGGGTGTTCTGCACTGCAATTCTTTTCACTTTCAGTTCTAGGTCCATTTCAGTTCATAATAATTTAGATCAGCACAAGGGACATAAGGGACGAACCCAATTGATTTTTGCAAATATCATAAAATTTTATTTAAAAATATAAAAAAATTCTTATCTTGAAAGTTATACAAAAGAGATCAGGTCTGGATTTGGGCTGCTGTACAAATGTTGCTGAACCTAGGTGTGGATCAATTAAGATGGAGAAATAAAAACTTATACATCAAAAGCATGTTTTTAAAAGGGTTCAATTCCTGAAAAAAAATCAGATTTTATATTCAAACTGCTTTGAAAACAGCAAATAGAGGAAACAATGAAAAAAATCAATTTATATTTAAAAAAAAAACCTTACAAAACAAACTTCTTTTCATCATGGCCCTAAAGAAAGATAAATAGGAAGAGAAGTTGGACCAGACTACATGTAGCCAGAGAAATTCTAGCTATAAAAGATAGAATGTATACAAATTAAATTGAAAATATTTAATTTGAGGATATTGAGTGGGGTATTGAGGGGAACATTAGCTTTTAGGGGAGCTAGAAAAGGCCTGTTGTAAGAACTGGTACTTGAACTAAACCTTCAAGGAAGTTTAGAAATTCCAGGAAGTAAAAGTGAAAAGGCACATTCTTTTTTTTTTTTTTTTTTTTTTTTTTTTTAATTTTTTTATTATATATATATATTTTTTATAATATTATCCCTTGTATTCATTTTTCCAAATTACTCCCTCTCCCTCTATTCCCTCCCCCCGATGACAGGCAATCCCATACATTTTACATGTGTTACAATATAGTCTAGGTACAATACATGTGTGTGAATATCATTTTCTTGTTGCACAATAACATTAGAATCCGAAGGACATGCAACCTGGGCAGACAGATATTATGCTAACAATTTACATTCACTTCCCAGTGTTTCTTCTCTGGGTGTAGCTACCTCTGTCCATCATTGATCAACTGGAAGTCAGTTGGATCTTCTTTATGTTGAAGATTTCCACTTCCATCAGGATACATCCTCATACAGTATTGTTGTTGAAGTGTACAGTGATCTTCTGGTTCTGCTCATTTCACTCAGCATCAGTTGATTTAAGTCTCTCCAGGCCTCTCTGTATTCCTCCTGCTGGTCATTTCTTACAGAACAATAATATTCCATAACCTTCATATACCACAATTTACCCAACCATTCTCCAACTGATGGACATCCATTCATCTTCCAGTTTCTAGCTACAACAAAAAGAGCTGCCACAAACATTTTGGCACATATATGTCTCTTTCCACTCTTTAGTATTTCTTTGGGATATAGTCCCAGTAGTAGCGCTGCTGGGTCAAAGGGTATGCACAGTTTGATAACTTTTTGGGCATAATTCCAGATTGCTCTCCAGAATGGCTGGATTCTTTCGCAACTCCACCAGCAATGTATTAGTGTCCCAATTTCCCCACATCCCCTCCAACATTCATCATTATTTGTTCCTGTCATCTTAGCCAATCTGACAGGTGTGTAGTGGTATCTCAGAGTGGTCTTAATTTGCATTTCTCTGATCAGTAGTGATTTGGAACACTCTTTCATGTGAGTGGATATAGTTTCAATTTCTTCCTCTGAGAATTGTCTGTTCATATCCTTTGACCATTTATCAATTGGAGAATGGTTCGGTTTCTTATAAATTATGGTCAGTTCTCTATATATTTTGGAAATGAGACCTTTGTCAGAACCTTTGTTTTTAAAAATATTTTCCCAATTTGTTACTTCCCTTCTAATCTTGTTTGCATTAGTATTATTTGTACAGAAACTTTTTAGTTTGATGTAATCAAAATCTTCTATTTTGTGATCAATAATGATCTCTAGTTCTCCTCTGGTCATAAATTCTTTCCTCCTCCACAAGTCTGAGAGGTAGATGAAAAGGCACATTATTCCAGAAAAGAGGACCAAGATGTATAAAGTAGCAAGGCAAAGGATAGAATTTTATCTACCTACTGGATCATTTTAAGTTAGAGCTTATATCAAATAGGCCATTTTGGCTGGAACATAGTAATTGTGGTAAAGTAATATATGGGTGTAGAGAGGTAGCATATATAAATAATGTAAAAAAGCTACAAAATTATTAAAAAAAAACCTAGCCTTAGAGGAACCCTGTATTTTTATTTTAGCCCAGATATTATATGTTGTACTTACTCTGCAATCAAAGAAAAGAATGAAACAAAAAAAAAACAACATTTTTTTTTTCTCACAAAATGACTTATTTTTGGTGTCTACTTTATAATTTGAAATTTGAAAAATTGTCATTTACTGTGGGTACATGATTCTTTGCCATATATAATCCCCAAATTTGGGAAATTGCTGGCCAAACAAACAAACATTAATCCCTCTGGTGATGAAGCTTTCTGAAGTTGGCTAGGCAGTCACAGCCAGAGACAGTCTACTATCCATTCTTGAAGGCTTTCTACCTCAGGAGGACCTCTCATCATTTGTATTGTATTATTATTGTCATTCAAGACCCAGGATCAACTCCATTATCAAATGAAATGTTGGAATTGGATTTTAATGGAGAACTTGGTAAATACTCCATACTTTCTAATGGAATAGCTAGAAGTATTTATTAGGTATCTATTATGTGAATGGCACTGACAAGACAAAAATTAAAGAAGCCCTTGCTTCCAAAGAATTTATATTCCAGAGTACCTTCCCTCCCTAATGAAAACTAAAGCTATACATGTATACGCATACATGCAAACAAACAAATACATTTTTTAGTGTATTTAAATATTTAGAGTTGAGAGAGACCATAAACAGGTCCAACTCCCTCCTTTTATAAATGAGGAAACTCATTCTCAGACAAGCTAAGTGACTTGCCATAGGTTAAACAGATAGCAGAGATAAGGTTTTGAATCCAGGTATTCGAATTCTAAATCCAATACTCTTTCTGTGACACTTTAAGATAATTGGTTTCCCCTATGCCTTAGAATGGCAGTATTACATCATTAGCATTGGAATATCCTTAAATCAAAACAGAGAAACTCACTTTTACTCATTTAGCAAACTGAGTCATGGAATAGAAAATTGAGAATAAAACTAAAATGAATTAGTCCTTCCTTTTTTCTGTCTCAAGTTTTCAATTCCTTCTGGTCAGCCAGGAAACAAAAAGATTTATGTGACCTCTTTTGGGTACAGAACATAAAATTAGCACTTTAGACTTTAATGCAAATTGAGTGGTATCAACAATAGGAGGTACTTCTAGTTGGTTACATTTAAGCTAAAACACATAAAATATTTTAATGAATAATTTTTGCTGGCTGGCTCTTCATTAGGTAAATGGCCAAATGATGTTTCTAAGATATGACAAAATATTCTATTACTTTTCACTTGGCAGAAGAGTTAAGAAGAAGAGGATTTTGATGTAGGAACAGGACTAAATATAATTGAATTGCATAAATATACCAGATAACAGCTACCTCATCCTTTTCCCCAATTATTAGGATGGCTAAGTAGTCTGGGTTTGGTTTGTCCAAATAAGGTAAGAGGTTGTTAAAGCCAAAAATGATTAACTTATGAATTCCATCCCTGTTAGGGATAATTTCAACTACCATAGGATACAATTGCACAAATACAATAAAAAAGATGGCAAATATGCCATCCTTTAGCTAATCTGACTCAGTTCAAATATGTCATGGGCTAAATCTTTGTATAAATCACTGTGAAAAGCATTGTAGATGATCTAGTAGGTAGATAAAACATATACTGTAATGGTAATTCCAATAATTTCCTGTCAAATAGTGCCAAGTCAAATGTCTGAATTTTTCATTGCATTTTTAATATCTTCAAGAATTCCATAAGAACACATGAGAAAGGATGACCAGGTATGTTTAACATCTAAAAATAATTCCCTGATTTGCCTTTACCTCCTGGGATTCTCACTTGGAGGCCATTAGTAATGTTGTACTAGTTGATGCTAATTGCCATGAGTGTGCAGAAGGAAAAAAAGGTAATAACTATGGCACTCAAAGTTTCCTACTACAAAGAGCTTTAAATAATTCAGTCAACATCCTGACTTTCCCCCAGGAAAGAAAGGGGAAGTCAGTGCACTAAACACTTATTCTGTATTTATGCATGCAAATTATTTGTATTTTTATAGTTTTTAATTCATATTTTCCTTTCATTGACTTGGATTGGTAGGTTCTGTATAATACCTGTAATAGTGTTGTGGTCATGACATTTAGGCAATGATAATGATATCAGTGTATCAGAATAAGCATGTCTAAGATGCTTTACTCCTTGACCGTCAAGATGCTTTTATGTTTGACCACTTTATCAATTGCGTGGATTGTGGGTCAAAGACTCATTTCATATCTTAGGCCAAAAAAATTGGCCTTCTTAGCAAGACATGCTTTGCCTGTCACATTTACTATCTTAAATGAACTTAAATTTTCTGATTTTTTTAGTAGTCAGTCTTTTCATTAGGAAAATAAAGTAGTTTCCTAGATAATATAGACGAATGATGACTGTGCTCAAGTTATTTAAGAATCTATTCTATCTATGAAAATTTAGCTTCTACAATATTTGTAGGATGTGATCTAGAAGGACTCTTAAAAGGAAAATGATCTAGAGACTTAGACTTGCTCCTCTTTTATTGACAATAGAGGTTCCAACAATATAGTGATTCTAATCCATAATAATGATGTCCAACTAATCTCCCAATAACTCCATATATTGTTATATTTGTTCCATCTACTTTCTAGTGAATAATATAATCAACCTTGCATACACCCATGCTTTGCTTTCTCTGCAAAGTATATGCAGGTGTTCATGGTAATATAGGTTTCTTCTAATTACCCTTTATTTTCATACATCTGGCTCAGAGATATTGGAAGAAAGTCTTGGGAAATTGTAATGTGTGTCTACTTTGTTAATGTGTTCTGAAAATAATGTAGTTCAATGAAACTTTGCCTCATGATTGATGTCAATTGGATGTTTCCCTTTTAAAACATGTAAGCTAAAAAGACAAACTTTGAAAGAATTAAACATGTCTAGTATATTCTTTATTGAAATTACTTGTGAACAAATACATTTGCTAATGTAACAGTAAGTATGAGGAGAGTATAGATTAAGTATGATAGCAGACCACTACCTCAGCATGACCATTGGCTCTTACTCTTCTCCTCAGAGAAAATTGGGAAGAGTGCTAAAATATATTGGTCTTTTCTTTCTCTTCCTTAAACGCTGAATTCTTATTTAGCCAGAAAAAATTCATATGTTTATCCTCTTCTGGGTACAGAATATCAAATTAGATCTTCAGATTGTAATACGAGTTGAGCAGTTCTGACCATGGGAGATACATCTAATTGATTGCATTTAAGCTAAATCAGTTACAAAATATATCTCAGGGAAAGAGACAATGATAATACTTGTCACTGCGTATGTGGGTATAAAGGGACATATCAAGTCCATGTTTGTATCTCTAAACATGGAATACTTGCGAAAGCATTTTAAAATGTCTGTGCTGATGGTTGTAAAAAAAAAACTACATTTTTTTTTTGTTTTTTTCCTTTCTGAGGCTGGGGTTAAGTGACTTGCCCAGGGTCACACAGCTAGGAAGTGTTAAGTGTCTGAGACCAGATTTGAACTCTGGTCCTCCTGAATTCAAGGCTGGTGCTCTATCCACTGTGCCACCTAGCTGCCCCCAAAAAACTGCGATTGTTTATACATTTTCTTTGAATAGCTTGAACTAATGGTGCCAATTTCATCATATGAATGCTTCCTTGAGGGAACCATGTTAAAATCTTTAAAATTTGAATTGTCTATTTTCTTTTGGAGATGACAGTGATTCAATATTCATTCTATGATGTATCTTTCTCTGCTCAGAAATGTCCATAAACTTCCTATTGACAATAGAAAAAAATACAGATTCCTTACTCAGATAATATATCTTGCTCTTTCTTTTCCAAATTTATTTCACATTCTCCTTCAAACATCATGAATGCATATTGATATGATGCTTTTATAGTTTTCATAACACTCCTATGGGGGCAGTAGCACAATTAATTTTAATTTCATTTTTAAAATTTTATTTTTATTATTTATTATAGCTTTTTATATACCAACTATATGCATGGGTAATTTTTATATACAAAACATATGCATGGGCAATTTTTCAACACTGACCCTTGACTTCTGTTCCAACTTTTCCTCTCCTTCCCCTAACTCCCTCCCCTAGATGGCAGGTAGTCCCATACATGTTAAGTTAAAATATATGTTAAATACAATATATGTATACATATTGATACAGTGATCTTGTTGCACGGGAAAGATTGGATTTAGAAAGAAGGTAAAAATAACTTAAGAAGAAAGAAAACAGTGTTCTTTCTCTGGGTGTAGCTGGTTCTATTCATTACAGATCAATTGGAACTGATTTGGATCCTTTCATTGTTAAAGAGAGCCATGTCCATCAGGATTGATCCTCATATAGTATTGTTGTTGAAGTGTATAATGATCTCCTGGTGCTGCTCATTTCACTCAGCATCAGTTCATGTAAGTCTCTCCAAACCTCTCTATTCATCCTGCTGGTCATTACTTATAGAACAATAATATTCTATAACATTCATATACCACTATTTATTTAGCCATTCTCTAATTGGTGGGCATCCATTCAATTTTCAGTTTCTAGACACTGTGAAAAGGGCTGCCACAAACATTTTTGCACATATGGGTCCCTTTCCCTTCTTTAATATCTCTTTGGGATATAAGCCCAGTACTAACACTGCTGGATCAAAAGGTATGCACAGTTTGATAACTTTTTGAGCATAGTTCCAAATTGCTCACCAGAATGGCTGGATCTATTCACAACTCCATCAACAATGCATCAGTGTCCCAGTTTTCCCACATCCCAGCCAACATTCGTCATTATCTTTTCCTGTCGTTTTAGCCAATCTGACAGGTAGGTAGTAGTATCTTAGAGTTGTCTTAATTTGCATTTCTCTGATCAACAATGATTTGAAACATCTTTTCATATGACTAGAAATAGTTTCAATTTCTTCATTTGAAAATTGTCTGTTCATATCCTTTGACTATTTATCAAATGGAGAATGGCTTGATTTCTTATAAATTAGAGTCAATTCTCTGCATATATATTTTGGAGATGCGGCCTTTATCAGAACCTTTAGCTGTAAAAATGTTTCCCTAGTTTACTGCTTCCTTTCTAATCCTGTCCATATTAGTTTTATTTGTACTTTTTAATTTGATATAATCAAAATTTTCTATTTTGTGATCAATAATGACCTCTAGTTCTTCTTTGGTCACAAATTCCTTCCTCCTCCACAGGTCTGAGAGGTAAACTATCCTGTGTTCTTCTAATTTATTTATAATCTCATTCTTTATGCCTAGGTCATGAACCCATTTTGATTTTATCTTGGTGTACAGTGTTAAGGAGGGGTCAATGCCTAGTTTCTGCTATACTAATTTCAAATCTTTTAACTTCATTTTACAGATAATACAGTTAGAGTTTTTAGCCAGTTAATGTTAAAATTGTATTTTCAATCAGTCTTCAAACTATAAATTTGCATCATTTTCATTATGCCACATTGCCTTTCTTCACATTTCTGAACGAGGAGGCTAGTCAGAAAGGCAAATTCACTAATAATTGGGTTTCAATGTATTTTCCTTTTTTTGAAGAGTTTTAATAAGCCAGATAGTAGAGGATCTGAATTACATGTACAATTTGCCAGGATCATTGATTTAGGGACAATATTTCTTTTATCTTTTCTGAATTTGTAATTAAAATAACAAAATAATAGTTTTCCACTTTAACTGAAGCCTTCAGTCTTGTGGGACTGGCTTTGCAGACAACTTCTGAT
Organism: Sminthopsis crassicaudata; assembly: GCF_048593235.1. Taxonomy (NCBI): domain Eukaryota; kingdom Metazoa; phylum Chordata; class Mammalia; order Dasyuromorphia; family Dasyuridae; genus Sminthopsis; species Sminthopsis crassicaudata. The sequence goes on along the minus strand of NC_133620.1, from coordinate 393,519,485 downwards.
AAACCCAACTCCCAGAATTCAGTAAATCAAAAATATATTAAAATTCCCCATTTTTGTTATTTTTATCCCTATTGAATTTAAGTGTGTTAAAATATGGCTTAAGTCATTCATTCATTTTCTTTTTTATAGCCCATATTTGTATACTTTGCTTCCAAAAGCCTTATGAGTTATGTGATACAAATATTTTTAAATCTGAATTTCTAAATAAAGAAACTAAAGTTCAACGAGTCAAAAGGAGCCAGACACCATTGCATAGCTAAGTATCAGGATCAGGATTTGAACTCCATGTTTAAGTGTCTTTTCATTTTATCATGATGCCCACTTAGGACTGGTTTGCATTTCTCTTCTCCATGAAAAAGGAGTGATCTTTCATTTTGAATGAAGTAGTAAAGTACATATGTAGTAAAGTAGTGATAGGCTACTTAAATTCCCCTTGTTTGGGAAAAGAGGGAAGTAGCCATTCCATTTTTTTGTTTATTTGACAAAGACTTACAGCACTACTTCCCTATCAAAGTAATCTATCTATGCACTACCACAATGAATTGAAGCCACCACAAGACTATGAAATTATAACCTTTTACAAATACATATCCTAATAAAATATAACTTATAATGAATCTCAACTGGAAGATTTGGGATTAATTTTCATGGACAACAGTTGATGCAGATTTGAAGGCATTGTTAGCCATGCTATTTTCATTGATGTCTGCATAAACCATTTAAGGTACAGGCCTAGAGTCATTTCTCTATATTTTGTAAACTTCAGCATCTCTGTTTACATCAAGATATGTGATTAATCACTCAAGAGTAAAAAAAGGTCTAGGAAAAGAATTTCTGCCAATAAATTGTTTAGAACTTACCTAGAATGGCTAAGCTCATTTCTTATTGAGTTATTTACAATTATTAAGTATAGGTTAGTAAGGGTAGACATTATTCTATTTTTAAGTAAGATAATTAATTCTTGGCCTAAAAATCATAGAAGTGATAGTCTTAATTTATATAAAATAAAGTTTTATCATAGTTCATTTCACTCCCCCTTACCCATTTAAATTGTATGTCTAAATAGATTAGCAAAGGTATTAGAAGAATTAGATAAATATCTTTCTGTTATAGCAAAAGATAAGACAAATGTTCTCCGTAGTTCAGTGGATTGGGAAAGTCAGTGTTAATTAGCTGAATGATACTAGATATGCTTCATCCCTCTGTCTCTCATCTTCCCCTTCTGTACAATAAGATTAGATAATCTCCAACTTCCCTTTCTTCAGTTTTGTCATCCTAAAGTTGATTATATTGAAAAGTGCTATTGGTCTCAACATGAACTGGGTAAGACAGTGGTGATATTTCAAGAATCAGTTACCACTAAATCTTCAACATAAAGAAGATCCAACTCACTTCCAGTTGATCAATGATGGACAGAAATAACTATACCCAGAGAAGGAACACTGGGAAGCTAATGTAAATTGTTAGCACTACTGTCTATCTACCCAGGTTACTTATACCTTCGGAAGCTAATAATTAATGTTCAACAAGAAAAAGGTATTTACACACATATATTGTATCTAGGTTATATTGTAACACAGGTAAAATGTATGGGATTACCTGCCATCGGGGGGAGGGAGTGGAGGGAGGGAGGGGATAATTTGGAAAAATGAATAAAAAAAAATAAAAATAAAAAAATAAAAGTAGATAGCAAACTCAAAAAAAAAAAAAAAAAAGAATCAGTTACCACTACTAGAAAAACAGCTTGGGCATCATGTTGCCATCTTTGTATAAAAAAGACAATACATTTGTAAGTGTTTCCTTTTTAATGATATTTCTTAAGAATCCCTCTTGGCATCTAGGATCACTTTTTAGCATTCTCAATTTTTCAGTTTTTACAGATAAAGAAAAAATGTTGCATTAGGCAGTGAAACAAATATTTCTGTGACAACTCTTGGGCATAAAGGTACATGGGTTGTAATAAAAGTAAAGACAACTTTCCCTCTAAGCACTGACATTTAACAAGAAAGTTGTAACATATATATATGAAAAGACATTTTAGTAAATACTTTAAAAACTTCCAGTAAGTATCAATTAATATAGCCATGAGATATGCTGAATGAAAAAATTGGTTAGTCTGCCTTTGGAGCATAGAAGACTTTCTAGAAGAGATGAGATTTAAGGAATATTTTTTGATGAGATAAAATGAATTGACCCAAATTTCACAGCATTCAAGGTCAATGAGTTTCTTCTAAAACACAGATATTTTCTTGTTTGTTATCCAAGTAATTTGATTTACTAACAGACCCTGCCAAAGTAAAGAAGATTAGGCAGAAGGACCTCTATTTAATTCAGCTTGGTAATACTCCAAGATTGCCAACAAAACTGAATCCAAGAACTTAAATGGCTGTGATGAACAAAGAATAAAAGAACCGACCTTTGTTTTTCAAGCATCAAATTAACTTCCCTAGAGAATTCATTTCAAAAACTCACATTTTAACATTTCAAATGAGTGTTGATCTAATTAGGAATGCCTGTGTTGCTTTAAAAAAATAGTGAATAAAAAGCTACCTGAGATTCAATTCATCATCATCATATTTTTTGTTTTTATTTGGACTATTCAGTTATTTTTATTCTTGTTTATAATATTTATAATTCCTCAGAATATTTGAGATGTATTTCTAGGTTATTATTTCATAGTTTTTAAAATAATTCTCATGGATAACACAACTATTACCAAAAGGTTCTATATTTGTATTTAAGTGATTGACAAAATCAGATTTGGGAGGTAGAGAGAAAGTATATACTAATAAATGTTGAATGCTTACTTTTTTGAGAGATTTTTTTTTCTCCAACAGTCTTCTATTCCTTTTAGAGATACCTTTATACTAACTCCCATTTGTACTGGCAGGTTGGATCACTAGAAGGCAAGTAGATACTTATTTTCAGGTTAGGGATATCACTGAGAGATACTGGGAGTGGGTGGGGGTGATTCCTTTAATGTTATCATATTATTCTCACATCAGTGTGTTCTGCTAAATATCAATCTATAATTATGTTTTATATTTTCTCTACATAATTGACTCAGAGATTAGTGCTTTACTGCCCTTTAACCAATTAACATCAGTGAACTTTTACAAAAAAGACATTTATTGTCTCCTACAAAATCTCTCCCTCTTCTTCTCCCTCTCTCTTTCCCTCTCCCTCTCTCTCAAAGTGTGTATGTCTGTCCTGTCTGTCTACTCTGTCTCTTTCAAACTCATACATATACACACAGAGTCATGTTCTCATTTCTGCCTTCATTCTTGACTGTTGGCATAGGTGAAGAAATGAGCAGTGACTTAAGCTGAGAGGGAAAATGTCTTCATATACCTTCTTTGTGTAAATCTGCTGAGAGAAACACAAAAAGTAGTCAGATGCTTCTGTGAACTCAGAATTTTCTAAAAAGTGCTCAGAAAGATAGAAGACAATGTCTACTAAAGAGAAAGGAAAATTTGAGAATGTGAAAAAACTGGGAAGATTTTTTTGTGAAAGAGAAATGAAAAAAGCTACATACCACCTAAAAGAGAAATAAGCAACAAAAAAAGAAGTTTAAGGATCTCAATGCACCAAAGAGGCCTCATTTGAATTTTTCTTGTTCTGTTCTGAGCAACTACATAAATCAAAAGTTAATACCCTAGTCTTTCTATTAGAGATGTGAACAAAAATACTTGGGATAAATATGGATTAATACTGCGGTAGATGATGAGCAACCTTATGAAAAGGCAGTTAAATTGAAGAAAAAATAGGAAAAATATATTATTTCATGCAAATCTAAAGGAAAACTTGAGATGGGTAAAAAGGGAGAAATTATCAAACCTCAAAAGAGCAAGAAAAAAGTTGAGGAAGATGAGAAAGATAAAGATGATGAGGATAAACAAGATAATGAGGCTGAAGAAGATAATAAGTTGGTTTTACAGCATATCATCTCTTTAAAGCATTTAATACCCCAACCCCTAACATATAAAGAACTCACTCCTTTTAAAGTAATAAATGACATATAAAGCTAAGATTTAAAAATTTGTAGTGTCTTTTTCTGTATGATTTACAATGCTACTGAATATGGCTTTAGCTAGTCTGATCCTTTTGTGGAATTTTTAATTGCCACTGTCTAACTTTGTCTAGCAGAGTATAGGAGTTGAAAATTGACATCAAAATTTAGAGCTAGCACCAGCCCTGAAGTCAGGAGGATCTGAGTTCAAATCTAGTCTCAGACACTTAACACTTCCTAGCTGTTTGACTCTGGGCAAGTCACTTAAGCCCAATTGCTTCAGAAAAAAAAAAAAGAAAGAAAAAAAGAAAAATTTAAAGCTGATTCTTGTTAGCACACAGCACAAACTCATTATATGGGGGCATATAGTTCATCTTCAGTTGTTTTTGATGCAGCATATGATATAATTGTTCTGTTAAATACCATTCTAATTGCAAAAAAAATGTTGTAGCTGTTTTTTTTTCTTTGACATTTTGAATGCTTCTAAGTACATTTATTTTTTTTTTAATTAAAAAGGACATTTACTAAGAAGAAATAGAAAAAAATAAGAATTACAAACATTTCCTTCTATAACAGGGGCATGGTCCCTCCTGTTTTACTATGGTCTCTGGGGGAGAGCTTCAAACTTAAAGTAGTAACTACAAAATATTTACCCTACCAAGTTCACTTCTGAATTTGGTATAGACAATGGAGGAGTTACTTGCTATCTTGATTGAAGAGCATGGAGTCTTAATAACTTCTTGGCTGGGTTAAGCAATTTGTTTTTGGTATTAGGCTGGCACATTATCTGATTCAGCTCCTGAAAAACTCTGGTAAGAATTATCAACCATTTGGATTCTCATATGGTCCTCTACTAAAGGAAGGAAGATTCAAACAAGAGCTATATTAATCCTAGACAAAGGATTGCCTACTAGGCTATATGCTCTCTGGTTTCATAGTAGCTCCTGGTGGGAGAGGCCTTTCCCCCAGCTGGAGGTCCTTAATAGTTTGTCTCTTCACTAAAATACATCCAGGGAAAGAGACTGAGGTCAAATTGTTGTTATCCTTTGAAGTTATACTCAATTCTAGTTAATAGCCAATCAAAAAGCCCCTCTTAGATACAGAGTAAATAAGATACAATCATTGGTGGTAGAAAACAGGGCCTTCAAATTATGACCAAAGGAGAACTAGAGATCATTACTGATCACAAAATAGAAGATTTTGATTATATCAAATTAAAAAGCTTTTGTACGAACAAAACTAATGCAAACAAGATTAGAAGGGAAGTAACAAATTGGGAAAACATTTTTACAGTTAAAGGTTCTGATAAAGGCCTCATTTCCAAAATATACAGAGAACTGACTCTAATTTATAAGAAATCAAACCATTCTCCAATTGATAAATGGTCAAAGGATATGAATAGACAATTTTCAGGTGATGAAATTGAAACTATTTCCACTCATATGAAAGAGTGTTCCAAATCACTACTGATCAGAGAAATGCAAATTAAGACAACTCTGAGATACCACTACACACCTGTCAGATTGGCTAAGATGACAGGAAAAGATAATGATGAATGTTGGAGGGGATGTGGGGAAACTGGGACACTGATGCATTGTTGGTGGAGTTGTGAAAGAATCCGGCCATTCTGGAGAGCAATCTGGAATTATGCCCACAAAGTTATCAAACTGTGCATACCCTTTGATCCAGCAGTGCTACTACTGGGCTTATATCCCAAGGAAATACTAAAAAAGGGAAAGGGACCTGTATGTGACAAAATGTTTGTGGCAGCTCTTTTTGTAGTGGCTAGAAACTGGAAAATGAATGGATGCCCATCAATTAGAGAATGGTTGGGTAAATTATGGCATATGAATGTTATGGAATATTATTGTTCTGTAAGAAATGACCAGCAGTATGAATACAGAGAGGCTTGGAGAGACTTACATGAACTGATGCTGAGTGAAATGAGCAGAACCAGGAGATCACTACACACTTCAACAACGATACTGTAGGAAGATATATTCTAATTGAAGTGAATATCTTCAAAATAAAGAAGATATAATTCAGTTCCAGTTGATCAATGTTCGACAGAAACAGCTACACCCAGAGAAGGAACACTGGGAATTGAGTGTGAAATGTTTGCACTATTGTCTTTCTACAAGAAATTTGGTTTTACACACAGATATTGTATCTAGGATATACTGTAACACATTTAACATGTATGGGATTGCCTGTCATCTAGGGGAGGGAGTAGAGGCAGGGAGGGGAAAATTTGGAAAAGTGAATACAAGGGATAATGTTGTAAAAAAAAAATTACCCATGCATATGTACTGTCAAAAAATTATAATTATAAAATTAATAAAGAAAAAGAAAATAGGGCCTTCCATTATATATTTCCCAAAGGAGGCTTATCAATAGTCACAGGAAAAATTGCTTTAGGTACAGTACACTGGGCATGCTCCTGAGGACTAGACTTTCATTGGGCAGCCTCATATTACCTCTGCTTAAATACATGCTAGAAGATTATAAAGAGTGAATTCTCAGATATAAATTCTACTAGTTAATTACTGAGATTCATTTCAATTTTGAGATTTAATTCCTTTTTTTGGTCCCCTTTTATTCAGAATCTCTGAATTTCTCCCTTGTTTGCTCTCTCTCTCTAAATATGTGCATATTCATGCAGGCCCATAACACCATATATTTGTGGTGATTATCTTTAGAAGGTTTGAAAAATAATGCAGTGAATGTGTTCTATCTCCCTTAACAGCTGTTCACATATAGAGGTATAAATACAAATCGGTATGAGGCTTTGCTTGAGGTTTCACAGAAATGATTGTGTAGTTGAACCCCATCCTCTCATTGAATAATATTTTTACTTGCTGGCACCTTTCCGACATTTCTATGGCCACCTGGAGGAGTCCACCCACATTTAAACAAAATATAGCACTGTAATATATAGCTGATGGCACCCACACACTCCTCATATAGTGTACACAGCCAAATCTTCATTTGTACAGTACTAATCAGGTTGGTTGGAGGGTTAAAAGAGAAAATAAATAGGCCTAATACTAAGATTGTTTTAAACTTTCTCCAGCTTCCCTCAACAGTTCATAACTGACCTCAACTAGATGGCACAGTGGGTGAAACACTGAGCCTGGAGTCAGTAAGATTTGAGTTAGAATCTGGCCTTTCTCAGTTTTCTCATCTGTTAAATGGATATGATGGTAACATCTGTCTTCCAAGGCTGTTGAAGGATAAAATGAGATACTATTTATAAAGCTGTAAAGTATTTTCAAATTTAAAGGACTATATAAATATTAGCTATTATCATTGTCATCATCATCATAGTTATTGTTATCTTCTATGTCATAAAAATGGTATCTGCCTAGAATACAAGGAATAGTATCAATCAGAATAATAGTAACTCTCTGTACTGTAGAGCAACAGCTTTTCCAGACTACCTTTTTCAAAAGACACAATGAAACAATTTAAAATATTAAAATGAGATAAGAACATTTATTTAATAATAACAAAATGCTAACATTCTGATTAATACTGATTAACTTCTTATTTTGGACAGATGGATCCATTGATATTGAATAGTTTCATTTCATTATTTGATGGATTTGTTTGAGCTAGAAACAAACCTTTCCCCCTTTTCATTCTCACAAAATTCATTCAAGAATATTAATGGAATCGCAGAGATATTATAAAAAATAATTCAGTCAAGAAGCATTTTAAAGGACTTACTCTGAGCCAGGTCCCTTACCAACACTGAACATTTAAAGAAAAAATTAAAACAATATACTCTCAAGGAGTTAATTATATTTATAGAGAAGACAATTTGTAGATAACTATGTACAAGTGAGAGATGAATAAATTGTAGATAATCAACAGAGGAAAAGAACTAGCTTTAAGTAGCAGGTCAGGGGTATATTCTCAGAGGATATCTGCACTAAAGCAGAAATTGACAGAGTGAAATTAGTAGTATAGTTTCCATAGCTAGAATTATAGGAGCTAGAAATGATCTAGGAAAAAATGCTTTAGTATTTAAGGTATCTATGATTTCTGCATATATATATATATATATATATATATATATATATATATATATATATATATATATATATATATATATATATATATATATGAAATCCCTATATTTTTGCAAATTATTACTTTTCTTTACCTTATTTCCCTAGATGGTTTTGCCATTTCCACTCCAAATAATATACCAATAGTTAAATTTATTATAATGGCCCTCTCTATACTTTTTCCAGTTAATCCTCAAAGGACAGATCCATAGTCCATTTCTTTGCTCATACTCAAAGCCTTAATAGCTTTGGAAGTCTAGGCAGCACATATAGTCAGTTGGTTAATAAAAATTTATTCAGAACCTACTATGTGCCAAGTATTCTACTTAGAAAGACAAAAGATAGCCTGTGTTCTCAAGGAGATCATAATCTAGTAAAAGAGATGATATGCAAATAACTAAGTACAAATAAGATAAATTAAATATAATTAACAAGGTGAAGGGACTACAATTAAGTAGAAAAAGGAAAGAAATGTTGAAAGGAGGAAACTGGATGGTGCTATGTATAGAAAGTCTGGGCCTAGATTCAGGAAGATTCGTCTTCTTAAGTTCCAATCTGGTTTCAGATACCTACTAGCTAGTGGTAAAACTCTAAGTAAGTCATTTAACATCATTTGCCTCAGTTTCCTAATCTATAGCATGAACCGAAGAAGAAAATGGAAAACTACTCTAGTATCTTTGACAAGAAAATCCTAAATGGAGTTAAAAAGAGTTGGACATGACTGAAAACTGATTGAGCAACAAAAAAACAACAAATCTTGTAGAAGGTGGAATTTTAGCTAATATTTAAAGGAAGCCAGAGATTGGGCATCCTTCAAAACCTCATTATCATCTACATGCCAAGATTGGAATTTATGAGTCTTATTTTTTGATAATAAAAATATCTGGATCAGTCTTGGTGGAGATGGTAATGGGATATAGTAGACCATTTTAGAAAACCAGACTAGTTTGGGAAATAGACAAACAGATATACACACACACACACACACACACACACATACACACACACGCACACGAGAGATTGACAGAGAAAGAAATAGAGAGAGACATAGAGAGATACAGATGCAGAGACAAAGAGAGAAACATAGAGATACAAAGACAGGGACAAATACACACAGAGGGAGAGAGAGAGAGAGAGAGAGAGAGAGAGAGAGAGAGAGAGAGAGAGAGAGAGAGAGAGAGAGAGAGAGAGAGAGAGAGAGAGAGAGAGAGAACAGGAGAGAGAGATAGAGATAGAGAAACAGAAAGAGACACAGTGAGAAACTAGTGTACACAAAATAGAATATGTAAAGATGGATTCTTCTGGAAGTAATAGAGAAAGAGTCATGAGTCTTGAGTTTTTTAGCTTTATATATTATAATGTATGAGTCCTGATCAGACAATCATATGATTCTAAGAATATAATAAAAAGAACATGGGCAAGCAAATATTTAAAATGTAATAATCACCTTGGAGTTATTGTCAGTAAGACATTGTTTGGTAACTTCTCAGAGATTAGATTGATCAAACTTTAGTATTGATTCTTATTTTTTTATCTCTTGGTGATTTGGTTTATGATTTTGAAAATCAAAGAAAGAAGGAAATATAGGGATGAAAAATAGCAAACAGGGGACAGTTAGGTAGCACCAGTCTTGAAGTCAGGAATACTTGAGTTCAAATCTGGCCTCAGACACTTAACACTTCTTAGCAGTGCGACCCTGGGCAAGTCATTTACCCCCAACTGCCTCAGCAAAAAAAAAAAAAAAAAAAAAAAAAAAAAAAAAAAAAAAAAAAAGCAAACAACCCACAAACTTTAGTAAACAATCACTTGTTCTTTGCAGAAAATGACATATAAAAGATAGGGTATGAAGTAGTCCTACTTTGTGCTCACTCTCTTTGGACATTTATACAGGGCAAGAAGAAAGTACAGAGCATGAGTGATAGGAAAAGACATTTGCCAGGAAGATATAAACCAAAAACATGAGTCAAAAAGGGACTGTTGGGAGGAGACTAAAGAAAGATATGAGTGAGAATGGTAATCACATGTGGATCAGGAACTGGACTAGGGTTATAGAGTTAATAAGAATGGAGAGGAAGCTTTTTCCTAATCAACAAGTGTCTGAGGATGGCTTCCATATGTGAATGTCTGGTAATTGTACAGAGATATAAACTCTAACTTCACCAAAATCTCTAATTCCCCAACCTGGTTACAAAGAGACTTTGTCTTAGTTTTCTCCATTAGAGTTCTGAGTTTGCAAATTAAGATCCAAACTACTCTGTGGGGAAAGGTAATGAGACTGCACTTCCTAGAAACATGATATGTGATTATTTATTATTGCATCACCATTCACTTCTATTGTAGATTAATGTTGATTTTTATGTTTCAATACCACTTGGATCCTTGGCTTATTAGTAGTTGGCAATGAGGTAACTAGAAAAGTTTCTCACAACTCTTTAGTTTGGATGGGGTTAAAACAACCAAAGAGAGTTTTAATTATGAGAACCTCCATGATAGAAATTCATTTAGACTAACAGAAATGTGATTCTGACATAAGAATTATGTAATGGGTATAGGATAATTAAAGATTGTAAAAGCAGATTTAAAATAGTCCAACAAGAAACCCAGGGCCAGTTATTGTCTTTCTCTGACTTTCTAAGGCTTATATGTACTATATTGATGTGTCATTAATTATGGTTCAGAAAATAGCATCTTTACTGACATTTTGGGGCAAAGGTTAATTAAAATGTTTATTAATACCTTATCAAGACTATATCAATCAGAAGTCTAAAGTGATACATGCCTTTGTAACCTATATATAGAGAGTAAGCTTGGAATAATTCTCCTAATTCATAGAAAATACCTAGAAAATGTTCTATTGTAAAACTGGTTTCAGTTTCATCAACTCCAAAATGGGGCAAGTAAACTAGATGATGTCTACTATGCCTTCAAGTTAGGAATGTATGATCCTATAAATTTATTAGCTTGCTTAATTACTAGTTTAGTAAATTAATACCAGGTAAATAACAAGTAAAATTTGGGGAAATGGGAAGTGGGAAGAAAATTGAAATTTTAAATAAAAGTTGTAATATTCCATAAGAGGGTAGCAACTAGGATTTGATGGATCAAATCAAGAAAATCTGTCCCAGAAATGCAAAAAAAGGAAGCAAAAGAGAACATTGTTAATAACATCTGCAAAGTTTTTAGAGAAAGCCTAAAAGCACAGAAAAAATCAGAATACAATAATATTGCATAAAGGAGAGGAGAAATTAATGAATATACTGAGACAAGATGACACATAAAAGGTAGAACAGACCTGTCATGAAATGACAAAGCCCACAAAATTAATGAGTATCTGAGAACTGGACTTAATTTTTTTTTTAATTAGAAGGGGGAAAATAAAGAAGAGGAGAAACTCGGCCAATTAGTAAGTCAAAATGATACTGGTAAAACTAGTTCCTGAAAATCAGGTAAGGGAATACTTGTGAAAACTTGAATTCAGAGACTCCCCCATATGAAATGCTTCCCAGGGATTTTGCTAACAGGTTTAATGAACCACTTCCAATTATTTTGAAAATAATGGGGACCTGGCATGAGACCAAGAATATGGGGGAAAGCTGCTACCTTTTTAAAAATAGGCAAATTGCAGTCCTAAAAATCTGGTGTTAATGCTTTAAACATTTATGGGATAAATATGAAAGAAGAAAAGGATGATGGCAGGATTGAAAAAATAGTTCCAGGGTTATCAGATTCCAAAAAGGGAAAAGAATTCTGTAATGTAGCATAAGCAAATGTTCCCTTCAACCTTACAGTGTACTCTGAGGAACTCAAAAGGTGCTATTTATGTTATCTTTTTTATTTTTACACCATCCCTTGTTGGAGATGGAATGGCAGATATTATCTCCATTTTATCAATGAAAGGTTAAGTGTAATCAAATTAGTATCTAAGATGAACATAAACATCCTGATTTCAAGGCTTTGGGCCTCTACACTGAGCATTTAGTGTTGGTGTTCTAGAAATTAGCATTCACTCTACCCACACATGTGTATCTCTCCCATTTATTGATTTTCTTCTTTTAAATTGTATGTGCTTTTTGTTTATTTGATTAGCCACTCAGCTAGTAATCCATAGAATTAAAGAATCATTAAATGAACTCAGAATTTATTTTATCCAATCTCCTTATTCTATGCATGAGAAAACTGAGTCCAAGTTGTAAAGTGACTTGCTAAAAGTTACAAATTATCACAAACTTTTAATAAAGTTTCCTTATAAAACATGACTTAGAGAAATGATGAAAAATAAATGTTTGTATTGAAATAAAAAAAAATCCTACAAAGCAAGGGATCTATTTGTTAGAGAACTGATTTTCCCAAATTATATGAAATAATTTTTTAAAACATCCAAACACTTTTCCATAGGTATTTCAACTAGATTTTCTATAAAATCTCTTCAAACTCCAAGATCTTATGGTTGAATTTTTAAAAATACAATTTTAAAATATTTTAAATACATTATAGATGCTTTGTAGCTTACTTTTTTATAACTTAATTTTTTTAATAACTATTTTGCTTGGAAAATAACATAACTAGTTCAAACACCTATAGGTTGCAGAAATCTTTATGATTTTCTTGTTGAAACAAAAGGGATGTATATAAGTGCATATTTTGAGAATGAATTATTTATTGAATTGAAATATTGTGATTTTTTTTTATGCAATGGAAATTGTACCAACTTTTGTTTTTCACATGGTCTTGGTGGATGGGAAGAGAAAGATAAAAAATAAGTAGGAATGCAGGTATAAAACATTTCATGCTTCCCAATTGGCTGAGTTTATTAAATTAAATTTTAAACAGTTGAGTGAGCAAATATCAAAATTGAAACTTCTCTGTTACAGAAGAAAACATTCCTGTCTGATGATCATAGCATGTTAGTGGAAAATCTGGATACAGGATTCTTGACTTCGGAGCCATAGACCCTAGGATAGATTTGGAAAGATATATGAATTTGGATAGCCAAAAAAATCACATCTTCATTCCACAATAACTGATTTCCATTATAATTCTAATCATTTTAGTTTATGCATTTAAATTATTATTCTAAGAAGTCTGTAGATTTTTACCATACTGCCAACTTAGTTCATGATACAAAAATGGTTAAGAATCTCTATTCTACATTGAAAAAGTATGATAATTTACCATGATAGGAAAAAAAAACTATATCTACACATAATAATTTAGAAAGATTAGGTGTTAACTAATAGAACACTATAGTTTTTTTTTCCCTTTTTGAGCCAGGGTAATATGAATTTCTATATAGTATTTGATTTTCCAATGTAAATAAATCCTTGGAAATGCAGTATTGTGGTCTCCACCATGTAGATATGGGGAATAATAGCAGAGTATGAATAAATGGCATCTATAAACAATGGTGACAGTGGAAAGATGAGGAAAGGGAATTAAGGTTAAGGTAAAGTAAATCTTTAAACTGATTGAGTCAAGCAAACTCAGGGATCAATTGTGTGCAGGACACATAGTATCTTACAAAGGAGTTCAATGATTATTAACAATTTTAAAAGTAGTGAAAAGGAAAACCATGGTGCTATATAGCAACTTAATATTTGGCAACAAGATGAACAACTAACCTTCCCTCTTAATGGGATTAGAAGTAGGAAGAATAATCTCTAGTAGAAATGATGCCAAGGCATGGTGATTTAGAGGAATTTCTGTTAAATTGAAGCCTAGGCTAATATCCTTTGGAGATATTCAGCCACCTAATTAAATTCAGTAAAAAGAGCACTAGAGTCAGAAAATGTCTTGGCATTTACTCTATTATTTATTTTCTGCATGCTCTCAAGAAGCTACTTTACCCACTCATGGCCTGATTTTTCCTTATGGATAAATATGTTACTCCAAGTTCCTCATTAATGAAGACTATTTTTATACTTACTGGTTTTCTTAACAAGGTATGAGATCAGGTTTTCTCCTTTAAAATGTTTGAATTTTTGATCAGAGTTGTAGTACTGACACTCCATTAAGAATTATTTATTCAGGCTATACCTTGACATTGTGATTTAAAAGAGGGTTGGAGATTTGGGACAAAACAATTATTGAAAGGCTCCTAAGATCAAATCCTGTCTCTGTAAACCCAGGGCTTTGCTTTGGGGCTACAGCTTACATGTCAAATGAGAAGGTTGGACTAGATGACCTCTAAATTCCTTTCAGCTCTAAATCCTATGATCCTTTGCTACAATGATTTCAGTGATACATTATTGACTATTTCATAACAAGGCAAGTATCACATTCCATTTTCAGAAACCTCTAAATCTTAGGTAATTCTTTCTTAAATCAAAATCAGCTTTCATGTTAACTTAATTCTTACCCTTTAGTCCTATTTCTATCATTATGAACTGCATAAAATATATGATCCAATTCCACATGTTAGCAATTGTAAACATTTAAAGACAGTAAACATTTTCCTCTTAAGTCTTTTTCAACTGCTCCTCATCTAATATGATTTCCAAATACCTTTACAGTTTTGAGTAATTTTATTTGCCACTGTTTCGTTTTGGCTTGTTAATGCTATGCTTAGAGAGTAATATTTCAAACTAAACTCAATAAAAATAAGACATTCATTTCTATATTTTAAATCACTTTTTAAATAATTTGACATTATTTCTAAACACTTATTTCCCACTATTGACATATTGAGTTTACAAGCAATTTGAATAGTCTTCCATGACAAGCCAAGTCAACTAGTATTTATTAAGTACCAATTATGCATTAAGTTTTAATGCCATTTGCAATTTCTTCAATACTTTACTCTTTCTGTGATATAATAGAATGTTATAAGAGTTGGGTTGGAAAATGGTAGATACAGGTTCTAGACCTTACTCTCTTGCATTATATTCTTCTGCAATTTTTGTGAATTCATTTAACTTCCCTGAGGCTCAATATTCTCATCTCTGGAATATAGGGATTGTTCTGATGATCTTAAGTCTCTTCCATCTATAATAAGCAACAGGTCTAAAATATTTATTAAGTACTTCCATATGTTAGACACTAGATATGAAGAGGAACAAAAAGACAGTTCCATTCTTAAGAAACATCCATTTTAATAAGAGAAGACAAAACACAAAAGGGAGCTGAAAAGTAAAGGAATGAAAAAGGAAAGAACCTATTCTAGTCGATACATGGAGTCCAGAAAGTCAGAAGCACAGCTGGATAGGAAATGAAGATTAACCTACCTGGGTTCCTCATCAAAACTGAAGTGCCACTAGATCTTTTTCAAATCATTTTCTGTTAAGTCAATTATATCTAATTCTATACTTACATATTGTTAATTTTTTATAAAGCTAAGCATAAAAATTTGACTTGAATCCTACTATAGTATATATTTTGGTCTGTCTTTCTAGACTATTAAGATCTTTTCAAATTTTGATTCTTTTATTCAACATACTTCTGTGCTATTTTAAGTAACATGTATATGCCTTCTATAAACTCAGTTTGACATCTATTTATTAAATGCCTACTACTTTAAGATGATTCTATGTACTAAGTGCCGCATAGGCAGACACATTATAAACATTTTGCTCTCAAGAATTTTATAATCTAAAAGGTTAGAAATTGTTCTGGGTTGAGCCTGACTCAAGACCAGTCACCTGAGTCACAGAAGAGCTGCCAAAAATATTATGTAGTATTGAGCTTCATAAGGAATAAGGAAATAATTATTACAATATGCTGTTCTAGTCAAACCATAACTGGTGTACTATGTCCTTTTTTGAGTGATCATTGATAACCTGGAAAATGTTCAGAGAAAAACACCCAAAATGGTATAGGATCTAGAGTTCATGTTTTATGAGACCTGCTTGAATAAAGTGGTGATGTTTTACCTGGAGAATAAAGTCTCAGGAGGCACATAATAGTTGTGTTCAATTACTTGAGGTGCTATCTTACAAAAAAAGGGGTTAGTCTTTTCTCATAGGTTCTTGAAGATAGAAGTAGAAGAAATTGATGCAAGTTGAGAAATATTTAGGGTCAATGTAAAGAAAAAATCCTAATTTGATTATCCAGAAGAGAAAAGGGGGTGCTTTGGAAGAAAATAGATTTCCCCTCTTAGAAAAAAGACTTCAAAGAAATACTGAATGGTCACATGTCAGATATCTTTTAGTGGCTATTATTTTGAAATATATGGGTCATATTAGACAGATTCCAGTTCTTAGCTATTGTCTAGTAGCTCCAAAATTCTGTGTGGGATTTCAATTAGTGATCATATAGATTATATTACAAATGCTGGGGGTGAAAAGGTTAGGAGACAGCATTAGAAAAGGGACATAGGAGAGTGAAGAATGGAAATAGGAATCCTCATCTAAATCTTTGATAAAAATATTGACTAAGATAAGCATAAAATGCAATGCTTTCTTATATTACTAGAAACCTCATTCTAGATTCATATTATCTCTTACTATCCCAACATCACTGAAAGCAAATAGGTGAGTTTGCAACTTGTTATTTCTGGCCTTAACCACCCCCCACCATTTATTTTCAAGTATGTTCCTGCTTTAGTACCTTTCTTTCCTTTTTACTTCTTCTTTTTGTGCCCTCTGTAAAGTGATCTAAAATTGAATAGGAGAATGATCTAAAATTGAATAGGAGTTTAGTATTCTGTTCTGTGGAAAAGTGGCTTATTTTTCAGAGACAAAATTGAATAGATATGAATTAGAAATCCAAAACTCTCATGTAATCAGAGATCAATCATCTGTCCAGAAGCAGAATTCAGAGGAAGGGGTATGAGTGCCATAAATAATGAAATAACAAAAATAATGATTGACTTTATATAGAACCTAATAGTAACAGAGTAGTTTATATACATCCTGTAAATAAGAGGATCAAACATTAGTCATTGTATTGAAATACATATATATTATTATATATGTATGCATATACATATTATTAATAGGCCACCTATAAATAAGCTTCCTAAAGGATTTTATTATTTTATTATTTATTATTTGATTTTTCATTTTATTATTTCTGTAAAATAGGGACATATGGACTCCATAAAGGGTTATGATGGTAATTATTGAGGTCTCAGTTTCCTTCCAACTCTTAGATTATCTAGTCAATAATTCTGTGAAGGTCCAATCTACACAAAGATATTACTTTCATTAACCACAGAGGAATCTACTTTCTCATGGAATGGTACATTAAGCAGACATAAAATCATGACCTCTCAAGAGCATTGTCAAGATTATGGCTAATGCCTTTGAAGCACTGGAATCACATTGATAACATAAATATTATATCAAAGTGAATATTAATTCATTTTATTGGTATCTAGAGGATATTTGTGAGATGCAAAGGTATACCCACAACACCCATAAAATGCCCTTGGGAATCCATAGGCTCAAAAGAATCCAGTAGAGCATCATGAAAGTAGCAATAATGGAACTTAAACAGAAAATTGTCCAAAAAGAAATGGTTGGTTCATGAAAGGAGGTGAAATTTCTTCCAAAGAAGACATGATAGTAATATTTTAGGGATTGGGCTTCTTCCTAAGAGCTGTCTATCTGAAGCATCTACACACTATTCTCTGTCAGCCCTTTGGGACCATGTTAGATTCCTTTTCCATATAGAAGCCTTTCTAATGTTTCAAGATAGTTTTCTCTTCCTTAATGTTTCTTTTTATTTTCTTTCTTTTTTATGAAGCAATTGCAGTTAAGTGACTTGCCCAGGGTCACACAGCTACAAAGTATTAAGTGTCTGAGGCCACAATGTTTCTTTTTCTAAATTGTTTTCCAAGTTACCAATGAAGATGAAGGCTTGGAAATCCATTATGAGAACAAGTTTTTGTGTTTTTAGAATTGTTCAATATTCTCCTCTCATCCCTATTCCTCATTATTGGGTGATGCATCAAGCATCCCTAGGACATTTGGGGAAATGAAGAAAGTTACCATAATACTTTTTATTAGTGTTTGGAACTAGGAGTGGGAATGGGGATGGGAGAGGATGGAGTCAGAGAAGCATTTAAGAAGGTGGCCAGACATATGTCTAGAAAAAAGATTGAGGGGTCATGAATTTGTGAGCCAAAGCCCTATCTGTTCTGTTATTTTACTGTCCCAGAGTGATGGCAATCTTGTTTTACATTAAACACAAATACATATATATATATGTACATATGTTTATATTTATATGTTTATTATTAGATATAATATACATTTACATAAATATGTTTATTGTGTTGTATTAAATGTTATATGTAATTTATATCTAGATTTATATATCATATGCAAATTAGCTTCCCATATTTTATCATATATATTCATAAACACACATATTATACACACATATATATTTATATATATGAAGTTAGTCAAACTTATTGCACCTTGTGCTCTTCTAGATGAGATTAAACAATAGAAACTAAAGTTATTGTTATAGGAAAAGTCTTTAGAATTGAAAAACTGTCCATATCATGCCTTTCCACAAGAGATAATTTGTGCAAATTCTTCTTTGTTAGAAACCTACCTTTAGGGAAATTCATAAGATTCTTGTCAGAATTGACCCAAATACTATTCCCTAGGACAGGGGTTTTCAAATTATGGCCCGTGGGCCACATGCAGCCCACTGAGGACATTTATGTGGCCTGCTTGGTTATGGCAAATGGGCTGAGGGGAGGAGACAGAGTGTGAGTTTTTGTTTTTACTATAGTCTGGCCCTCCAATAGTCTGTGGGACAGTGAAATGGCCCCCTATTTAAAAAGTTTGAAGACCACTGCCCTAGGAGCTATATGTGTCCCTTTTGGTCAATGAATGGTGTTTTATTTGATGATGCTTGGCCATTTTGCCATTGGTGATAGGGATTAAGAAAAATCCATTGTACTCAATATTTTATTTTTTAAAATAAATGTGGAATGAATCCATGAGTTCTATAAGTTTGAAGTAGCACTCTAAAGGTATGAATGAATGAATTTCTTTCATAATGTCAATACCAACTTTAATTAGCTTTATTTATTATAAGTTTTCATCAAAACTCAACTCTGTCATTAAAAAAAGAGGCTACTTGGTATAATGTATTTGGATTTGGAGTAAGACCTGGATTCAAATTCAGCATTATAAATCTAGGTTCGATATTGAGAACTGGGAAGAATATTTCAGTCTCCTTTTTATAGATTTAAACTGGGTCCCAGAGAATTAAGTGATTTCCTTACTTTCATCCAGATAGTAAGTGGTGAAGCCAAGACTGAATTGAAATTCTGTGATTCCAAGTCCAGAACCCAAGGAACAAGGCTCCGGTTGCTTTTCATAAAATCATTTAATTATATTGGCAGAGTAAAAAAAAAAGTGGCTATAAAACACTTCCTTCATAAACAAGAGTTTACTTTTCACAAATGCACACTCTTTTCATGAGGAGAGTGGTCATAAACTTTAAATACAGTAGTAGTGAACATAGAGGACACTTATGGCAAAGGTATCCCATAATAGGGGAAGTATAGGCTCTTCTTGCTATCTTCATAAAGACCTCATGAAATTCATTGCTAAACATAGTTGCTCAGATGGTCTTGTCCTCACTAGGAATGATCTTTCTACTGGGTAGATTGCTTTGTTGCTAATATGAGCTGGATGGCTGGCTCAGCTAGTCTCCCTGACTTAATCCACTGTGGGTTGTTAGTCAAGAGCAAAATCCAAACTTTAGCTTTACAACCTATTTAATGAATGTCTTAGAAGAACATGTGTTCATTGCCCTTAAATACATGTTGGCATTAATGTTACTATTACAGATAGTAAAATACAAGAGTACCATTGAATTGATAGAGAGTGGTACCATATGTGCTATACAACACTTAATAAATGCTTGAGTTTTTTTAAGTTATTTTGGTTGTGACTATGAAATTATCATGTTTCTTTTCTGCTGTTTGAGATGGCTTGTATTAGAAATAAAATAATATCTCTTTTGGAAAGTCCAAAATGTCTCTACTTAATCATTCAGAGTTTAGCTCATGATATCATAAGATCCTTGACTAAGAACTACAAGAGATAAAAATCATAGGATAATACAATTTAGAATTTTTACAGGAACTCCTCTTTAAAGATAGCTACATATTCTACCTCTCATAAGTTTTATGTCCTCTTCAAAGATAATCTGTCTAGACATCTACTTGAAAATACTTCATCAGTAAAAACTTAGTAGTAAAAACAATCCTCTATTCTCTTTTATATTACAGACTTTTTACTACTTTAGACTAGTCTGCTACTTCATTATTGTGATTTAGGAAAGTGTTACTATACTTAACATTTTTAATGTTGAATATAAGTATGCTAACTAGGACTTATAGTTTTGTCATCATTAAAACTCCCAGAGACACTTCCACCATTTACTATCCCACCCATGTGTATGTATTCATAGAGATTGAAGAAATTGTCCATAGTAACACAGATTCTACTGATTCTGGCATACTATAAACTATCTATTCTAGTATGTGGAGAGATGAGTGTGCCAGTTATATAGTCTGGTTATTCACAGTCTGTGACACTGGGTAGGTCACTTTGCTTCTAGATCTGCCTTAGCTTCTTTATCTGTAAAATTAGGATAATCATATCATCTATGTCAGAATTATTGTGAAGATAAAAAAAGAATATTGAAAAGTACTTTTGACTTTGTAAGTACCACATAAGTGCCAGCTATTGTTATTATTAATATTAATATTGTTATTATTATTATTAATTTTTATTATTATCAACAAAGAGGGATTTCTATTAGCCCATTTGGTCTCTGGATCATTATGCTCCTTAGCTTCACTTTTAAGACCTACTCTGTTTTTTAGCACTTTTAGTTTGTAATTTTATTCATGAAGCTAAAATCTGTTTAAATTACTTCGAACAGTTATATACCTTAAAAAAAAAGTTATCAAATTTACGATAGCAAGAAAATTTACAAGGCAAATTATTAGGTGAGCAAAAGTCATTTCACTTTCAAATACTCCAAACTTCAATATGTTTATTCATAGGTATTCAAAAATAGTATGGAAACCAAATCCTTATATTGTAAAAAAAATAAAATAAAATGAAATAAAAAATCATTTGATGTTTACAGACAAGTAAAGTTTTGAAGATAAAGAGAATAAAATTACTCCTTACCTTCTAGAAGCAACTAGGACAATAGGAAAGAGTGGTGATTACACATTTCCAAATATAAGGAGATTTAAAATTTACGAAGAAGGAATCTTATCACCATTTTTTGTTTATATTGATATTGGAATATTTGGACATAGAGTGCAATTAGCTTTGGATTCAATCCCAGTTATAAAATAAGGTTCATGCAGAAGAATAATATAGATGTTCTTTTCTTGGGTTTTACACTTGATTAAGTGCCAGGTAATATCATTTTTACTGTGTCAGACATGATTTGCCATTTTCCAATTGTAATTTTGTTTTAAAAATAAATAAGAAGGAAGAAATATTTCATTTCATAATTAATTGATTAGGAACTATATGAACATAATCTCAAAACTCAGATTAAAGGACCAATGTAGAGAAGTCAGTAGTCAATGAGGATTCAATATGGATCACAACACCCTATTTCCACCTTTTCTTTTTTTGGTTCTTGTTTGCTTGCTTGTTTTTTTTTTTTTTTCTTTTTCCCCCTTTTGATCTGATTTTTCTTGTGCAAAATGATAAATGTAAAAATATTTAAAAGAATTGTACATGTTTAACCTATATTGGATTACTTGTTATCTAAGGGAGAGGGAAAAGAGGGAGAAAAGTTTGGATCACAGAATTTTGCAAGGGGGAATGTTGAAAATTGTGTTTGTATTTTGAAAAATAAAAAAATTATCATTGTTATTATTAGAAAAGAAGCCATTACTCAGTGACATACTCTCCCACTGACATTGTAGATGTACTTCTGATCATGAAATCAATAAGTTTTTGAACAGTGTGTATTAGATGGAATCAGTTAAAAGCTTGGGAGAGTATGCTATTTAAAGTATTTCGTGATCTATAAAGTGATAAGTTTATTCTAGATAATTTCTACAGTCTCTTCCAACTCTAAAATTCTATGAATCACCCTATGAAATGAAGAATTTTTGTTAATGTGCATAATAACTAATTTATCTGTTTTGCAAATTTAGTGTTTCATATTATGAGTTTTCTTAAAATGGGAACAACCCCATATTAGTTTAGGTTTTCAGGCTGTGCTAAGATATTTTTAATGTTGCTAAAACTTTTGTATGTTTGGAGAGGCTGTCTCTTTTGCCAACTTGGAAGAGCTTTATAACAATATACTTTTCCCTACATTTATAACTATCTCATCAAAGAATTATGGATAAAAATGAAATAATATCTCCTAAATATCTTTCAAGAGAAATGTGCTCATATAAATATAATGTTCTATTGTTAAGTAAATATTAGATAGGGATTTTTCCAGCTATCTCCTTCTCTCTTTACCTAGGCCATCATTTCTATCTCCTCACCACTAGGACTTTGTATTGCATCCATAGAACCATCCTGGGCTCTGTTTGGCAATTTTTTGCCTTGAGGCATGCCTCTACCCACTTCAATTCTGGTTCAAATTCATGCTTTGCTGCATATATTTATTCCTACCTCTTCTTCCTTCTCTGTGTTATCTTTTCTTATTAGAATGTAAGGCCTTTGAGGATAAGAACTATCTTGCTTGCTTGTATTTGTATCTCTAGCACAGTGCCTGACACATATTGGAAAGTTTATTAGATGATAGATCTAATTGTGTTTTTTTCTCTATAGGAGTTAATTCCTTCCACTCACATAGAATTATGATTTGGTTGAAAGTACTTGCTAAATTTGCTGAATTTCTGAAAAAATGTATCCTTCTGCAGCCAATTTAATGATGAACTTCTCCAAACATAATTAGGTTTGTATTGATGAGAGACTAAAACATATTTTTGGACCCTTTCTCAAAACTTTTTTAGTTTTGTAAGACCTGTCTGAGTTTGATTTGGCTAGAATAGCCTTTAAGAGCCTAAAGACCACCTATTAAGCCTTTTGTAGAGGTATAATAGATATCATAACATGATGTAGAGTGACCACAAGGATAGAAGTTAACTTAAACTTAAACACAACATAAAATCCTGAATTCTGTACATCAGTTGTGATTTTGACTGCAACTTGTGAAATCTATTTTAGACTAAGTAAGGAGAATGTCCTCTTCAGAGACAAGAAAGTACAAGAGAGCACATAGTCCATTTGAATCAGTCACCTTATGGTGAAATTTACAATATCCTAAAATTTGGAAATGGTGAGCATAGATCCCAGGATAATTTGAGTATAGTTCTTTGTACCAAATCATAAATTTACTGCTTTTACTCCCCCCTCCCCCACACAATTGTATTTTCTCAATAGAATGAACGAATAACAGCAAAATATTTTGAAAGTGTGTCCTTGTCTCACTGAATTACAGTGAGGAGGGCAAGAGATGTACACAATTGGGTTTCTTTGAAACTCAAGGTAATTGTTGGAGACTGCAAGGATGTTTTCATTAGTACCAGACAAGAATACAGGCATAAGTTGAAAGCAGTTAGAGATTAATTCTGATTTGAACCCTTGGTAAGGATTTTTCAGTGTTAAGGAGTTATTTAAATAAATACTTATGGAATATATTCAGAAGAGTGTAGCGTTACTAAACACATATTGTTTGATGCTTAAAAAACAATCCCACCCACAAATCCCTAGAAAGGTGCTATGACTATATCCTGTGAAAGACCTGAAAAGTATCTTTCTTGTAAAATAGAATCTCAGAACCATATAATTCTACCACTGCAAGGAATCTCAAAGGTCATCTAGCCAATAGATTAATAGTCTGTATGTCAATGTTTCAGGGTATTTGTGGTCTCATTAGTGTGGGTATCTCTCCTCCATTGAATCAAATGGAATAATAGTTTTCTGAGAAAATAAGAATAGAATGTAAATGAAAAGAAAAGGGGGGCATTCATTAAGATGCCTCAAAGGCTTAGATTTGGCTCTAACCAAATACATTATTTTACCATGTTCTTTTGTAGTTTCACAGCTTTGTTTCTGTTCTCTGTCTAAACTCTTTTATATGCTATGCATTTAGTGGCTCTAGTTAAATGGCAGATAAGGGTAAACTGTAACAAATCTGTCTTTGTAAGAGGAATCTACAAATCCAAGAAAGCTAAAGCAATTAACTCCAAGGTTCCCTAAGAACCTATATAAACTATTAGTAAAAAGGAACATAGTGGTACAGTGGATTAGGATTTACCTAAGTCCTAATTATTCCTAATTCCTAATTTGGAGACCTGGTTTCTAGTCCCTTGCTCTTGTCATTAATTTGGGCAAATTACATTCTCTCTGGAATTCACTTTCTTCATCTTAAAATGAAGGGTTTGAACTAGATAACTTCCATGACACTTTCAAATCTTACATGCTGTGAATGTGGAAGGCATTGATTAGGATATTTTCAGTTTATTTATGGTATCTTCCTTTGATACTTTCATTTCACTAATGTGTATATTCCACTCAACAATGCAGAGTGCAATGCATTTCTGCTTTTATCCTTTGCATGGTACCTAAGACATAATAGGAATGTACAAATACTTTTTGACTTGACTTGACTTGATAAAGCAACTCCTATAAATCCTACAGAGGGAGGCTCACCCAAAGTTTTTAATCTCTTGTTATTGCTGAGATATAAATACTGTGCATTTTGTTCACTTATACGTTGTTCTTGCCACATGACTAGTGCTTCTTTTGGGGTTACATATCTCCTTGATGATATATTCTACATTATTTTGCTTCATTGATAATATGTTTTTACAATATTTATGCTCTCCTGAAAAGTATGTTCCTATTGTTTTGTGGTGATGGAAACTTTAATTCTTTGATGAGCAAGATGCTTCATGGCTCCTTGTCATGTAGCATTATCTGAAGAATATTGCTATGAAAAAGATGGACTTTGATTTAGACATAAAGGATGATAGCAAAATAGGAGAACAAAAGATAGTATACTTTTCATATCTGTGGAAAGTAAAGGAATTTATGGCCAAAGAACTAGAGAACATTATAAAATGCAAAACGGATAATTTCAATTGTATTAAAATAAAAGGTTTTTTTGTACAAACAAAAACCAATGAAGCCAAGATTAGAAGGGAAGCAAAAAAACTGGGGGAAATTTCTTTTGCATCCAAGGTTTCTAATAAAGACTTCATTTCTTTCTTATTAAATTTTATTTATTTTTTATTATAGCTTTTTATTTATAAGATATATGCATGGGTAATTTTTCAGCATTGACCCTTGCAGAACCTTCTGTTCCAACTTTTTCCATCCTTCCCCCCATCCTCTCCTCTAGATGGAAGGTAGACCTTGCAGAACCTTCTGTTCCAACTTTTTCCATCCTTCCCCCCCACCCCTTCCCCTAGATGGCAGATTGGCCAATACATGTTAAAAATATGTTAAAGTATATGTTAAATACAATATATGTATACATATCCATACAGTTATTTTGCTGTACAAGAAAAATTGAACTTAGAAATAAGGTAAAAATAACCTGAGAAGGAAATTTAAAAATGCAAGCAGACAAAAACAGAGGGAGTGGAAATGCTATATTGTGGTTCACACTCGTTTCCCATAGTTCTTTTGCTGGGTGTAGCTGCTTCTCTTCATTATTCAACAAATGGAACTGATTTGGTTCATCTCATTGTTGAAGAGGGCCACGTCCATCAGAATTGATCATCATATAGTATTGTTGTTGAAGTATATAATGATCTCCTGGTCCTGCTCATTTCACTCAGCATCAGTTCCTGTAAGTCTCTCCAGGCCTTTCTGAAATCATCCTGCTGATCATTTCTTACAGAACAATAATATTCCTCAGCATTCATATTCCACAACTTATTCAGCCATTTTTCAATTGATGGGCATCCATTCAATTTCCAATTTCTAGCCACTACAAAAAGGGCTGCCACAAACATTTTTGTATGTACAGGTAGGTCCCTTTCCCTTCTTTAAGACCTCTTTGGGACATAGGTCCAGTAGTAACACTGCTGAATCAAAGAGTATGTACAATTTGATAACTTTTTGAGCACAGTTCCAAATTGCTCTCCAAAATGGTTGGATGCATTCACAATTCCATCAACAATGTTTTCCCACATCTCCTCCAACATTCAGCATTATCTTTTCCTATCTCCTAGCTAATCTGAGAGGTGTGTAGTATCTCAGAGTTGTCTTAATTTGCATTTCTCTGATTAATAATGATTTGGAGCATCTTTTCATATGGATAGAAATAGTTTCAATTTCTTCATCTGAAAATTGTTCATATCCTTTGACCATTTATTAATTGGAGAATGGCTTGATTTTTTATAAATTAGAGTCAATTCTCTATAAGGCCTCATTTCTAAAATCATAAATTGACTCAAATTTATAATACAAGCCATTTTCCTATTAATAAATGCTCAAAGGATAAGAACAGATAATTTTCAAATAAAGAAATTAAAGCCATTTCTAGTCATATGAAAAACTGTTCTAAAATCACTATTGATTAGAGAAGTACAAATTAAGACAACTCTGAAGTACCACTTCACATTTCTGAGATTGGCTAAGATGACAGGAAAAGTTAATGATAAAAGTTGGAGGGTATGTGGGAAAACTGAATGCCTTATTGGTGAAGTTGTGAAATGATCCAGCATTCTGAAGAGCAATTATGAACTCTGCCCAAAGAAACTGTACTGGTCTGTATCCCAAGAGATCAAAAAAGGGGGAAAGCCCCACATGTGCAAAAATGTTTTCAGCAGTCCTTTTAGTAGTGGCAAGGAACTGGAAACTGAGTGGATTGCCCATCAGTTGGGAAATGGCTAAATAAGTTATGGTATATGAATATAATGCAACATTATTGTTTAGTGAGAAATGATCAACAAGATGATTTCAGAAAGGCCTGGAGAAACTTCCATGAACTGATACTATGTGAAGTGACTAGAGCCAAGAGAACATTGTGAACAGCAATAACAAGATTATTTGATGATCAACTATGATGGGCTTGGCTTTTTTCCAACAATGAAGTGTTTCAGGCCAATTCCAATAGGCATGATGGAGAGAGTCATCTGCATCCAGAGAGAGGACTATGAGGACTGAATGTATATCACAACATAGTATTTTCACCTTTTTGTTGTTTGCTTGCTTTTTTCCTCATTTTTTCACCTTTGATCTGATTTTTCTTGTATAGCATGATCAGTGTGGAAATATGTTTGGAAGAATTGCACATGTTTAACTTATGTTGGATTGTCTAAATAGGGTAGGGGGAAAGGAGGGAGAAAATTTTGGAACACAAGGTTTTACAAAGATGAATGTTGAAAAATGTCTTTGCATGTATTTTGAAAATAAAAAGCTACTAGTAAAAATAAATTTTAAAATGTCCATACAACAAAAATATATTTAGTTTTTCACTTTTTTTTTTAGAAAAAAAAATGATTAAAAAAAAGATGGGCTTTTATTTAAGAAGTGAAATTGAAAGCACTTTTCTTTTTTCCCATGTGTAACCCAGTTCCAAATCCTCCTCTTTTCAATGCTCAGCTTAGTTTATTTTCTATCAGAAATGAAGACATTATTTGATATATAAATTCAATGGGTTGGCTTTATATTTGTATACGATAATCTAGACAGTAGGTATTCTTTGTCTACTCAATCCAAACTATCCATGTTCTTTGCTACTTCAAATTTCTAGACTTTCTTTTGGGAGTACCTAGGCACTTTACCTTGATTCTCCCCTCCCTTCTTCTCCTTTCCTCCCTCATATCTCTGTAGCTCTGGAAATAATAATAATAGTCAAAAGTTATTTAGTGCTTTAAAGTTTACAAAATGCTTTACATATGTATTCTGATAACAGTACCACAATTCTGTGAGGTAGGTGCTATTATTATCATGCCTGTTTTACAGATGAGGAAAACAAAAAGCTAAGCAATTTGCCCACTTTTAGTAGTCAGACATGTAGCTAGAGAGTATCTAAATAGGGATTTAAAATCACGTCTTCTGAACTCTAAGGTTAATGATTTTATCCAATGAGTCACCTAAGATTATGCCATTAATTTTAAAGAGGATGCATCAATCTACCCTCAAATATTCTTTCCTGGCCAACTTTCCCTTATGTCTATTCTATCCCTCATTTGCATGTGAGCTTCTTGAGGGCAAAGCTGTTTTTGCTTTTGATTTGTATCCACTGTCCTAAGCATAGAGATCTCTACTTAATAAATACTCATTCATCTATTTATGCATGCAATTCAATTCATTCCTTTATTTAGGAAGCAGCTGCCTGTCTAGGCTTTTTACAATCAGTAAGATTGTCATCCTCATATGGGAATATTTGGTTGGTTAAACACCTAAAACATTTAGATTGAATCTTTACCAAATATACTGTCTCAACCATTTTTAAAAGCTTTGCCAATTTTATTTCTTTTTTGTGGTCTAGGCTCTTATATATTTATTATGTTTGCTTATTATCTGACATTATCTTACAACATTTATGGCAATTTATACATAGCATTATCACCAAAAAGTCAAATCCCCAAATTCACATTTTTCTTGCCTTTGTCATAGGTGCTTTGGGAGTAGATGGAGCTCTAAAGAAGGCTTTTTTAAAATTTGAAGATGTTTGAGATAGCAGTTCATTGTTGACTATAACCTTGGCAGTTATAGACCAAATTTAAAAAAAATGTGTTTTAAATGATTCTGGTTATTTCCTTTGGGGAAAAATAAATTTGGGCATTATAGATATGCTTCAAAATAATGTGGAAAATTTCACACGAATAACAAAAAAATCAGATTTTTTTAAAAACAATATTTCTCATATTCTAGCCATTAGTATCTCTTCTTATGGGCTGCAGTACTATGTTTCACACAAAACCAGGGTTGCTTTTCTTTACTTAAATTGTGGTCATGCACATTTGATTGTGTTTTAAGCTGCAGATGGCAGTTGATGTTTCTGAGTTGTATAGTTTCTTGGAAAATCCCAGGATATACCTCAGAACTCTCAGGTTTGGCTTAGCAGAGATACACCATCTATCTGACTATTCAGCAAAAGAATAGAGTAGTGATCCTAAGCACTTCCATAAAAACTCGACGATTTCTCAAAGTTTCAGTATTATTTTCAAAATCATTAAAGAAAAAAAAGTGTATGTTCTATAAGGTCCGATAGGTTGTTTTTAGCTGGAAGAATTCAATCAATTTTTCAACTTGCTATGTGCAAACCTTACCTTGAATAAAGGTTACTTCTCCCCTAGTTTCTGTAGCCTTTTGACATGCAAAAGAGGCAATAGGTTATAACACTCTATATTATTTTTTTCTTTTCAATTGTTTTCTTTTTTCATCTATGCTTATGATTTGAAATTGTAGAAAAGAGTCTAAATAGTAAGAGCAATTGGAGACCATGTAAATAGATATGATACCCTTAGCAGGTATGTCCAGAAGTTGTAGGGCAGAAGAATTTTAAAACATAGAACCTTGAGTAGGAAAGACATCATAGCCCTTGGAAGAAAGAATCAAAAGGTATAGATATTGCTGACATTTGTGAATATCTATACACCATTGAGCTAGAGAGGATGATTTCTCTTTTTTTACATGATCCTGAGATTAGGATTTCTTGAAATTCACTTTCACTTATTCAAATTAACTTATTTTCAAATGAATGTATTTGGAGATCTAGGAAGGTAAAAGAGTATTAAGAAATGATTACAAGTAAATGTTAGTAAACTGCATCAGCATGTAACTACCATTCTGAATCCTTCAATATTAGTGGAATTGAATTCTGAGAGAAATCTATATAGAATATGCTCTGTGATAGGAATAAACAGAAGATTTTATATTTTAAGATTTTGTACAATATTCTTTTATCTCTTAGAACAGTGATCCTCAAATGGGGATCCATGAAATCTTTTCATGGATCTACAATATCAAAATTATTTTTCATAATAATACTAAGAGGTTATTTGCCTACTAAGACATTCCTCCCTTTTCTAACTATGTGTCTATGTGAATTAAGATTTCTTTCATATACTTCAGTTAAAATAACATGTCACAATAAATTTTAATGCAGAAGCATATGTGAATATCCAAAGATTTTTTCCCATAAAAATGGCAACATGCAATTAGTTTATTTATTATTTTAGATGAATTAATATGTTAAAATTCTCAATTTAGTTTTCTAATAAAGTAAATAAAAATAGATATAGCTCACATGAAGAAAATTATTTTGGGGTTTTCAATAATTTTTAAGAGTATAAATGGCTCCTTAGAATAAAAAGGTCTAGAACCACTGTTATAAAGAAATTTTGAATTTGGCCAATGAAGGATTAATCAAAGTGGTTTAGCAGAGTCCTTGTGTGGAATTGGCTACAGGCCCAAGTCTTTACAAATCCAGTATCCTTCAATGGTCAGAAAGTATAGGGAAGAAAGTTCAAGTGATAAGGTTGGACTGGTAGATGAAGTAGAGCAGGTAATGAAGAAATGCTATTCTTCTGGGGATCCACCAACCAATAAAGCATTTATTAAGCACCAGGCAATATGCCAAGCAACGTGCTAGTTTCTGGACATAAAAATATAATTCATACTTGTAATGAGTTCACATTCTAACAGAGAAGACAAGTTCATGGATAAATTTAAAGGAAATAAAGAGACTAAATGATAAAAATAATTAATGGCATTTGTTCTTAAGTAAAACAGCATTCAAACAACAGAACCAAATAACTCCATATGAGAGCCAATGTCATGAAGCTTATGATGAAAAGCTGATTGGATTTATACTCTTAAAAAAGCATTTTTTTCCCTGTTTTTACACTTAACTGTGTGATCACTAGCAAATCACTTTTCTGAACTTCAATTTCTTCTCTATAAAAAGGGGAAAATAATGATCATATTATTAATTTTATGTATTGTAACAAAATCACTTTGTAAATGTGAGTTATTACTATTAGTAATTGTCCATTTGCAATAGATTTGACCATAAATGAAATTCCATGGCTATTAGTGCTTGAAAAATAATAAATCTAGTTGACAATGCATATTTTATTGATAATAAATTTTAAAATAGCAAGATTTAATAATAATGTCAGAAATGTAACCAAACCTTTTTTTTTCAAAATTTTCAATTTTACCTTCTTAAGTTATTTTATATTTAAAGACTTTTATAAAATAGTTTCATTGCTTTTCTTTTTTTAAGCCTAGAATCAAGCTCAAAATTGTATCAAGTGTGAGGAACCTACAGCCAAAAAAGGAAATACTTATTTTAACATAATTGACAACAAAAATCAGCCTTTGCAAGGTCTTTTTCTTTTGGATTAGTTAAGTAGTATACTGATGAATGTTCGAATAGCCAATTCAGGAAGACATAGACACATTTTTAAATTTAATCTGAATTATTAACATTTCCCCCCATGGATTTCTTAAATGTAGACAATCCTCAAACCAATAATCTAATCTGGATTTCTAGTACTTGCTGATTTCCAAGGTGTCAATTCTCACAGTTCTGTGAGCCCATGCAACTGGCTCTAGTGCACTCTGATTAGATAACTACTGAGGGAGTTTCAGACCCTTCAACTGTGCAATTCTCTATAGCTTTGAAATTCCCTAAATGCTTTTTATAAACCTACAATACTTTGGGGCATATAATTTTTAAAATACAGTTTTCACCACTAGCGGGATGATTTTAATGCATGGATTTTGAACAAAATTAAAGTCTGAGGCATTTGCCAGCTAAATGATTTGACAATGTTCTGTTTTGATGGATGACTCATACTAATTTCTTAAGCATATTGTATCCTTCCATTTGCTTGAAATTGTTGGATTGGATCACTTGTTTTTTCTGTGCTGAACTATAAAAGTTTGTATAGAAATGCAAAGAGATGAACACAGAAGGAAGTCAAAAAGCAAGCAGGTGAGAATTATGTACTAGAACCCTAGATTCAAGAGTTAGGAAGATCTGAATTCCAATCCAGCCCCAGATACTCACTAACTGTATGATCTAGGGGAAATTGTTTAACTTCTTTGGGCTTCAGTTTCCTCTTCTGTAAAATGTGCATGATAATAGCATGTAACTTAAGTGGTCATTAGAAGGATCGAATATGAGAGTATATATAAGGAGATTAGAAAACTTGAAAATACTATATAAATGCTAGTTATTATTAAAGATGAACAGTTGCCTAGAGACTCTCTCTGGCATTTGGAGGGTTTCCTATAGTAAAAAATACGTTATTTATAATTAACATGAAGAATAATTACCTATTGCTTAAATTTGAGATAAATAATTCATGATTATGGCCAGTTTCCCTATAAAAATTTACATATTAAGGTGATTGTTGTACACCATTCCCTACTAAAGAAAACATATATTATATATTTTATACTTTATATATATAATATATAAAATATATAGTATACTGTATTTAATTGGGAATCTCTATGTAACTACCACTGAATTTATTTTCTTGGCTTATAGTATATAGTACATACTATAGTATAGTATATAGTGTAGCCTGCAAAAGCTCTCTCTCTGATTTTAGAGGAATTTTTCATTTAGAAAATTGGGATGAGAATACATTTATTTTCCACTTCCATTTTCCTATAACTCATCAGGTTCAGAATTAGTTTAGGACTTTGAGCACATACATTGGTTTGTCAACTATGAATTTGAGAGCAACATATCATTTCTTCTGTTTTGGCCCATTTTAATTTTTAGATCTTTTAGGTGGTACAAAGGATAGATATCCAGGCCTGAAATCAGTAAAACCCTGAGTTCAAATCTGGCCTTACTTACTTACTAGCTGTGTGACTCTGGGTTAGTCACTTAACCCCATTAGCCTGAGTTTCCTCACCTGTAAAATGAGCTGAAGAAGGAGTGGCAAATCACTCCAGTATCTTTGTCAAGAAAACCCAAATGAGGTCACAGAAAATCAGACGCAAAAACTTTCCGAAAAGATGATGGATTCTAAAATAGTAGATTTTATGTCATATTCCCATTGTTCCCCAGCAAGTAGTCTGCATATGAGAGGTTTATATTAGATTATAAAAAATTGATTAGTAAAATCTTCAATGAATATAAAGCTGTTGAAGAACTAGGCCTGGAAACTGTTTGTTATTCTAAATCCAAGTTTTTCCCTTATTATGCTTAGAGCTTCAATTTCCAAATTATAAGCATATTAAGATTCTCAGTATTTGCTTTAAAATAAATTATGTCTAAGTTATGAGATCCTTGCTTGCAATAGAACTGTGAAGATGTCCAATTTCCTAAAAGTGAACCCTGTTGAACTTTACTTTTCAATCTAGTCTATTCTAAGGCAGTAACAACTATCTTTCAGACTAATAGCATACACTAATATAGAAGTAACCTACAGATTGTATTCCAAAGTAATCAGACAACATAGATTATGTTAAAAAGTACATCCTTTGTACTAGGAACTAACAAACGAATCAAGAAAATAAATTCAATTATAGTTACATAGAGATTTCCAGTTGAATATAGTATACTTTGGGTAAATAGCTGACAATATGTATGTGTAGAGCAGGAGAAAAGAATGGAGAGGGAGATAGAAAGGAGAATCCTAAGGTTGAAAGAAGCTTTAAACATGTATCATTTCTTATTTTCTTTAAAAAAATTTAAAGAAAAGAGAATCCATTAATCCCGATCATCAAGACATTATTACTTATAGACAGGAGTGTCAGCAAATTACTTTGAAGACAAGTTTTTCAATTTCCAATTGCCACATCTAAGCAATTCTGCTACTTCAGATTTTTGCAAAAGGAACAGCGGACCTGAGAATAGAAAAGAAGGGGAAAAGAATAGAAAAGGTTACTAAAAAAAAGTTTATTAGAAGCCATGAGGTAGCTTCATTGTACCTGATAGTACTTATACTAATTTTTTTTTTAACAAATTCTGTTCTATATTCAATATCACAGATTGGTATATAATACCCTTTCTTAGATTCCCATAGCAAAAGGAGATAAATCCCTTACCTAAAAGAACACTCTGAAAGGATGTAAAAGAGGACTTTAAAATTAACTTCATATGATTCACAACACTGAAATCTCCTAATCATTGTATGCTTTTTGTTTCTTGATCTTTTTTTTAGTGTGCCAACTTCTCTGAAAAAAAAAAATGACAACAATTCACTTGGTTTCAATGTAAAGCCAGAATAACCAAAATTCACCAAAGAAAATATGGGGAAAAACAGAAGAAATGATACACTGCTCTCAAATTCATATGTATCTGCTTGAAGTCCTAAACTAATTTTGAACCTGATGAATGATAGGAAGATGGAAGTGGAAAAATCAATGTATTCTCAGTTTTTTGAATTTAAAACTGTACAGAGAGAGAACTTTTATAGGGATTTT
Source organism: Sminthopsis crassicaudata (assembly GCF_048593235.1). Lineage (NCBI taxonomy): Eukaryota > Metazoa > Chordata > Mammalia > Dasyuromorphia > Dasyuridae > Sminthopsis > Sminthopsis crassicaudata. Next base: position 393,485,076 of record NC_133620.1, on the reverse strand, counting down.
TCTTTAGTAGGATGTGTTGTGCAATAATCATCTTAATATGTAAATTTTTGTAGGCAAATTGACCATAATCATGAATTATTTATGTAAAATTTAGGCAATATGTGACTAGTGCAGATAATTCTTTCTCATATTAATAATAAATAATGTAGTATTTTTTACCATATAAAACCTTCCAAATGTCAGAGACGGTCTGTAAGCAACTATTTTTCTTTAATAATAACTACCATTTATGTAGTATTTTCAAATTTTTAAAAAATATCTTTACATATACTCTCATATTCGATTCTCATGATAACCCTTTGAGGTACATGCTAATATTATGCTCATTTTACAGGTGAGGAAACTGAGGCTCAGAGAAGTCAATTTTATTTTATGATAGATGACTCAAACTTACAGTATAAGCATCTTGTGTCCTATTTGCATTGAGATTGTTGGAATGAATCATTTATTTTATCTGAGCTTAACTATAAAGATTTGTATAGAAATGAAAAGAGATGAACATAGAAAGAAGTTAGAAGGCAGGTAAGAATTATGTAATAGAACACTGAACTTGGAGTTAAAAAGATCTGAAATCTAATCCAACCCTAGACACTCACTCTGTCATCTTGGGCAAATTGCTTAACTTACAGAATATTTAAGGTGTATAAAACACTATAAAACCAGAAAGTTATATTTACTTATATCATTACTTAGGGCAAAATAATTTATTTCATTAACTGAAAGGTTAAAACAAAAATAAAATAAAATAAAACAAAAACCTTCCCTAAAAAAGGTTTAAATAGCTTATCAAATAACATTTGCTAATATAAAATTGGAATATTGAATCTGTGAAGAGCCTTAGAGTTCATCTAGTCTTACCCTTCATTTTAAAGATAAGAAAACATTTTTTCAGAGAAGATAATTAATTTGTTTTAAGTCAGTTTAAGAAATTAATGAGATTCAAAGAGAGTATAGAGAACTAAAACTGTATCTATATTCATACAGTTCAGTTGTATAAATAAATTTTGTGCAACAACAAGTGAATACAATGAAAGGAATGGCTTGATGTTTTCACCCTGAATTAATTAGCTAAAATGGTCAAAATAGTTGTTGGTCATGGGGTAAAATTAAAGATAGAGAAACCTGAAAGGGGTGGGGGGTGGGATGAATGTGTATTTTTTCTTTTCTGGGATTTGAAATATATGCAAACTATATGAATAAGAATATTCTCTCTGAGACTTATAAGTACTCTATCTTCAAAAGAAGGGTTTTTCATTTCCTCTGATAAACCTTTTCTGTTCTTATTTCCATTCCTTCACCAATCATTAACATAGAAGCTCTCCAAAGTCATTGCTGGAATTTTTGCAGATACAACTTTTTTAAAGATCTTTTTACAAATTCAGTGATAAAGGCAGACACAACCAAATGATGGGTTCTTAATTTCATTATCATTCACCCAAGCAGTGCTTGTCATTGGCATTTCTACTGTCTTAGTTGACTAAGAAGCAGACTAAGAATCATCAAGTTTAATTTCTCAAAAGGTGAGAATATGGGTTGACATAATGAATCACATATGGATGAGAGTTTAAGATAATTTAGAAAATATTTGCTTAATTTAACCTGAAGAATTACTGTTTAACATTTACCCAAGCCCTCATATTCAGTATCTTCTGATTCACTTCTTTATTTTAAATACAGCACTTTTTAGGGACAACAGAAACAAAGAAAGATAGGGTGGACCATAGAGAGATCAGAGTGAGATGATGTGATAAAAAGGAAAGCTTGCTAAGTGTAAAAAAAGAAATGAAGAAGCTAAAGGATACTTATTAGGAAAGTAGAATGGTTGTCTAAAAATAACATAAATAATGTGGACAGTGCCAGCAAAATCAGAAAAGAGAACTTACAGCTGCTTTTAGAGGATGTTATATTAAGCTTAAAAAAAAGGAAACATCTATACATAGTTAGCTTTTGGGGACATGCTTTCATATGAAATTTATTATTATAATGATGAAATTTATCATAAATTCACTACTATATTTGAATTACAAATGCCCTTGTTTCTATAGCACTGCCCTTGTACCAAAACAGCATTCTCACTTTTGGTAGTGGAAAGACCCCCACAGTCTGCATTTCAGACAACTAGGTCCTAGTGCTAGCTAAGCCAATAATACATTGTGTCAGACACATCAACTCTGCAATTTAGTTTCTTATTCTGTAAAATGCAGAAACCATCTCTATTAGTATTTTTTCCTTAGATTAAAAACATTGTCAGATTTCACTAGAGAAATATACCAGGTAATACACTATATTCTTCCAGTCTGAATGAGACAAAGAGGCAAATGAAAAAGCCTCTTGGGGAGCAGAGTTAGATTTCAATAATGTAGCTGCCAGAATGAGAATGAAATGAAAATTGATCCATGTCTTTGCATGTGCGTCTTTAAGATGAAAGAGAGAGGTTTGGAGACAGTGATGACTTGGAGAGGTCACTTTCTTTTCTGTTTTCAGTATTATATTTATGAAAATCTGTCAGCATCACATGGATGTAATATTTCATTCATTTCTCATTTCTGTTCTGGGATTGCAGGTACAGACTAATGCACAGAAAATTTTCAGATCCTGGAGAGGGCCATTCCTGAGACTCTAAAGGGAGCATCTTATTGATTTGTTTGCCTATGTAGAAATGACCAGAGAAATGCCTGAAATTTTTGCAGTATTGTCTAAATTAGTCATGAATTAATAGAATATATCCTCTCCTTTTAAAAGAGAAGAGATGGGAAGCTTGAAAATGAGATAATGGACATCTGGTTTAGATTTCATTCCTAGGGTGGAAAAACATAAAGAAAGTAGAACTCTAGCCTAGAAAACCTTTCTTTCCTTTTGAAGGGTCTAAGTTTAGAGGTCAAATAGAACATAAGCCTAATTCAATCAAATGAACTACACTTAGTCAAACTCCAATGTAGTGATTTCCGTGGAGTGGAGGGCTAACACATTGCCTAAACTTGCAGGGGTCCTCAAACTACTGCCCATGGGCCAGATGTGGCCCACTAAGGACATTTATACGGCCCACCTATGGCAAAATCAGATCCGAAGTGACGTTCGATCTAAACTCACGTTAGCAATGCACACTTCTGGCACTGGGTGAGGTGGTGGAGACGGAGTGTGAGGCACTCCAACAGTCTGAGGGACAGTGAACTGGCCTCCTATTTAAAAAGTTTGAGGACCACTAGCCTAAAGGGTGGAGAAATGTCAGGAAAAAATAATGGAGGAAATTAAAACTTCTTTGCTGATTTTTATTGGGATTTAGTTATAAGAAGTCATTGTATTTCCAGTTTGGGACTCATTTAAATAAAAATAAAAAAAAAAAGTTAATTCTGCTTGGTAATAAAAACTACAAGTGAAATAGCAGCTGAGGGATTTTGTCTTCCTGTAGTTATTTAGTATCTTTGTCCCATCTAATCCAAGCTGAAATTCCTCATGTATCTCATAAAGATAAAAACAAGACCCAAAACTCTGTCATTGTCCTTGACCTTCATTTTTAGCTTTGGCTCATTCTGTGGTATGGTCTTTCTAAATCTCTTATTTTAGGACCATATCACTTTTCTGTATTTATTCTCAGATGTCTTTTATTATTTCTATCCTATGTATTGCGCTTTTACATATTTGAATTAGTTGATAATTTCCCTATGAATCCAAATTTCTTCAGACAATTTCTTTTATTCATCATTGAAATACTTTTTACAGCCAGAATTTCATTCTTAAAAACATCCCTATGCCTTCTTTCTTTTTCTTCTTTAAGATCTGTGCAGATAAAATTGAAATCTATATTTTTCTATTCCCATCTGATTTTCAAGAGCTCAAATCTTATATGTTAAAATGCCTTCTTGATAAGGCTGCACCACCACCTTAAACCTGACATATCTAAAATGGAATTCTTAACTCCAAGCCTTCATCTTTCTTTAACATCTCTATTTCTATTGCTTCTTCAAGTTATTTAGGCTAATTACAATGTCATTTTTGACACTTTCTTTTTCCTTTCCAATATTTTTCTAAATTTTCTTCATTCTACTAGCACAGCACCTCTTGCATGTTTATCCATTCTGCTCCTACCTTAGTTAAAATTCTTGGTTAAAATTTTCTTGATAATATTATCATAATAAGATATTAATCTTCTCTGAACTCTATTATTCACACTATCACCTTTATAATGGCTGTAAAGTCTTGTTCTAATAATGTAATCATTCAAAAACTATCAGTTGCTCCCCATTGGCTATTAAAATATGAACTTTTAAAATATTGAATTCAAGATTATTTCTAAACTTGTTTCAATAAGTTTTTCTAGATCTATGTCCTTGTGCTTAATGGCAGTTATAAAAGTTTCACAAAAGACTAACATAAATCAGTAATGTAGTTTTATTATTATTTGCATTCTAAATAATATTCTTTTCCCCCAGTTACATATCAACACTATTTTAAGCATTCATTTTTACAAGATTTTAAATTCCAAATATTTCTCCCTCCTTTCTTCTCTCTCCCCTCTTCTCCTCTTCCAAAGATAGGAGCCAGTTGGATGTAGTATATACATATGCTATCATTTAAAACATAATTTCATATTAGTCATAGTTGTGAAAGAAGGAACAGATTGAAAGGAAAAGATTGAAAGCACAAGAAAGAATAAAGTTAAATAATATTCTTCAATATTCATTCAGAATCTATCACTTCATTATCTGGAAATGGATAGAATTTTCCATCATAAGTCTTTTGTACTTCTCTTGGATCATTGTTTTGCTGAGAAGACCTGATTCATTCATAGTTAATCATCACATAATGTTGCTGACATGGTGTACGATGTTTTCCTGATTCTGCTCGTTTTATTTTTCATCAGTCTCTACAAGTCTTTTCAGGTTTTTCTGAAATCTACTGGTTATCATTTCTTATGGCACAAAAGTACTTCATTTTATTTGTATATCAAAGCTTGTGCAGCCATTCTTCAATTGATTTGTATCACCTCAATTCCCTATATTTGCCACTATGAAAATGACTGCAATAAATATTTTTGCATGTCATTCTTTCCCCCATTTTTATGATGTTTTTGGGGTAGAAACCTATTAGTGATATTGTTGATTCAAAGGGTGTATGTACATCCAGTATATTTTTTCTCATGCCTTGATTACTTTTTATGTCATTCCCTCAAATTCACCTTTTATCCATACTCTCTATCTCTGGATATTCCTTTTATCTCTACTATTAGTGATCAATCTTAGTGATTTATTTTTTTAAAAGAAATGCAAGTATCATCTTCCCATGTAGGGATTCAGGAGTATGTGGAAGAATGAGCAAATGGCAAAAAGCATTTTTTATACAAAGGATTCAACTGGGGTTAAACACTAGAGTCTCGGATGTATTGGACTTCAGGATTCAACAGGAAGAGAGATGGGAGTTCATGATGGTCATCTGAATTAGATGTATTTGACACTCCTGGGTTCACTGAACACTTAGTGATTTCATCCTTGATGATTTTGAGGCTCCTAGACCTTTGTCCCTTTTACAATAAGATACCTTATCACTCTGTTTTGTCTGTGTAGTTTCATAGAGATAAAACATATGAAGCAACATAGGGACAACTGCTGACACATTGTCTGTGGAACATTGGGTCTGCCATTTAAGTTTTTGGTGACTCTGATAAGTTTACAAAACTCTTAAGTCACAAAGAAAATGTCAAATTAAACTGTTAGAGATATCTTCCTAATCAGGAATTTCCAGTAATGGTAAGAAGAATATATGATATTAATTTATCATTTTAAGAGAATTATATGTTCACAAAAGCTTCCCAGGAGACAATGATGTGGCTAGAGAACTTCATTTGCAATGTAATGTCTCACAATGATATGTAATTGTCTCAACTCAAGATTTTTTTATGGAATATACAAAGCTACAGGGATAAAAAAAATTTATATTTGTATCTATTCATACAATTATTGTTACTTCAAGTACTCTACATTTCACCAGACCAAATTATTCTCCATACACATTCCCTGTTCTTTATACTTTGTCCCATCTCTGTGCCTTTTTCACTTTAGTCCTCAGCGGCCTTGAGATAATTTAATATTGGAAGATCAGAGGGATGCTACATTCATATTATGAGGAAATTTACACATATGAATAACAGAGACAACAATCAATGTGACAATTGTGACAAGGCAGAAGGGTCTCAGGAAAATTTAAGGAGGAAGATATTACTTTCAAATGATAGTATTAGAAAATATTATTTTATGGAATATACAAAGCTATAGGGATCAAATCATTTATATTTGTCTCTATTCATACAATTATTATTGTTACTCTTCCCCATCAAGTACTCTACATTTCACCAGACCAGACACTTGTCATATTGACTATTGTCTCTTATTTGTATGTGTACATTTCTTTTCCTCTCCATCAGATTGAAAGCTTGTTGAAGGCAATGATTATCTCATAGCATATTTATTTCCCTCTATCTCATCCAATGTTTTTTACATAAAAGGTTCGTAAGTGTTTTTTTTTTTTTTTTTACATTGAATTGATGATACTTTTCCTGTCTACAGAGTTGCTCTGAGAACAGAGTGAGATAATAGATGTCAAAGAGATTTTCAAAATCCTGGGATATCCAGAGAATGAGTCATTATGGATAGGCAGAATTTTTCCAGAGAGTCAAGGATATACATTTTAAATTTAAAACTTTGAATTTTATCCCATTTGAATGAAAATCTTTCCCTGACTTCTTAAATAAAGCACATTGAAAATATTGTGACTTTTGTTCAGGGAAATCATTATGAACCCCAATCATAAATCTATAGATCAACTATAAATACAGCACTGTTCTCACCATATCATGCTTTCTCCTGTTTAGAGGCTATAAATTTGCTGCTAGTGCTTCCGTAGATTCAAATTCTGGATGTAAATTTTTGGGAGATAAGATGGAAGGGCTTGGCTTGTCATTGTATTTTAGGTAAAGACTGTACTTAGGATCACAGTATAGTACTGACTGACTTGACATTTGTATGATTGTTACTCTTCTGCCTCTTTACTGTTAGTATTTTTATTTAATTCAACTTGTTTCAATTTAGCTCAGCATTTTCCTTACTATCTTAGATGTCTGTTGCTAGTTGATTTTAAAGCTGCCTCTGCCCCTTTCCACTCTGGGTAAACTTTCTTCCCTCTTCTTTTCTTTTCTTTTTTTTTTTTCCCCTCTGTTGTTTCCTTCTTACATACTTTTTTTTTTCCACATGAAAAGAAAGGCTGGCTTTCTTTAGACAACTCAGGTTAATTAAAGCAAAGCATTCCTTTCCTTCCTTCTGATTGTGCAAGAGAATATGGAAAGAAGCTGGGTCCAATTTCAAGTGCTCAGGTCTTCCCAGTTTTGTTTATTTGTTGCTGGGTGCTCAGGGGCTGTTTCTTTCCCACCAAATTTTTTCCTCTCTTTCCTTCTCTCAGCAGCTTTTGGATTAAGAGTAATTCTGGCAGCCTGAGGTCTCCAGAGTGGAAGTTTTATAATATTATTATGCAGCTCAAGGGTAAATTTCTGCTTTAAATCTACAGTTGTTACTTGATTAGCTAGGCTTTTTTGAGAAGCTAGCAGAGGGTCAGTATTCAGAGAGAAGCCAATATTTATACCTAGGTCTATGCGCCAAAGAATGAAAAAAAAAAATCACAAGATGATACATATACTCAGATCTGGAAAGAAGAAATTATTCTAATTGTGATGTAGAAAGAATTAGATTTGGAATCTGAAGGGAGAAGGGAACAAACATTTATTAAGCACCTATTATTTACTGAATGCTTTATAAATATTATCTCAATTGGGTCAGATGATCTTAATTTGAATCCCAGCCTGTCTACTTACTACTGTGTGAACCTTGGGTAAATTACTTAACCTCTTAGAGACTTAGGGTGCCCAATGAGAAGTTGGATTGAATAGCCTTGAACATTCCTTCTGTTTGAACTCTACAATATTATGAATTCCCTGTATTGAGGTAAAGAACAGTTAGATGATTTATCCAAGATTACAGAGCTAACTAGTAACTGAGCCAGAACTTGAAACCATATCCTGTGGACACAAATTTAACACTGTTTCTACAGTACCATGCTTTTTGTAGTTTAGGGACTATTTTAATTTCATGTAATCACTTAAGAGCTTTAGGGAACACAATTTAGGGAACACAATTTAGGTTCCTATTGACAATCACATTGTGCTATTTAACACAGCTTCTTAAATTGTGGGTCATGAGCACATATTAACACTCTTAACTAAATGCTGAACTTGTGAAATTATGATTTATTATCAGAAAATGTTTGATTTGTATACCATCTTTATACCTTGGGTAAATATAAAATTTTTTAGGGAGGAAAGAAAAAAGTTTGAGTCCCTACTATATAGGATCTCCTCTTAAAAGTGGGTAAATGAATCTTTCATTGAAAAATAAATTATCAGAAATTGTATTCCTGATCCTTTATCAATCAATCAATCAATCAATCAACATTTATTAAGAATTCTATTAAATATCAATTATATGCTAGGCACTGTGCTAAGTACTGGGGATACAAAAGGAGATAAAAGGCAATTATTATCCTCAAAGGGCTTACAGTATAATGAGGAGAGAACATGCAGCAAATATATACAAAGTAAGCTGAATACAGGAAAATAGAAAATAATTAAGAGACAGAAAGCATAGAATTAAGAGAGGTAGGGGAAGATTTCCAGTGATAGGAGGGATTTTGGGAAAGACAGAAAGGGAGCTAAGAAGGTCAATAGGCTGAATGAAGAAGGGCAAGTATTCTAGCTTAAGAGATGAAATATCTTATTCATGACACATCCACGAGATCTCTGTCATTGGATTAAAGAGTATTTGTCATGGAGTAAGATATAAGAAAATTAGACAGGTAAGTGGGGGCTATTTTATGAGGGGCTTTGACTGTCAAATAGAACATTTTTTTTGATCTTAGAGGCAATAAAAAGGCAATATTAAATGGGATGTAAATGGGGTAACATGATCAGTAGGAAAATCACTGTAGGGGCTGAATGGAGAATGGCTTGGAACAGGGAAAGACTTGAGGAAGGTTATTACAATATGGTAGGCATTAGGCAATGAGGGCCTGTGCTAAAGTAGTGTCAGTGTTAGAGCAGAAAAGAGGAAGTATTCAAGACTATTGGATTTAGCAATTGAATAATTAGCAATTAATTTTGGAGAGAGCTATTTTGGTAGAATAATAAACTCAAAGCTTGATTGTAAGGATTAAGAAGAGAATAGCAGACAAAGTGGAGCATCTACTGTGGATAACCTTTCCAAGGATATTGACTATAAAATACTGAAAAGATATACAATGGTGGTAGAGATGAAAGGGTCAAGTGAGGGTCTTTTCAGGATGAGGGAGATACTGATATATTGTAAGAATAGAAGAATGAAGCAATACACAGGGAGAGATTGAAAATAACTGAAATAATAGAGAATACCAGAGGAAGCAATCTATGGTAGGGGACAAATTGAAATGGGATCACTTGAATAAGTAAAGAAGTTGGTTTTGTGGAGGAGTAAGGCTGCTTTATCATGTCTTGGTCATTAAAATGGAAGACTCTTGATCATTTAAAAAAGAGAGCTCTTTTTAAAAAAGCCTAGATATAATGTGAAAATGGTTCTAACTCTTTCTGAAGGTGAAGAAAGTAAGTTTCTAAGGCCAAGTTGTGTTTGATAGGTTCTTTTGAATCAGTTGATTTGATAAACAATTTCCCCCACTCATGTTAAGTATCTGATTCTCCTTGGGAATGCATCTGTAATTGGATTCTAGTTTTTTATTAAATAAGTTGGCAGGAAAACAACATTTTAATAATCAAGATTTTCTGATGAAGGAGATTAAAATTCTTAATTTTGAATAAACTGTTTCCCAAGAAACAACATGATATAATGGTTAGACACAGAATTTAGATCTGGGAAGACTTAATTAACCTTTCTAAACCTCAGTTTCAAATTCTGTAAAATCATTGTAATAATGCCTAATGCAGTAACCTCATAGAATTTTTGAGACAGTCCTATGATGTAATATTGTAAAGCACTTTAAAAACCATAAATATCCATTATTGGTAAGGTCCTTTCTAATTCTAAATCTATAAACCTATAACCACATTATTTTTAACCCTTACTAATAACATTTCTAAAATACTTTTATGTTTACAAAGTATCTTGCCGGCAACAATTCTGTGAAATAGGCCATTGAAATATTTTTAAGATGAAGAATCAGGTTCAGAAAATACAAGTAATTTATGATGGACACACACTATTAAGTGATAGAACTAGAATTGCAGCCCACATCTCCTTTCCTCTATCTCAACTGGAATTGGCCTCCAGGATACCTCTAGTACAATCCAGTTGAAACTGAAATCTCCTGGTTGGCTGCTGTTTATTTACATTTCAGGCATAAAGCCTTAGTCTATTTATTTATTTGATTGACATGCCTGATTGGTAAAGAACAAAAGTATGTAATTAATTCAGTGACTTTTTTTGTTTTGTTTTATAAATTAGGGTGATTTATGCACTAAAAGATTTTTGAATTTTTGTGTGTCTTTGATAGCCTGATGAAATCCATAGACACTTTTTGGAAATAATTTTAATGCATATAATAAAATATGTAGAATTACAAAAGAAATAAATTATATTGAAATAAAGTTACCAGAATATTATAACAAAATAAGTTCATGGCTCCAAGCTAAGGACTTAATCCTCAATCTAGACAGTGGTGTCAAACAAGTAGAACCTGATTCCTGAAGGTTGTATATTGACTTAAAAAATCACAAAATAACATTATATTATGTTGAATTTTTATTTATTGACCAGATTTGAGAGTTTTATGGTAGACAATTCTGTCTACTACACCACCTTCCCCCATTTTACAGATGAAGAATCTAATGGGTTAACAGTTAACTGTTTTACCCAAGATCAATTGGTTCTAGATTGAAAGCAAGGACTTGATGAACTGTCAGTTCATTTTGTCTTTCAGCTTTACTAAATTTGGTCCAAGTCAAGGCTTATTTGTAAGCAACAACAACAACAACAACAACAACAAAAACAACAACAACAACAACAACAAAAACTAATCAGACTGTTAGATTACCAGGTGAGAACTCAGGTTGTCTGGATAGTGACAAGGTGAACTCAGGTTGTCTGGACAATTACAAGGTGAGAACTCAGGTTGACTTGACAGCTCTCTGGCTCAGACCTTTGGTTTGGGCCTTTAAAGGGAATTTACACCTTAGGAATTCTAAGAGGAGCAAGTTCATTGGTGGAAGTATTTCTCCATGCCCCATTGAGTCCTTACACGTCCATTCTCTGGGAGGATAAAAGAAGGGCAGCATTGGGTCTGAGAGAATTGACTCTGGGATAGAGTTTTGATGCCAGGCAGGCTGAAAGCAGAGGAAGGACAAGAGTTGGAGGAGATTCAGAGCTCCAAAGAAACCTACGCACAGAGGAAAAGATTTTACAGATCTCCTCCTAGAGAAGGATTATAATTGAGCAGACAGACCCTCACAATTCAAGAACATTACATATTGGCGTCCACAATGTGGGGCAAGGACTTTTGCTTATCCTGACAAGGACTTATTCTGAGCCCTTCAGAGGAGCTAGACAGGACCATTACACTTTACCATCTCCAGACTCCACACATTATTCTTTTCACCTGGAGTCGTTGTAATACTCTTTGATGGGCAGAAGCTTATCCTCTGATTCCCACAGAGCCTTCTCTGAGGTTTGTGAGCTCCAGGCAGGAGTTGGAAGAGCTCTAGGCTCTCCTACTCAGAACTCTTTCCTGTCCACAGGGAGCTTGCCTCAGGGAGACTTTCACCTTGTCACTGTCCAGACAACCTGAGTTCTCACCTGGTAATCGTAACATCAAACCATATTTATAATTTGTATTTAATGCTGTGGAAAGTTAAATTCAGGAAGCATGCCTTGTGTGGTGACTAAACAGGCTGTAGTGACTGGATTCAAAGGTTAGCTTGGTTAAATGGTATGCTTCGCAAATAATAGAATATGTAGGCAGAATTGAAATGCCACATTTCAAATGCTTATGTGAATTAAGAATAAAAAATAATTAGCCTAATGTATCAGGGACATTTCATGCTTCAGTGGTCACAATGAGGAGACTCTAACCATCTCACCACAAAGGATTTCTGGTATTTGGTGTTCATCACTTACGCATAATTATTTTTAAGTATTGTGTAGACTAATGCATTTTCATGCTTTGACAGGTGGGAATCCTCTTTGATCCTTCCTTGTCTTAAAGGGAAATCTGATGAGAGTTCCCAGGGAGATAATGTAGAGAGAATTCTGGTCTTGGAGTCAGAGAAACTAGGGTCCAAATTCCTTTTATATACTTATTTGTTGTAGAACTCTAGGTAGAACTCAGAGTCTCTATTTCCTCATCTCTACAATAGGTTTATAATATTATAATAATATACCCTACTGATTTGTTTTAAAGTAAAAAAGAGATCATGTCTGTAGAGCATTTTAAATATTAAGTTACTATTTATGTCACATGTTATTTTCAGAAAATTTTGTGTTTTGGTTAGATATTTTACTTGAATATTCAACAGCAAAAGGAAGAAAAGTGCCAAAAGACTGTCTTCCAAGGCAATATCAATCTTCTCTAGTATCTAAATACCTATATAAAGTGAATTTTCAATAGGTAACAAGCCTCTGCCGCTCATTCCTATCATTTCTAAATGTGAAATTTAGGTAACTCTTAGATGTCCAAGCCAGTTCCAGATTGTCCTGACAAGGACTTTTTTATAAATGATAACTTCCCGTTATGGATGATATTAGGGTAATGACAGCTTTATTAATGATATAAAAGTAGGAAAAATTAGGGATAGCTATACAATGGACATAATATCTACTTCATAGAGTTGTTATAGTAATTAAAAAAAAACAGAATCGCTAACAGAAAAAGTGAATTTTCATTATCATTTATGATTCTTGTTATTGTTATGAAAGATACAACATGTTCTGGAGAACAGTTTGTTAAATAATATATTGCAATCAGGTTTATGAGTAATTTAAGTAGATGGAGTAGATGGAAATGAGGGAGCAGGGAATGGCAGCAGTAATGTTAAATTAGGTTATGCCTTGATAATCCTTCAGTTCACAATCACAGGGATTTGGAAAAGAAGAGCTTTCTAGCTTTGGGAAAAGGGATTTTTTATTATTTTCCCCTTCCTCTTATGAGCAATAGTAGTTAGTAATCTAGCTAAGTAACAGCAAGGATGTTGATTAGATATTCTTCCTCAGGGTGGACAGATCACAAAGCTCATCAGTTGGGGGTTCAGCTAGAGATTTTAGGTAAGAGCAAAGATATATATGCCTGCTTTCACAAAGAGATCATATTGAAAAGAAAGGGACCTATACGTGTAAAAATACTTGTGCCAGCTATTTATTTGTGGCAGCTCCAAAGTGGAAATTAGGAACTGTCCTATTGAGAAATGGCTAAACACTTGCAGTATATGTTTTTATGGAATATTATTGTGTCCTCAAAAATCATGAAGTAGGAAATTTTAGAGAAAACGAGGAATATGTCTATGATGTGTTTGTATAGTGAAATGTGCAGATGATCTAGGAGAACAATTTATTAAATGACAATATTATAAAGAAAATGACTGAAAAATTTTAGAACTCTGGTCATTCCAATGAAAAATTAAAATGTAGAAGACTGAAGATGGACTGCCATCTTCTTTCAGAGAAGTGATGAAATACATTTTTGGACATTACCAATGTGGAAATTTGTTTTGTTGAATTTTTCATACATTTATTTTATGAAGGTTTTAGTGAATTTTGTGGTGTTGTTGTTTAATTAGGGGCCATTAAGAGGGAACGAATAAGAGCTTGCATAATGAATCAATGACAAAAATTTATATTCACATGTGTATATGTGCAATATATATGTGTATACATGCATGCACACATATTTATGTATCTGTGTGCATGTGTGTATGTTAAAAAAGAAAGGTATAGAGGTGGAAATCTTAGGGAATGTGTAGAATTCTTTGAATAATTCTGCTTGGTTGGAGAAACTAGAAAGATTATTTGGGGACAGATATGTCAGTTAATAAACATTTATTAAGTGCTTGTTCTATGCCTTGCACTCTGTTAGTGCCGGTAATAAAGAGAAAGGCAAAAGATAGTCCTTGCTTTCAGGTCTGATGGGGGAAACAATATTCAAACAATGGTGTACAGGAAAACAATATATGTAGATAGATATTATATATATATAATCTATATATGTGAATGTCTGCCTGTCTCTGTGTCTTTCTGTCTATCTAAAATGTGTGTATATATAAACAGAAAAGCAGCATATATGTATTATCCTTCTCTTTTGTCTCTCTATCTCTTTCTCTCTCTATCTAAAATGTGTGTATGTATATATATATATATAAATGTATATATATATATATATTTACCTATTTCTGTCTGCCTGTCTGTCTGTCTCTGTCTTAAGGATGGGATGGGGAGGAATCTGGTAATGTGCTCAAATTCTACCTGGGATTCTACTCAAATATCCTTGGCAAGTATTTAATTTTCACTTAAATTTAGGTCTCAGTTTCCTAGTATATAAAATGTGAGGAGACTGCTCTAGATCAATGAATCATTTCTGTCAAACCTGGAGCTGTTCTATGATTCAGTAGAAAAATGAATGAACAGAGCTTGAGTTTTCTATATAAATAGTCCATAAACTGCAACAATCACTTAAAGCCGGTAAGATCAGACCTAGAAAATTATTCCTAGAGTAGTGACTTTGTAAAAGAAGAGATATTCATATGGTAATGTAACTCTGCTGAATGAGTTTGGTTAACTGCCTGCCCTGGATTTAATTTGCTCAGAAAATTAAATACGTGAGAAATGTGAAAGATGATACACCTCCCCCTGTACACAAGAAGCAAGCCACATACTGTAATTTTAAGCTGATCCTTAAAAGAATAGCTGTATATATGTAGCTGGAATTTGCTAAATATTCCCAGAAGGCAGGGAAGTAGATAAACAAAACAAAGGGGCAGCCAGTGAAAGGGGCAGTTCCTTCAAATTGTGTTGGTCTTAGCTTTGGGCTTTCCATGAAAGGCATAGAGTCTTGTGAAACTAGCTTAAATCTATTTTTAAAAACTATATTTAAATTTCATTTTTAAAAAAATTCCTGTAAGTACCCTGCATCAGAACAATTGTAGGCTGAAGCCACTGCTATAATGATATTTATATACAATATGGGAAAATAAATCCCACTTACTTTAAGCTAAAAAGTCCAAAGGGATTGAATGATTTTTCACTTTTCTTTAATGATAATAAAAGAAAAAATACCATTTTCCCCTTCTGATTGATTTATAAAGTACTTTTAGTCTAGGGGGATGATTTATAGTTGATTCTTCCCCTTCCAATCTCTATCACAAGAGAGAAAGCAAGATATGGATTACATTCTTCATCAGTCTCAAATCTAGAATCTTATTTGGTCATCATATTGATGGTAGGCTTTAAGTTTTCAGAGTTGTTTGTTAGGTATAAATTATTTTCCTGCTCAATACATTCTGTATCAGCTTATCCAAGTCATCTCAGATTTTTCTGAAACCCTCCTTTTCATTGTTATAGAATTACCATAGTCTATCAAATATATATAAAATATACATACATATATGTGTGTATATGTGAGTATATATGTATATACCATACATATATGTATGTGAATATATATGTATAACATACATATATATGTATATAATATAAATGTTTCAGCCATTGCCTATTTAATGGGTCTTTGCTTAGTTTCCAATTATTTGCTATCATCAAAATACTTAACATAAATACTTTCAAACATATAGGACTATTTCCTCTTTCTTTGATCTCTTGGGGTTATAAACCTAGCAGTGGTATTTCTGGGTCAAAGGGTTACATAGTTTAATGATTTGGGGGTGGGATATAGTTTTAAATTGCTTTTCAGAATGGCCAAACCAATTCACAGCTGTCAATAATGCATTAATGTGCCTGTTTTCCTGCAACATATCATTTTCCATTTTTCCTCTCCTACTTTGCCAGTCTGATGGGGTATGAGATGGAACTTGAGTTATTTTAATTTGAATTTCTCTTTTTACTACTGACTTGGAATAAGATAGTTTTGAGTTTTGCTCCCTCAGAATTACCTATCCATATCAATTGTACAATGGTTTTTAGTCTTATAAATTAGAATCAGTTTCTTATATGTTTTATAAAGGAAACCCTTAGAGACCCTTTAAAATAGCTTGATTTCCCCCCCCCCATTTTATTGTCTCTCTTATAATTTTAATAACACTGAATTTTGGGGGGGGAAGTGACTTTTTTTTTTTTTGGCAGGTGGGGTCAAATGACTTGCCCAAGGTTACATAGCTAGTATTAAGTGTCTGAGACCACATTTGAACTCAAGTTCTCCTAACATCAGGACTAGTGCTCTATCCACTGTGCCACCCATTCCCCAAGGGAAATGACTCTTTGATGCTACTATATTTATTTGCTTAGGTGAATTTTGTAGCTAATATGTTCCATTATTTCACCTATTTTTTTTAAACCTGTTTCAAATTATTTTGATAACTATTGCTTTCTTATAGAGTTTGAGATCTGATATTATTAGGATCCCATCCTTCTCTTTTTTTTTTTTTTTTTTCTTCTTTTGAGATACTGGATTCTTTGTTCTTCAGATGAATTAAGGTTTTTTTCCCTCTTCCAAAATGTAATCCTTTGTATTTTGATCATAATGAAATTGAATAAGTAATTTAATTTTGTGGAGTATTGATATTTTTATGATATTGACTTAGTTGACCCATAAACAATTAATACTTGTACAATTATTTTCATATGAATTTATTTTCTTGACTAGTGGATGGGCTGGACTTGTCAGTGAGAATTAAGTGAAAATCCTGCCTCAAAAAGGACCTATGTGGCTCTGAACAAATTACTGAATTTTTCCTAGCCTTACTTTCCTTATCTGTAGAAATGGCGATAATAATAGTACCAACTTCAAAAGATTGTTATGAAGATCAACTGAGATAACATATGTGATACGTTTTTGTAAATCTTAAAACACTATAAAAGTGCTAGCTATTTTTTAAACTGTTATGGTTTTTTTAATGCCTTGATTGTTGACTGTAAATTACCCATTTGTCATTTAACACAGTTTATCATTTTAATCCCACATCTGTAACCATGTCTCACCTTCATATCTCATCCAGTTGTCCAACTTGAGGGATTTTGTTGTGTTTTGTTTTAGTTATCTGTCTGTTCCCTTCTCCCACTTTCTACTTCTTGCTCTGGGAATCTATAGAGTATCAAAAGCATATTTTCCTAGTATTTCCATGTATAACAATTAACCATCCCCATGTATTACATCAGATCTTCCCTTAGCTACTTTTTTTTTGCATGTGTTTTCTTCCTTCTTGCATGTGGGATAACTACAGGAAGCATTTATGAAATACTATGTGCTCAGCATAGCATTAAAAAAGTATGATTCTGGGCAAATCATTTAATTCTGTTTGACTTGATTCCTAATCTATAAAGTGAGATTGAGTAGAAAATGGCAAATCACTCCAGTATCTTTGCCAAGAAAAATCACAAATTTGGTCATGAAAACTTGGACGTGACTGAAATAACTAAAAAATAGTAATGACAAAAATCTAACAAAAGTGCCAGGTACTGTGCTAAGCATTGGTGATAAAAAGAAAGGGGAAAAATAGTCTTGACTTTCAAGAAGCTTACAGTCTCACTCACTGGGGAGACAACATGCATACAGCTATTACAAAAAAGCTATGGAATAAATTGGAGATAATCTCTGAGGGAAGACACCAAGTTAAGGAGGACTAATACTAGGAAAGAGCTCTTTCCTGCAGAAAGAAAGACTTTACCTAAGATATAAAGGGAGAGATGGAAGCTGGGAGACAGGGATGAAGAAAGAGGATCTTCCAGGCATAGGGTAAAGCAAATGAAAATTCATAGAAGTTGTGAGATGTTACATCATCTGTGAAGAGCAGCAAAGTTGAATGTCATTGGATTACAGAGTATGTGGAGGGGAATGAAGGGGAATAAGAAGACTAGAAAGGATAAAGGAAGGAGACTGACCAGCAGACTAGAGAAGTACAGACCTGATTTAAGATGGTAGCAGGGTCAGACAAGAGAAGACTCTGTATATGGGAGATGTTAAGAAGATAGAAATGACAGGATTTAATAATTATTTAAAATAAGGAGTGAGAGAGAGGATAAAAGCAGTCATGAAGCTAAAGTTGTAAGTCTTGGTGAGTAGGAGGATGATGGTAATAGAGAAAATAGAAAGAGGGGAAGATTGATGGGGAAAGAGAATGTGTTGAATTTTGTTGATGTTGATTTTAAGATGTCTATGAAACATCTAGTTTGAAGTACTTATTAGGTAGCTGGAGATGCCTAATGTCAGGAGAGAGGTTAGGGCTAGATAACTGCATCTTTTCCCCCCAATTTTTTAAATAAAGCTTTTAATTTTCAAAACATATGCACGAATAATTTGACATTGACCCTTGCATAGCCTTGTGTTTCAGATTTTTCCTCCTTTCACTCCCTCTCCTATATGGCAAGCAATTCAATATATGTTAAACATGTTAAATTATATATTAAATCCAATATGAATAAACATATTTATATAATTCTCTTGCTGCACAAGAGAAAACAGATCAAAAAAAGAAAGTAAATGAGTAAGAAAACAAAATGCAAACAAATAAGAACAACAAAAGTGAGAATGTTATGTTGTGATCCATATTCAGTTCCTACGGTTCTCTCTTTGGGTGTAGATGGCTCTCTTCATCACAAGAACTGGCATCAGTCGTCTCATGTTGGAAAGAGTCATGTTCATCAGTATTGATCATTGTATAATCTTGTTATCATGTACAATGATCTCCTGGTTCTGTTCATTTCACTCAGCATCAGTTCATGTAAATCTCTCCAAGCCTCTCTAAAATCATCCTGATGGTCATTTCTTATAGAATAATAATATTCCATAACATTCATATACTATAATTTATTTAGCCATTCTCCAACTGATGTATATCCACTCAGTTTCTAGTTTGTTGCCACTACAAAAAGGGCTGCTACAAATATTTTTGCACATGTGGATCCCTTTCCTTCCTTTAAGATCTCTTTGTTTCTCCCAATTAAAAAAAATGTTTAAAGTTTTGAGTTTCATATTCTATCTCTCTCTCTCCCTCCCTTCCATTATGCATTCCTGAGAAGGTAAGTAGTAAGATATAGGTTATATATATGCAATTCTGTAAAACATTTCCATATTAGTCATTTTGTATATGAATATTCAAATAAAGGAAAGAAAGATAGAAAGAAAGTGAAAAGTGGCATGCTTCAGTCTGTATTCAATCAATATCAGTTCTTTATTTGGAGATAGATATCATGCTTTATCATTATCCTTTGGGATTGATGTGAATCATTCTGTTGTTGAGAAGAGTGAAGTCATTCACAGTTTTTCATTGGACAATATTGCTGTTACTATGTGAAATGTTCTCCTAGTTCTGTTTACTTTGTCATGCATCAGTTATGTAAAATTTTCCAGGGTTTTCTGAAATCATTCTGCTTGTCAGTTCTTACAGCACAATAATATTCCATTACAATCATATATCACAGATTGTCTAGCCTTTCACAAGTTAATGGGCGTCTCTTTGATTTCCAATCCTTAGCCACCACAAAAAGAGCTACCATAAATTTTGTTTTTCTTTTTCTCTATTTTTTTCTTTTGGATATAGTTGACTAGATCTGACAGCATTTGCAAAAAGATAATTAAAAAGATAGGAGTTAATGAAATAACCAAATGGAATAGTATATATGAAGAAGAACAGAGGGCTGATAACAGAGTCTTAGGAGACTCCCATAATATAGATGATGATTCAGCAAATTTTCTATATAAAAATATAATTGAAGATTCAGAGACAGAGTGATCAGGCATGTAGGAGAAAACAAGTCACAAAAACCTAGAGAGAAGAGAATATCAAGGAAAAATTTAGAAATATCACTTTGCCTACTGCATAAAGAATGTGGGGAGAGCAACCATCGAGTTATTGCAGTGGTTGAGGCTTGAGGTGATAGAGGCCTGTACCAGGATGGCAGCTGTATCTCTTTTGGTGTTTGTGGCCCACCATGTCTAGTATATAGCATTTAATCATTCATTTATCTAAAGAATCAGTTGAAAGTATAAAAGAGCCTTAAGCCCGTCTATTAAAGAAATATCTTCACATAAACATCAAATTCATTAGCCAAAGACCTCTTTTGTACTAGTTGTTCAAAAATCCATACATCTATATTATCATCCAGTCTATAGTTTTCTATGTAGTTTCCAAGAATTTTGTCGCAGATTATGTTAGATGCCTTGCTGAAATCCAAGTATTTTTTCCCGTAGTATTGAGATAGATCTAGCATGTCTTTATCTTAATGAACCTATGATGCCCCAGAAGGATCATTGTTTTTCTTTCTAGGTTCGCAGGGAACATCTCTTTAAGTATAGAATTTTGACAGAATCTAAATTAATTTCAGTGATTTCTGACTTGGAGAATCAATCTCCTCACCTCACCTATACTGCCATCTACTCCCAATCTTTTGGAACAAAGCATAAACAAAATTGCCCATTTCAAATCCTGTAACTTTTTAAACTTATTTTTCATGATTTTTTTCAAAGATTGCTGATAGTGACTCAGCAACTTTAGCTGCAAGTTCTTGTGATTCCCAAGAATGTAATTCATCCAGACCTGGAGATGTGAATCTATTGAATTTAACAAAGACTTTATTCACAAATTATTACTCCCTTAATAAATCAATTTGGTGAATATTCAATTGAATAAAAGTTAAATAAATGAATTACGAAGATTCTCTGAAGATCTTAAGAATGGTTGTTATTTGTTATTGTTATTATTGTTATTGTTGTTGATGAGTCTTAAGATTTTTTTTCAGGAAAAGAGAATGTGAACATTACTTTGATGGCCTTAATTATAGAAAAGGATGATAAACTTATAATACATATCACAGAGAATCATTTGTACTTTTCTCCCTTCATTTCCTAGAATATTAGCTGGAGGAGACATCCCTTTGAGATGATCTAATCCAATATATTTCATAAAAGAAAATCTTGGAGGTCTTTACTAGTTGAGTAGCTTGTCCAAGATCACTTAACTCACAAGAACTCAAAGTACTAGTGTCTCAATCCAGTGGTTTTCCTTTACATAAAACTATATTTTAGTTTTTAACAAAATGGCAATGTAAACACATGCTTGTAAAGCATCCAAGGAAGTTGGTATGCATGTCATTTTGCTTTTCCTCAAGTTTGAATATTTGTTTTCTGTCTTGTCTTTTTTCCTCAAATATTATTTTTTCTTATAATGAAACATGAGCCTATGATAGTTTTTTGATGTACTTGTTAATGCTACAATATGAGTAAATATTATTTAAGGTTGATAAGAAAAGAAAAAGATGTATTTGACATAAAACATGACCTCTTTCTTTCATGAACCTACAGCAAGAGGCTTTTTGAATTAAAGCTAATGGTACTCTTTCAAATTCTGAAAAAAATTTATTATGTATGGTAATATCTTTTAAAATAGAGAAAGTCCTTGTCTTAAAAGACTTATTCTTAGTGTTTTAGAGTTAGAATTGAATTAAGCTCAACAGTAATCTTGAGAGAGAAAGAGTAAACAAAATCAGAGCAGCATTATCTTCTTCTCTCTTTTATAGATCAAGAAAAGTATACCACTAATAGTTGTATGATCACTAAATGAATCAGTTACAGAGCTGAGATTTAATTCTAAATCTCTGGGGAATAAAGAGGTTAGAGAAAGCACCATGAATCATAGGATCATAAAATATTAGAGCTGAAAGGGTCCTTAGAGATTATAGGTTATGCAGAAATCAGCTATATCACTATAGACAAATTTGAGTTTCAGCTTTCTCCTCTATAAAATGATGGCAATAATTCTTATATTGTATTATTTGACTTTTTTGAAATTGAAATGAAATCATGCACTTGAAAACGATATAAATTATGAAACATTGAATGAATATAATTATCATTTGTATTATTTTAGGATCTCATAATTATGAAATGATGCTGATGATGGCAATAAGTCTTTGAAATTTTATTGTCCATGTATCATGTATGTATACGTATGTATTTATTTAGATACATGTATTTATATACACATACCTAAATATGCTCCTACACATCATATATATTTATAAATGTATATATTAATATATGTATACTCATACATAATATCTTAATTATCTAGAATATTATGTCAGCCAGAATTCAGTGATTTCCTATTCCAAATATCCATACATATATATAAATATGTATATATAAATATACATACACACATACATATAGATATATATGAAGGTATATACTCACCATATATACACAAAAATACATACATACATATATAACTAACATATTAGTTACCTGGAATATTGTGTCAATCACAATCCAATGATTCTCTACTTATACTAGATTGTGTTTTTTGTTTTGTTTTGTTTTGTTTTGTTTTGTTTTGTTTTTTAATCTTTGTGAGTGAGGATTTCCCTGGATACAGATTTGATACCCGTTCCTATGTAGTCTATATCACTGAACTGAAGATTTCTGTCTTCTGTTAGAGACCCACATAAATTCATTTTTAAATTATTAATGCCAGTGGCCTAAACAAGAACAAAATGATCAGACTAAGTTCTATTTCCACCCCATTCTTCTCCATTCTCCATCTCAATTGGCAGACTTTACTTATTAGGATAAAAATCTCTATATTTGCAAGGCCAAAATTTTTGAGAAATTGCCTGGATTTTCTCCCTGCCAGAAGTTACTGCTTCATTTTTGCTTGTTATAGTAGGTAAATTTCTGTAACTGGCTGTACTTGGTTACTAATGATGAGCTGATAAGAATATATTATGAGGGAGGGGAAAAGAGGGAAGAAGCCAAGAGCATCACTAGAAAATAGCCTTGTAAATATTTTATTAAACCATTTCTGGTGCAAACTCATTTATGCCTCTTCAAATATTTAGAACAGTTAAATTATCATTGGAAGTTTCGTAGAGTTTTTTGTGAGTTTCTGGCCACGGATAGATGGCATCATGATACAAAAAAATGGCTAACCTCTAAATGAGTCTGAGTTGGCTTGGAAGTTGTATGCATGAGGAGGCTTGGCTAGGAAATAGCCTGTGGTTGCCAAGAAATCAAAGGTCAGAGAAGAGGTTTAGATATTTCAGTCCTGAGAGAGGTTTCCCATTGTCTGCTGCTTAAGTTAATTCTTTTAGGAATTCTATGGCATTGTTTTGTCTGGATTTGACATAGTTTCTTTAAAATGTGGATCTGCTGCTTCATGGATATGAGGTGATGATGAATCTAGGACCTGAGTAACATGAGGCTTCCTTCTTCATTGAGAGGGCCTTGGATTAAAAATCTATAGGTGCCTTCTTTCTAATTTCATTGATTTATTGAGTGACTTGTAAAGAGATTGCAATTGGGTTTTAGTAGACCTAAGTTCATATCCTAGATCTGCACCTTATACACTAATTGTATGAGTACTGTCAGGTTGCTTAACTCTTTTTGAGTTCCAATTTCTTTAATTCTAAAGTGCACAGCACCATATTTTTACTACTCTGATTAGGGCAGCATGGGGGCACAGTGGATATAAAGCTAGGACTGGAGTCAGGAAGACCTGAGTTCAAATTTGACCTCAGACACTTAGAAGCTGTGGGACCCTGGGCAAGTCACTTAATCCTGATTGCCTCAGTTTCCTCATCTGTAAAATGAGCTGGAGAAGGAAATGGTAAATTGCTCAAGTATCTCTGTCATGAAAACCCCAAATGGCATCATGGAGAATTGGACATAACTAAAAATAACTGAACTACGACATTATATTGATGCTAAGATAATGGAAGTAAAATGTTTTATTATTAATAAGGCATTCTATTCATTAATCAGATTGAATTAAATTAATGAGTGAAAACCTAACAGATAATTATTAAATGCCTAATCTGGGCAGGACATTGTTCTAGACTCTGGGGATTCAATGATGAAAAATGATACAGTCCATTACTTTACACAATTTCTCTTGTACTAAAAAGACAGTGTAGCTTAGCAAATAGATAGCTGACTGAGCAGTTAGGAAATCCCTCTCCTACATGGCCTGAATGTATGATTCTGGACAAGTCACTTAATCTCTTAATACTGTAAGTGAGGCTAGTAGGAGTGAACCACCTATGAGCCTTGCTCCATTTTTGTGAAAATTAAAAGCAAACTTCAGTAAATACACATATACTGTCTTTTGGTATCATTTGTAAGCAACCTACTTTATATATTTTTTAATTATAAGAAGGCCATAGACATGGAAAGCCTCTTATTCCATAAATAAATACTAAGCAAGGGAAGGAAGGAGAGAGATTTAGTTTAATGAGTATCAGCATTTTGGAGAGGGTTGAAGAAAGTATAATTTTTATTTTTATTTCTCTATTCAAAATATGAGATAATATTACTTGCTGATAATATGAAGAAAAACAAGATGATATAGTGGCTAAAAGCATGGACTAGGAAACAGAAATTCAACTAGGAACCACAATTTGAATCCTACCTCAGATACTGTTTATGAGCTGTATGAACCTGGAAGAATTACTTAATCTCCTCAAATTCCTCATCCATAAAATGAGGTTAACAATAACATCTACTTAATAGGATTGTTGTGATGACAATGAATTAATAAAAAGCCAAGATTAAAATGCTATATAAATGCAAGGGTGAGGACAAAATGAGAATCACAGTCATTTCATGGCATCTTGATGGATTACTAATAAAAAATCCCCCTACTCTTTAATGGTCTAATATTAGAAAATATCATTCCATCCTAAGTGCAAGGACATGGTAAAGCAGATGGTCTTATCCACTGTTGTAACAACTACTCACTATCCTTGGATGAGAGATTCAGTTGTTTTGTCTAAAAAGATTTCTTTCACAATTACAAAATTATCCAATCTCTTCTCCTGGTTTTCTGCTTTTGAACCAGCAATGTTTTCTTATTTCCTTTGCTTTCTTTACTTATTCTCCTTCCCCCCCCCCCCCCATGTCTCTCTTTCCTGTGAAATGCTTTACTTATGGTACTAAATACCATAGAATCCTGTTCATTGGTTGTATTCTCTAAATGTTCCTGTAAGGTTTTAAAACCCAAATCAGTATCCTAGATTCCTTAGCGCATTAATAATGTCTTTACTTTCAATTTAGATTCATATCTTTGGCCCATGGTTATCAAATCCTACTTTCCTCTTACCAAGGGAATACTCTCCCAAAGGACTTAGAGAATTTCTCTATTCTGGCTATTATTTTTGTTGTTCTCGTGATCTCATGGGATTGTTGTGAGGAAATTGCTTTATAAATCATAAAGCACTTGTCCAAGAAAAAACAATATAAATATGCCTTGTAAGCATAATTCTGTCAGAAACAATTTTTTATTAATTTCTCATTATTCTAAATTCAAGTCCTGATCCATTTGAGAGAAATATCCAAACTGAGTTCACTCATACTCCTGGAAGCCTCTTGGAACAAAAAAATTTTCAAATCATTTATAGGAATCTTCAGTAAGAAAATTTTCACAATAAAAAAAGAACAATGACATAACTCAGGTAGAATAAGGTAAAAATTAATATTTTGTGTCATCAATCCGGAATCATAATTACTTTTTTAGGTAAGTTCCTAAAATCACTCCTCTCAAGGACTCTTCATTTTCAGTTGGTATTTGAAGTAACCTAGAGCCTTTTCCCTTGGTCAATATCATAATCCTTTCAGGATATAGAGAGGGGTGGTAAGGCAGTCATTACATGAGCTTTTTGCTCTGATAACTTCTAGGAATGAGAGAAGCAAGAACCTTAACTAAATGGGTGACATTTCATTGTAACCTTTGTTGTCATCCTCAATACCTTTTTCTGGACTTTAGTTTTCATCCTTGACTTTTACACATTTTCATAAAAGAAAAAAATACCTAATAAAACTAATAGACAGTGGGAGAGAAAGGAGGATTTATTGGGAAGCATTGTTTCTTGACAACTTTAAGTACTAATAAAGTTTTTCTCATGCAAGTAAATCACTGAAGAACTTTAGACTGGAGAAATGTGCATTTCTTAATATTATCACTGGAGGTCTAATGTTTCCATACACTGTCAATTGTGTTACTTGAGTGAATGAATTAGTAAACATGAATAAAAACAAAAAAAAATTATATAAGGCAGACTTGTATTTTATTTTCATTCATTTATTTATTTATTTTTAATTTTGACTATTAGAAAAAACTACTAACTAGATAGTGAATTCAAAGAACAGGGTCCTAATCTAGTTTCTCTCAATAATTCAGCAGTTCAACTTAATTACTTACCTAGTATGAGCCAGAACTTATAACAGGTTCCAGAAATACAAAAAAGTGAAACATTCTGAAAATAGCTATCTGTATCTCCCTGAGAAACTCATATTA
This sequence comes from Sminthopsis crassicaudata, assembly GCF_048593235.1. Classification (NCBI taxonomy): domain Eukaryota; kingdom Metazoa; phylum Chordata; class Mammalia; order Dasyuromorphia; family Dasyuridae; genus Sminthopsis; species Sminthopsis crassicaudata. Next base: position 393,458,549 of record NC_133620.1, on the reverse strand, counting down.
TCTCTCTGGGTCTTGGTTTTTTAACTGTAAAAATTAATGCTTTTGGTCTAGGTAATCTTGTAGATGCCTTGCAGATTTAACAGGCTATTTTCTTCTTTTTCCCTTTTTTAGAGCATGCCCTTAGTCATATTCAAACCAACCCTTTTTTATAGTTAAGTATGTTAGGGGATTTGGAGACATGTGGTATGCCATCACCTCCACTCTTGCTTGTTTGATATCCATCTGTCTGCCCTCACATGTAGTAACTGAACAAATCACCTCCCCATCTGACACACAACCTTTCCACTGCTGGCTCAAGGCCTAGCTTTCAACTAGTTTGCCAACATTGGCTCTCATGTGATGGTCCCAAATGTTTAATTCCAGTGGATCAGCTTTCCTTTACTCTTACAGTGCTAAATTGTACTCTTTGCTCACTGGTATCACAACATAGCTAACTTAATATAGAAACCACTTTTGGAATGTCATCATGGAGCTCCTATTTATTTTCTACTCAAGCTGGACTGCCATCCCTTTTGACATTCATGGATAACAAGTCAAAAAGAATTTAGCTCAAGAAAGGATTAATGTTGTCATCCTCTCTAACAGTATAAACCTTAAATTGCCAAATATTTTATGCCAAAGACAAGTCTGGTGAGAATTTATAATCCCTCAACTGTCAATGGCACCTATCTCAGGGTAACTTCATTGCTTGTGTCCCATTCATTTTTGAAATGTATGGAAGGGAGGCAGATAAACTTAGAGGACTTGTTAAAGCATACGTGATACTAATACTGAAATCAGGAGTTGATTTGTCTTTCTCTGAATGGTTCAGCCCTCTCTGTTTGACCTTTCCTGTTCACTTGCTCTTTCTAAATTATAAGAAGATGATGTGCTCCATTTTTTAAATTAGGTCCTTGAGGATAGACGTCATGTTGTTTTCCAACTGAACAGGTTCTAGATATCTCTGTGTATAGAAAGCAAAATTAAATGTGAGGCAGTATCTATATATTAGAGAAAAAAATCTCTTAATTATATGTAGTAACTCCTTATCACATTCAGATTCTCATATTCTGAATTCACTATCAACATTGTTCACTAACCCTAATTTTTTTCTTCAAAATTCCCCAATCAGTTAGAATTCATCAAAAGACACTATTTCATTTGTTGTTATTCAGCCTTTTTTAGTTGTGTCCAATTCTTCATGACCCCATTTTGAGCTTTTCTTGCCAAAGATACTGAAGTGGTTTATCAATTCCTTCTCTATCTCTTTTTATAGACAAACAGGATTAAAGTGGCTTGCTCAAGATTACAAATGTAGTAAATGGTTAAGGTCAGATTCGAACTTAGAAAGATGAGCTGTTCTGACTCTTAGCCTAGCACTATAGTCACTTTGCTACCGGATGCTATACCAATGCAATCACTTAAAGGAGAATCCTAAGATTTATACAGAGGTAAAAAATCATGCAATGAACACTATCACCACCTATTTCCCAAACTATAGCCATTATTTTTTTTTTGCACTTTTTGTGCTCTCTGTGTATAGCAGCAATCTAGAGGAAGGGAAAGCAAGCTAGCAACCAGATTCAGGCACCTCATGGTCTGAAAGGTATTCTAGCTCATCATCAGATCCACAAACAATTAAGGGCTTGCAACTCTGACTTAATAGATACAGAACAGTATCTATGAGGATGTCCTTCCCTAGTATGGAAGAATAAAAGCCTCTGTTAATAGTTAATGTGGCCATGGGGAATCATTAGAGCTCCATTGTCTGTTTTCCTTTCTTTTTCAATATTCTGCTCCACTTGTCCAACATTCTTTATCTGTCATGAGAATTTGCATACAACCTCCTAATAGGTCCACAGTAAATGTGCCCCTTTACTCAAGTCTGCATTATGGAGATGGAAGGAGGACACTTAAAACTGAAGGTTACTTTGACTTTTAATTTCTTTTCCGTGTTATAATGGCCTCAAAATGTCACCTTTTTGTTGAGGAGATTTTTTTTTCATCCTTAACTTTCACTGATATCATACTCAAAATATTCTCAACTTAGTAAGACTTGTTGAAATTTATATTCTGTTGAATTCCTTCCCCCATCAGGGTTTTCCAAGATGAAGTTTCAGAGCAGTATTTCTGTCCAGTTAATAAAATGTAACAAAACCATACCTAAGCATGTAAGAAAACTGGAACAATAATATCTTTAAATAAAATTATTTTTGGTAAATAATAATTAGTATTTAAAATAATTTTAAATTTTAACTGATAAGTTTCAAGATTATGTTTCTATTTGGACCAAAAAGGTAAAGATATACATATTAACATGCTTATATGTATATATGTATTATGTATATATGTATTTATCTATCTATCAATAATTATCACATATAGTCAAAGATGATATGTTGTAGACTATCAGACAGGTAAGATGATAGAAGTTAAGTGACTGAGTTTAGCTGTAATTTTACTGTTATTTCAACATGCACATAAATGTATGTATGAATACATATGCATGTGTATAGAAGTCTGATTTATGTATGTACATATATACACACCTGCATGAACATAGTATACATATGCAATATATGGGAATGAATATGAAAGCCAAACTACATAGAATCTTTGCAGCTAAAGAGTCAGTAACTCAACTTTTACTCTCTTATTTTCCTACATGATACCATCTTTTTACATACTCTTAAAATGATTTTATGTATCTTGCCAAATGGTTTATTTAACCTGATGATATGATAAAATAAACCATTTGGCAAGATACATAAAATTATTTTCCTATTTTAAGATTTTTGCATGAGTACACTAGAGCATAATGAGGTATAAAAAATATAAGTAAGAGAAGAAGAATCAGTTCATAGACAAGGTAAAGTTTCTAATTCTTCATCCTTCTTTTTTCTTTACTCTTCCCAGTCTGAGCCAATTGTTTTTTTAATAGGAGAAAGCTATTCTCTTCTCCTCTTGTTTCCCCATAGCAAATGTATTTCCTTCACACCTTTTTGTCCAGGATCAGGGTTTCTAGACTAAGTAATAAATTATGTTGGACATGATTCCTTATCTATCTAAAGACAAAAGACTAAAACAAATAATCTCTAATCTGGTTTGGATTTGACTCAGGCCAGTGCTCTGCTAGTTTAGATTTGATATTAAAGAAAAATGATCTACTAATAGATCTTTCAAAACAGTTGATAAAAGATACTAATATAGGAATGGTATTAAACATGAATCAGCATTGAGGAAAAATTAAAATGATTCAGCTTTTCTATCTACCAATCAAGTGTTGGAGAAATCATGACATTCCTCATGGTTACTTTGTATTCCTATGATAAAGAAGAGTTGACAACAGCCTGAATCTTTAATTTTTTTAGCCAACCAGAACTCAAGGATGATCTTCATACCTTCTAAGAAAAAAAATGAGTCTAACTTTGATGGATGTGAGGTTTTAGGATATTGCTTCTATCACATAGACCTTTTCATTTCTGGAAATACTTCTGTGATTCTTTGATAAACTGCTAAATTCTATTAATTAGTTTCGAAACAAATAAGACAATGTCATGTGGTAGAAGCAGTCTTGGTCTACATTCTAATTCTGCCTTTTACATACACTTACTTGTGTTACTGTAGGCAAGTCTTTTAACCCATTGTAGCTCCAATTGCTTTATTTTTAAAATGGAACTAATATCTGCATTATCCACCTTAAAGGGCTGCTATGAAGATCTAAGAGAATGCTTTTTAGATTATAAGTGTTATATACATGTAACATATTATTTTGTTCTCTTTGGCTATTCATAAAGAAAGATGATGGTAACAAGATTATAGGATCATAGATTTAGAGTTAGAAGGTGACTTCTATATTTGCAAAATTATAGATCTAGTTATTAGGGATGGGTTAGTAACTTAATAATGTATGATTCATGCTCTTCTAAAATGTATTGTATCTATCAAATTATTGATTAAATGAATGAGTAGGTGCTTAGATAGTCGTTAAATCATTTCCAAATTTGTCCCCCCACCTCCATATTTATTACTTCAAAAAATAATGTGGCAAAGTAGTTTGAAGGCTGGTTTGGGAGTAAGAAAGGCCTGAATTAAAAAATCTCTCAACACTCTTTAATCCTATGATTCTTTGTAAACCACCTAATCTTTCTCAGGCTCAGTTTCTTTTTTCAATAAAATTGGAATGATAATAGCACTTATTTTTAGGTATACTTAAAATACTATGCTCTTTTTAAGCTTGTAGTAAAAAAAAATTAAATGTTTTGTAAGTCTTAAAATCACTTATTAATATGGACTCTCATTGTCATCAAATTCTCATCCACATATGTTCTTTCTCTATGATAAAATACTTGGTATATTCCCATATCTAAGTAAATAGAGCAATCAGAATTGTTCTAATACAGGCTTAGTGGTTTCAGGAGATTATATTTCTGTATGTGTATATGTATGTGTATGTATGTGTATGTTGGGAGGGTGAATTAATCATTGTAATGTTGATGAAATATAAAAATGTGATTTATCAGTTTAAAAAATCAAAGATACTAATATTTTATATTTTCATATACTTAGTTTTATTCCATTAATTCATATATCATTTCCTGTACCTTTATTATCTTAGTCATTCTCTTCTAGAAATTTGCCCTTTGTTGATGGTCCTTTAAAAAAAAATTATATCATAAAATGAACACAATACTCCAAATGCCTTGTGATTAGGGCAGAAAAGAACAGGACCCTGACTTCTCTGTTTTAGAAAATATTTTCCAAAATAGCCTAATTCTATTGAATTCTAATCCATTAAACTTCAACAAGTGTTTAATAAGAACCTACAAAGTGTGCTTTGTGATAAGGATACTGAGATAAGAATGAAATTAGTCCTTGCCCTCAAGGAGTTTGCCCTCTTCTGGAGCATCATCCCTTTTTCTGACTACTTCATCATTAAGTGGCTAATTTATAATGTGCTTTTAGACCATCAAAATATTCATATTTTATAATATACTTTTAAAATCTAGGTCACAATTCTCAGATGATGAAATTGAAATTATATCCACTCATATGAAAGTGTTCCAAATCACTACTGATCAGAGAAATGCAAATTAAGACAACTCCGAGATACCATTACACACCTGTCAGATTGGCTAAGATGACAGGAACAAATAATGATGAATGTTGGAGGGGATGTGGGAAAACTGGGACACTAATACATTGTTGGTGGAGCTGTGAAAGAATCCAACCATTCTGGAGAGCAATCTGGAATTATGGCCAAAAAGTTATCAAACTGTGCAACCCTTTGATCCAGCATTGCTACTATTGGGCTTATATCCCAAAGAAATACTAAGGAGGGGAAAGGGACCTGTATGTGCCAAAATGTTTGTGGTAGCTCTTTTCGTAGAGGCTAAAAATTGGAAGATGAATAGATGTACATCAATTGGAGAATCGTTGGGAAAATTATGGTATATGAAGGTTATGGAATATTATTGCTCTGTAAGAAATGACCAGCAGGACGAATACAGAGAGGTTTGGAGAGACTTACATGAACTGATGCTGAGTCAAATCACCAGAACCAGAAGATCGCTGTACACTTCAACAACAATACTGTATGAAGATGTATTCTGATGGAAGTGGATATCTTCAACATGAAGAAGATCCAACACACTTCCTGTTGATCAATGATGGACAGAAACAACTACATCAAGAGAAGGAACACTGGGAAGTGAATGTAAATTGTTAGCACTACTGTCTATCTACCCAGGTTACTTACCCCTTCGGAATCTAATACTTAATGTGCAACAAGAAAATGGTATTTACATACATATATTGTATCTAGGTTATATTGTAACACATGTAAAATGTATGGGATTGCCTGTCATCTAGGGGAGGGAGTAGAGGGAGGGAGGGAATAATTTGGAAAAATGAATACAAAGGATAATGTTATAAAAAAATTACTCATGCATATATACTGTCAAAAAATTTATAAATAAAAAATAAAATAAAATCCAGGTCACTCTCATTTATGACACCCATTGTTTACAATTTGTTTGGAATTTCACATATATTCTTATTATACTTTTACTCCTTGCTCTAACCTTTAGGGTGTATTTTTTAAAAGTTCTATTACTATTTTCTGTTTTTGCATTACAGTTATTTCTAAATATACCTTTCACCTTCTCTCCTGAACATTGTTTTTCCTTAATGACAATCAACAACAACAAGAACAACAACAACAACAACAACAAGACAGTTAAGCAAAATTCACAATTTGTTCTGTTAGTATATTTTTGAATCATGACTTTTGACAATGAATTAAAAGTTTAGGTTAAATATACTGGTTAACAGAGCATTGAACAGTTTGTTTGAAAGTAAATGTAATGTCTTCATCTTAGAGCATGGTGAAGATTTTCCATAGGATATTTGCCTATATTGTAAAGTTTGTCAAAAATGGAGACTACAACCCTGCTCTATTGGAACATCTGCTTGCCTTTTCTCCCTTCATTTTCATTAGATTTTATTTTCTGAAAACATTTAGCTGACTCATTCAAAGCATTAATTATTTGAACATTCTTTCTGTAATATATGCAAACAATGTGTAAGGAAACATGTCAGCAATCATCCCCTCTTGAGGTTATCTTGGAAGATTTTATGAAGAGTGGTTTCTTTTAAAAATTCTTTGAAAGTCACCAGCATAAAGATTAGGGTAGCATGTATGAGTGCCAATAAACATATATGTTATATTTCCTTTTTTTAACATGCATTCTCCCCAAAAGTATGCTGATCAGCAGAGTGAAAATTAAATTTGTTTCATAACAGAAGCTATGAAGAAGAAATTTGCTTGAAGACATTTCTAATTACCTAATTTGAAATGGTTCTTTTTTGAAGAAAATACATTTTGAAAAATTAAGCAACAAGACATGCTTACCAGATGTTTAATTATAATATAAGGAATTGGTGCCAATAATGAAAAGCACAAAGTTCTGGAGACCTCATGGAGCCATTATTATTGACAATCTGTCTTTGAAGAAACAGTTGAGGGAATCTAGAGTAGCAATCTGAAATCAGTTGTCCATAGTTTTGAGCCTAGGCTGTTTTTCTTTAATATATTCAATTATACTTCCAAAAGCTGGCATTGAATCATTTTCTCCATCTATCTGTGGGACAGCAGAAAAATGATTATAGATACTTTTAATTTTTTCTCAGATAAGAGTGTTTAACCAATAAAATAGAAGTATCCTATGTCAGAGATCAGGGTCCTTCCTGGGATCAGTGGGAAGATAATTTCTACATTTAATATCTAGAATATGAACAGGATAGGACTGACTTTGTAGCTCTTTTCTTATTCATATACCTCTACCTATATTCTTTCTTTTTTTTTGATGTCAGTAGGCGTCCCTCTTCTTATCCTCATCTTCCCCCTCACCCAAGCTGGTAGATTTTCATGTAGAAATCAGTGAGGTCCATGATCAACAGAATTTAGAATGAAAACATAAATGAGATTTGGTACTATAGCTTAACGGCAATGGACTAATTTCATATATATATATATATATATATATATATATATATATATATATATATATGTACACATACATACAGAGATGTGTGTATATATATATATTTGTAACACAAACAAATCTCATGATGCCTGTCCCTTTTGTCAAATTCACAAATTCAGTGTAGCTCATAAACTTCAAGAAATGAAAAATATGGGTTCTAATTAGGATGTTTTTTAAAATAATGTTTTCTTATAAATCAATAGGTTTTTATGCACACAAAAATTCTCACTTTCAATTACTTTGTGAGAAAATAAATTTCCTGATTAGGTTAATTATCTTAGTTATATGGAAGCATAGATGGAAACATCTATAGGAATTCCTATAGAAATTTATGGTTATTTATATAGGTATGAATATGCCTTTAGTTTTCAATATGGAGGGAATAATTAAAAACAATTTAATAACTTAATTTTCCTAAAACATGACATTCAAATATCAAATTAGAAAGTTAAAAAACTCATTTGCTTTAGTGGTTGTAATTTGAATCTATTATAGGTTAAGGAATGATTCAAATGCAAATATGTCAAGTGAGAAGACCAGGGTTTTTCTCTTGGTGCTGCTATTGACTTTGTGTGATTTTGGGAAATTAGCAACATTTCTGAGTCTGTTATCTTTTTTTTCATCAATAAAATAATAATGACAAAACTAGTTTTTAAAAGTTTTAGTGCAATATTAAATATCTTTAATCTTAAGCTAAAAGGCTGTATTTCCATTATCTCACTCCCAAGATTATTTTTATAATGGAAGGACCTTCTAAATTGTCAGGTGGTCTATTATGGACCAGTGAGAACTCTGTCCTTGGAGCATACACAAATATTCATGTGGAGATTTAGTCAATTCCAACCCCTACTACATAATATGCTATTTTTTTATTAATAGTTGATTGTACCTGGAGAGAAGCATTAAGGTGCAATGCATACAGAAAATCTATGTCAGAATGGCTTGGATCCAAGTCATGCTGCCTCTGAATGATATATTAGGTTTGTGACCCCTGGAGAAGTCACATAATTTCCAAGTGCCCCAGATTCCTCTAGAAGACTTTAAATTACATGATTAGAGAATATTTCTTCATGAGGAATTCCTAATAAAATAAATTCCTAAATAAAATCATGGGTCCATTCCAAAATTGATATACCTGGAGCAGGGGACTTAATCTAGGAAGAATTGTTGGGGATGTTAGATTCAAAGTTCTGGGAGTTATTGAACTGTCCATGAAGGAGAATGGCTGTAGTTCAAGAATCATGGACTGAAATCACAGAAGGCTATAAAGAGGATGGGGATCTTAAGGATCTTCAACTATAATTTATTTTTCTTATAATTACTTGTTAGAATATTTTGTTATTTCAAGGGCCTGTGATTTCTTCAACATGAATATTAGTTTGAGTACTTCAAATTACAGTTTTTTTTCATGCTTTAGTGAATGCCATGGCCAAAAAGGTAAAAATGAAAATCATCCTATGGCCAAACTGTTAATGAGCCTCTTAGAGCTAGGAAAGTCTTTTGAAAACACATACAATACGCGCGTGCTCGCGTGCACACACACACACACACACACACACACACACACACATGCCATTATCCTACTTATCACTTGGTCCTTTCTAAAAATTATATGAATCTAGTAGTCCTTACTGGAGATTGCTTCTATTATAGGCATCTTTAGATCTAAGGGTCTTTGCTCTGTTGGAGCAGGATTTTATAGAGAATACGCATAATAGCAACAGCTCACATTGTTAAGAATGCTTTTGAAGCATCTGAAGTCCAAGAATATGCTTATAAACAAGACATTATATGTCAATGAGCTCTTGTTCTTGGAGATATTTTTTTAGATAAATAACATTGTGACCCAATGTTTTCAAAAGTGAAGCTACAATTGGGAAGGCGCATGGTTTTTGCCTGCAACATTTTTCCACTGGTATATGGGAAAAGTGAAAAACACTTATTGTCATGAAAATGAAACCCATCTTAGTAATAGATTTAGAGTCAGGAGATCTAAGATTCAGCCCTAATTCTTCACTTGCAGGGTAACACTGAAATTCTCCACACATTTGTTTCTTCAACTTCAAAACAAGGATAATAATTCTTTACAAACTTATCCCTGGGGGTTGTGAAATTTCACTCTCAAAAAGGCTTGTTGCCTCCTCATCTTTCTTGACTTTTCAATGGCATTTGTCATTTTTGACCACTTCCTCACTTTTCAAACTTTCTACACTGTTCATACATAACCTTCATACATTTCCCCTACTTTTTAAACCAACCCTTTGCTGTTCCCTTTTCTGGCTGTTCTTCCTTTCCTACTTCCCATAAAGGTAATATTCTTTGTCATTAAACAGTCTTCTATGATTATCTCATCCACTTCCATGGCTTCAACTAACAATGCTATTTTGGGATAGAAGAGGAACTCGATCTGTGACTCTGGTATGGAGAGCTCTTGGAATAGGAAATTCCCCCTATCATAGCACTTTCTCTGCAACCTAAAATCTTAGAGAACTGCCTAAAGGCCTGAGAGATTAAATGACTTGCCTAGAGTCACTCAGACAGTGTAGGTCATCAGAGAAGACTTAAATCTTGGTCTTTCTGCCTCAAGACTGGCACTTTACTCATCTACAAGCCAAGATTGTATATTTCCTGTCACTGCTATGTGAATGACTCCTAATTCTCTATCTCTGCACTTGACCTATCTCCAAAACTCCAGATTAGTATTTTTAATTGTCTTCCTGGCATTTTTGCCTGGGTTTTTAGTAGCACTTCACCACTCTTCCTGTATTCCTTATCTTTGTCAATGGTTCTGTAATTCCCAACCTGCATGTGTCTGTAAAGTTATACCTATTTTTTACTTCTCTTTTTCCTTTTTTATACTCCATAATTTACCAAAATTTATATATTTTGCTTTCACTCTCTGCTTTCACTGCTCACTCACAATTGTCTATTAAATAATTATAATTTGTGTGGCTATAAAGATGTATAGTATTACAATTGCCAGTTTTCTTATGTTTTTGTATTTCTTAAACTCACATGAAAAATTTCCAAAGACTGACTCTTATCTTTCTAGCCTTATATTATGTTACATCCTCCTTACATGCTCTACCCCACAAGCAAATGTGACTGCATATTATTCATCCAAAAATTCTAATTCTTTTCCTTTTTTCCCTGTGACTGTTCACATTGCTTGAGACTTCTTAAATTTCTGTGCTTATTGATATTCTATTGATTTGCCCTCATAGTTTTTATTATTCTGATTTACTTTTCATTTCAAAGTCTATGGAATCTAAAGGATACTATGTTTAACTTCTTCATTGATTCTACAATAAACTTTCTTTGGAAAGTACTTTAGTATGTCATGAAGATTAGTTCAATTCAATTTTATGAGAATTTACTATAAACAAAACATGGATGGGGATTCAAGGATTTAAAAAACCCCCACTTCATAGAGAATTGTTTTAAAAATACATTTTAATTAATACCTTTGGTTTTTATGTTACCCAGATTTCCCCTCTCACCCTTTCTTTAGAAAGATATCCCTTTTAATAAATCATTTTAATAGGAAAAAGAGGGACAATTATGAAAACCAATGAACGTCTCAAGCAAATATGCGTTTATGTGTAATTTTACATATACTACACTTATAAAACCCTGTTCATGCAAAGGAGCAAGAAGATTCTTATATTTCTTCTTAGAGGACTCACTTGTTCCTTATACTTTTCTAACAGTTTCATTTGTTTTATGGACAGCTTATTTCACTTTGAATCAATTCATCTAAGCCTTTCCCTGCATTTTTATTTTCAACTTTGCTTTGTTTCTTATAGCACAATAATATCCCAATAAATTTATGTACCACAATTTGTTTAGTCCTTCACCAATTTATAGGCTTCTACTTTATTTCCAGTTTTTTGCTGTCACAAGAGGACTGCTATACATATTTTGTGTATGCAAAGAATTTTTGTTTTTTGCCAAATCCCTCTTTGGGATATATCTCCTCCAATAGAATCTCTATATAGGTATTGACATTTTAATTATTTTATTAGCAAAATTTCAAATTGCTTTCCAGACTGGTTGTACCAATTGACAACTCAACCAAAAGGACATTAATGTCTTTCTCAGCATAGTCCCTCCAGCACGTACTATTCTTGACTTTTGTCAAATTTACTAATTTGCTTCACATAATGAGAAACCTCTAAGGTATTTTGACTTACCTTCCTCTTATTCTTAGAGATTTGGGACATTTTTAGATATAGTTGTTATTAAGAGACGTTCTATTGAGACTGTGACAATTGGTTTTGATAACTAGGAGAAAACACAGTCATAGCAAATTGCATTTATATAATCCAGTAACATTTATAAAATGTTGTCCTCAAACAACCTTGTCAAGTAAGTAGGGTAAACATTATCATTTCCACTGTATATGGATGAGGAAGCTGAGCCTTAGAATAGTCTCAGTAAATTTTAGAACTAAGAGTTGAACATAAGTAAGTCTCAACTCTAAAATTTATTTTTTCAATTTCTTTCAATTGCAAGGCTCTTTCCAGAATTCTGCAACATTAAAGCTATAACCACTATTTCCTTATGGTTGTAATGAGTAGTTAATTGATTTTGTTTATTTGTTTGATTCATCTTGCATGACAGTTTGCAACCATTCAATTTTAAGAAAGTGTTCATATTAGAGTATGTCTTTAAGCAGTATGCCTTTAACCTATTCTATGGTGTTGTATTAGAGAGAAAATTTAAGGTTAGAAGGACCTTTTGGTTGAATGAGGATGCAAATTGTTGTATTATTTACAAATTTCTCCCACAAAGGTAAACTTTTCTAGGTTATAGATAAGAGATTTAAACAACATTTTTACAGAACATTTCTTCAAATACAAATATAAGTGGAATATTACTGTATGTATTACACAGAGTATTTTCTTAGTAATTGACAGAAGGATGTGCACTATATTACATTCAATTTAACATGTTTATTTAATATCCACTAAGTACATTTTGGTTGCTAAGAAATATTCCTGTCCCCAAACAACACAAAGACCTTTTGTTTTTTTTCTGTAATATGTATGTTTTAGTCAAACAATTAAGGACTTTCACTGGAAAGTTAATTTTTATCCCCTGTCTAACAGTTTTATATTCTCTGGAGGATTTAAATAACACAAATATATAATTTTAACTTTAGTGGAACAGAACTTAATTATTAACAATAATAAATTATTTGCTGAATGGGATGCCTAATCTGTATTTTCTGCACACATACACAAAATTTCTTTTTTTATTTTATAATTATAATTTTTTGACAGTATATATGCATGAGTAATTTTTAAAATAACATTATCCCTTGTATTCATTTTTCCAAATTATCCCCTCCCTCCCTCCATTCCCTCCCCCAGATGACAGTCAATCCCATACATTTTACATGTGTTACAGTATAACCTAGGTACAATATATGTGTGTAAATCCAATTTTCTTGTTGCACGTTAAGTATTAGATTTTGAAGGTATAAGTAACCTGGGTAGATAGACAGTAGTGCTAACAGTTTGCATTCACTTCCCAGTGTTCCTTCTCTGGGTGTAGTTGTTTCTGTCCATCATTGATCAACTGGAAGTGAGTTGGATCTTCTTTATGTTGAAGATATCCACTTCCATCAGAATACATCTTCATACAACATTGAAGTGTACAGCAATCTTCTGGTTCTATTCATTTCACTCAGCATCAGTTGATGTAAGTCTCTCCAAGCCTCTCTGTATTCCTCCTGTTGGTCATTTCTTACAGAGCAATAATATTCCATAACCTTCATATGCCATAATTTACCCAACCATTCTCCAATTGATGGACATCCATTCATCTTCTAGTTTCTAGCCACTACAAAAAGAGCTGCTACAAACATTTTGGCACATACAGGTCCCTTTCCCCTCTTTAGTATTTCTTTGGTATATAAGCCCAATAGCAGCAATACTGGGTCAAAGGGTATGCACAGTTTGATAACTTTTTGGGCATAGTTCCAAATTGCTTTCCAGAAGGTTGGATTCTTTCACAACTCCACCAACAATGTATTAGTGTCCCAGTTTTCCCACATCCCCTCCAATATTCATCATTATCTTAGCCAATCTGACAGGTGTGCAGTGGTATCTCAGAATTATCTTAATTTGCATTTCTCTGATCAGTAGTGATTTGTAACACTCTTTCATATGAGTGGATATAATTTCAATTTCATCATCTGAGAATTGTCTGTTCATATCCTTTGACCATTTATCAATTGGAGAATGGTTTGATTTCTTATAAATTAGGGTCAGTTCTCTATATATTTTGGAAATGAGACCTTTATCAGAACCTTTAACTGTAAAAATATTTTCCCAATTTGTTATTTCCCTTCTAATCTTGTTTGCATTAGTCTTGTTTGTACAGAAACTTTTTAGTTTGATGTAATCAAAATCTTCTATTTTGTGATCAATGATGATCTCTAGTTCTCCTCTGGTCATAAATCCCTTCCTCCTGTATAGGTCTGAGAGGTACACTATTCTCTGTTCCTCTAATCTATGATCTCATTCTTTATGCCTAAATCATGGACCCATTTTGATCTTATCTTGGTATATGGTGTTAAGTGTGGATCCATATCTAATTTCTGCCATACTAATTTCCAGTTTTCCCAATAGTTTTTTTCAAATAATGAATTTTTATCCCTAATGTTGGTATGTTTGGATTTGTCAAAGACTAGATTGCTATAGATATACCCTTTTTTGTCCTTTGTACCTAATCTGTTCCACTGATCGACTGGTCTATTTCTTAGCCAATACCAAATGGTTTTGATTTCTGCTGCTATATAATATAGCTTTAGATCAGATACACCTAGACCACCTTCATCTGACTTTTTTTTATTAGTTCCCTTGCAATTCTTGACCTTTTATTCTTCATATGAATTTTGTTGTTATTTTTTTTCTAGGTCATTAAAATAGTTTCTTGGGAGTCTGATTGGTATAGCACTAAATAAATAGATTAGTTTGGGGAGTATTGTCATCGTTATTATATTCGCTCAGCCTATCCAAGAGCACTGAATGTCTTTCCAATTATTTAAATCTGACTTTATTTTTGTAGCAAGTGTTTCATAATTTTGCTTATATAATTCCTGACTTTTCTTTGCTAGATGGATTCCCAAATATTTTATACTCTCAACATTTGTTTGGAATGGAATTTCTCTTTGTATCTCTTGCTGTTGCATTTTGTTGGTGATATATAAAAATGCTGAGGATTTATGTGGATTTATTTTGTATCCTGCAACTTTGCTAAAATTCTGAATTATTTCTAATAGCTTTTTAGCAGAATCTTTGGGGTTCTCTAAGTATACCATCATGTCATCTGCAAAGAGTGATAGTTTGATTTCCTCATTTCCTACTCTAATTCCTTGAATCTCTTTCTCAGCTCTTATTGCCAAGGCTAGCATTTCTAGTACTATATTGAATAGTAATGGTGATAGTGGGCAACCTTGTTTCACTCCTGATCTTACTGGGAAAGGTTCCAGTTTATCTCCATTGCATATTATGCTTACTGATGGTCGAAAATATATGCTCCTGATTATTCTAAGGAATAGTCCATTTATTCCTGTGCTCTCAAGCGTTTTTAGTAGGAATGGATATTGGATTTTATCAAATGCTTTTTCTGCATCTATTGAGATGATCATATGGTTTTTATTAATTTGATTATTAATATGGTCAATTATACTAATAGTTTTCCTAATATTAAACCAGCCCTGCATTCCTGGTATAAATCCTACTTGATCATAGTATATTATCCTGGGGATGATTTTCTGAATTCTTTTTGCTAATATCTTATTTAAGATTTTAGCATCAATATTCATTAAGGAAATTGGTCTATAGTTTTCTTTCTCAGTTTTCAATCGACCTGGTTTAGGTATCAGTACCATGTCTGTGTCATAAAAGGAGTTTGGTAGGACTCCTTCATCCCCTATTTTTTCAAATAGTTTATATAGCATTGGGGCTAATTGTTCTTTAAATGTTTGGTAGAATTCACATGTGAATCCATCTGGTCCTGGGGATTTTTTCCTGGGGAGTTGATTAATAGCTTCTTCTATTTCTTTTTCTGAAATGGAACTATTTAAGCAATTTATCTCCTCCTCTGATAATCTAGGAAGCCTGTATTTTTGGAGGAAGTCATCCATTTCACTTAAGTTATCAAATTTATTGGCATAAAGTTGGGCAAAGTAATTCCTTATTATTTCTCTAATTTCCTCTTCATTTGTAAGACTAACAATTTGATTTTCCTCTTTCCTTTTTCTGGTCAGATTTACCAAAGGTTTATCTATTTTATTGGCTTTTTCATAAAACCAACTCTTGGTTTTATTTATTTATTCAATAGTTTTTTTTTACTTTCAATATTATTGATTTCTCCTTTTAATTTTTGTATTTCAAGTTTGATTTTTGGTTGGGGATTTTTAATTTGGTCTTTTTCTAGCTTTTTAAGTTGCAGGCCCAATTTATTAATCTTCTCTTTCTCTATTTTATTCAAATCAGCCTCTAAAGATATAAAAATTCCCCTTATTACCTCTTTAGCTGCATCCCACAGATTTTGGTATGATGTCTCATCATTGTCATCATTCGCTCTGGGGAGAACTCTGGGATCAGAGAAGCCATTGAGATAGAGGAATCTGCCACAGGCTGTTAGCTCTTCTCTGCTTATAAAACAGCAGATTAGATGAGAAATCAAGCCACTTTAAAATATAAAGTCAGATACTAGAACCACCCCAATCCGGAAGTGACCTAACAGATCTTGGCACTGCTGTGCAGCCTCTTTCTGCTGTCCGGGTTTCACCTTGGGGTAGTTAAGAGCTTGAACAGCAGGGAAACAACCTGAGGCCACATTTAATCCACATAGTGCCGGCTTGGCTGTGGAACTCGGAACCTTTGAAATAGGGACCACGGTTTCAGGGCAGACACTTCCAGTTTGAGCACAGGGGCTTTTTATATCAGCTGCTGATATCCATGTCGCCTTTACTGTTCAGTCTTAAACCTCAGGGAAGTCTCTAGGACATACAGCAGGGTCCTTCACTGGGCAACCCTCACAGTGCAGTCATACTAATCACCTCTGAGGCACTTCCAGGGAGGGGGAGGGGAACTCTCTCCCAGAGTTATCTCTTAGCTCAGACACAGGAGCCACTGCATCCATCCAGTCTGGGAAGAAGCTGGTAAAGAAATAAATAAATAAACTTCTTACCCCAAGGGCAGACCTCAAAAGATTTTTAACCATGAGTAAAAAGCTGAAGAGAACCATTGATTCCTTCTACACAGAGAAAGAGCGGGTATCCAACCCCGAGGAAGTTAATAGCAGAGAGTCAGCAGATAATAGCCTAAAGGGGAATGACACCTGCCCCCCATCACATAACTCTCTCCTAGAAGAGACTATTAAAAAGTTAAGAGAGTTTGAAGAAAAATGGGGAAAGAAAAGAGAAGCTATGATAGAGAATAACAATGTTCTGAAATTTGAGTTGGAAAAAAATAAAGAATTCACAGGAAATGCAGAGAAACAAAATTTGTGAATTATAAAAGGTTAAAAAATCACAGGAAAGTAGGATTTCTGAATTGGAAAAGATAAAAAATTTTCAAGAAAGTAGGATTTCTGAATTGGAAAAAGAAAATAATTCTCTAAAAAAAATTAGGGAAATTGAAAAAAATTCAATAGAGCAAAATAATTCATTTAAAAACTCAATTGGGCATATACAAAAAGAACTAAAAAAATGTGAATGAAGAAAATAACTCATTAAAAATCAGGACGGAACAAATAGAAATGAATGATTCATTGAGAACCCAAGAATCAGTCAAGCAAAACCAAAAAAAAAAAAAAAAAAAAGCTGGAGAATAACATCAAATACTTATTAGGAAAATCTATAGACCTGGAAAATAGATCTAGGAGAGTTAATCTGAGAATCACAAAATTTCTTAAAAGAGATTTCAAGTAACACAGCTAAATTAAATTACTTAATTCTTCTAGAGAAAATGAAATACAAATATATATTATGTAAAATTTATGTGTGTATGTGTCTGCATCTGTGTGTATTATACACACATATTATTAGCTTAGCACAGTACCTGACAAAGTAGTAGATGCTCAATAAACACATAACAATAAATGCATAATATGTTATATCTGATATATATTATTGGGGTTTAGCATAATGTATACAGGATGTAGCACAATATCTGGGACATAAGTGAACTTAAATGCTAGCTGATTGAGGGAATAACAGAAGAATGAAAAGTTATATCTACCTCAAAAAGATAAGGAAGATAAAAATAAGCCATTTCTTTTGTATTTATATTGCAACACTTATATTATCTTTTGATCCAGTAGTTATCTCTTCCATATCTTGATTTTCTCTATTGAAGTTTTGATATATCTTAGGCCAGCATAAGAAGTTAAATGGGAATTTGGGAGAGTTTTACAGAAGCTGCAGACAACACATGAAGGCCAGCAGATGACACAGAACCTATGGCCAAATACATAATCCAAATTTTACAAAAGTACTATAAACAACCTAAAAAAGAAAAATGAAAAAATCAGGCTTCTTCTCTACTACAAAGGAAAGATCAAATCTCTTTATGCAGATTTTTCAGATTGCAGAGGTACTGCATCTCTACTCTTTGCAATGAGGAAGGGTTGACTGTATAGTTCTTTCTTGAATCTTCACACAAATACACATAAACAATAGTATCAAAGCTAATAAAAAGTAAGTCATGTCCCCTTTCATAACTTGAGTTTTCTTCTCCATAAACTGTGAATATTGAACTTCATGATCTGTAAGGATTTTTACATTTTAGCCAGTCTACTATGTATGCTATTTTTAAATTCCAGAAGGGGTGCCAACATTGTATTCCTGGATAAGGGGTTTAATATCTATCAATTTTTATGACTGTTTTTCTTCCTAAGTCCAATTTAAAGTCTTCCTACTCCAGTTTGTTCATTTTGTCTTGGTGTTGGTAGAAAAAGATGACTGTTCATAGAATCTCCAAAGAATGTTTTGATTTTCTGAATATTGGATTGGAGTTCCCTGGTTCTCACTTTCCTAAGCTGTAAACTGAAGTGATAGGATGAAATGATCTCCATAGTTCCTTTTGGCTCTAACTTATGTTATAGTAAATAAATCACCAAAACAACCAACCAAAACAAACAAACAAACAAAAACAAACTACATGTGTAAGGGAGACTGAAGTTTGATGAAGGAATCTATTTATTCTAAATGTAAGAAGAGGTCAAAGATGACATTTTGGAAAAACTATCACATCCAGTGAAGCTGAAAGATTGGGGGAGACATTAGGTTGTTTATTTCATATTACATTTTTAGAGAGTTACTTTATGATTTTCTAAGAGAGAAATAAAAGGCCAGGATAGTTCTGCCCCCATCTGACAACCTAAAAGTTTGCTAGCAGAGAAGCAGGAAGATAGGATATGATTTTTACTTCTCTCCTTGTGCATTGACTGAAATATAAATCTTTTCATTGGGGAGGAGGGCTTGATGAAGAGTAAACTGAGGGTCTAAACTGAGATGGGTCAGTTCCTTTCAAGATGTCTAATTATCTCTCTCCTTCCCAAAGTCCCAATGGGTGGGTCCTTTAGCGAATGAATTTCTCTACTCAAGGGTGTATAGAAACAAAGTCTTTATTGATTAGAATGGAAACACCTGAGAGTAGGTGGGTAAAATGGCTGCAAGGTACAAGGCCAATTTTGCAAAGAATAGATTTTTGGGGACTCTGTTTTATACAAGAGCACAATCATTCAGATGCAATGATGTAAGGAGGCTCCAGAGAGTGATGTAAATAAGATAAGGATTCTCTTGTTATCTTTTTGGGAGAGACAGAAGTCTCTTCCCAAAAAGGAATTTCCTGCTGGCATTTGGTCTATCTGAGCAGATTAGAATGGGGGCTGTAAAACTCCAGCCAGCTCTGATAGCCCAAACTAGTTTGACCAGATCTTGTATCAAAGGTCCAGTCCCAAAGGAAGTTGGAGATCAAACAAAGAATATCAAGGAGCTACTGCCCCCAACAGGCTCAGTTTCAGCTCTAGTAAATCCTTTTTGTAGAGGGATTAGAACTAAGAAAACAAATTTTTTTCGACCTTTACACTTTTGTTTTTCAATTATTTCTTAGTGCTAGGGAGCAGAAGCCTATATCAGAGGTGTCTTCCTTTTCTCCTTTCCTCCTCCCAATTGCCTTTCTATGAGATGATCACTTGTTCTTCATCTTCTGTATTTGTTCTGATGATAACTTTGCCATGAGGTCTTGTTAACCAGATTTTGCTATTGAGCATTTAAGCCAAACCTGAAATAGTATATCCATATTTTCTTAATAATAAATGAAAATGGAAATGTTTAAATATCATAACTTGTGCTAGGAAACAGATATAAATATTATTCATCTATCCTTATTCTTTTCTAGAAATATGATCTTTTTTGAGATCTGGACAGACTTCTCCAGCTTCAGGTCAGGGATTTGAAAGGAGCAATGGAATAGTAGTCAAAATATTTGGATTTTATTTCTGTCTGTACCAGAAGCTAGATCTGTGACCCTTGGCCTTTCATTTCATCTACTTGTACCTTACTATCTTCTGTAAAATGAGGAAACTGGTCTAGATGATATCTAAAGTCTCTTCCAATTGTAACATTCTAGGACTCTGAACAGGGCTGTTGGATTTTTATCCAATCTGCTTTTAATTAGTCAAGAGATAATATTTTCTGTCCTTCTCTCTCCCTCTTTCTCCCACCCTCTTCCTGTCTCTCTTCTTTTTTCTCCCTCTCCCCTTCTCTTCTTCTCTCTCTTCTCTATCCCTTTCCTTTTTTCTCTTCCCTCCTCTCTCTTTCCCCCTTTTACTCTCTCTTTCCTCCTAGCCTGAAACCCCAGTGTGGTTTAGTTTTAAATATTAGTTTTGGCTCATGTACATGGTCCTTCAAAGAGTCTAGAAAGTTTATATTCAATGGACTATATAGATTAGTTACAGGATAGTTATTCATTTCCTCCACTTAAAAATATGTTTAACACACAAAACATTCAAAAACTATACATTGATAAAAATTTAAAACCATGATATAATAACTGATAATTTGTTGATAGAACAACTAAATTGACATTTCAGTTCCACCCAGTCTTTACATTGCCCAAATAATTCTTTGAAGGTCTAGTCCTTTTAGTAATCAAGCTAATAAAATTAAAGAGAACCTTTTGCAGTGTAACTTGTATCGACTGCGGGATCCAGTAATGTCTGACATCTTGTAAGCCTAAGATTTCTTCCTAGAAGGGAGATGGCCATTTCAGGATCATTGTTTAATCCCATGTTCTCAGGAAAGAAATTCAAAGAAAAAAAAATCACAGCCAGACTCCCAAAAAGGAATTTCCTGCTGGCATTTGGTCTATCTGAGCAGATTAGAATAGGGGCTGTAAAACCCCAGCCAGCTCTGATAGCCCAAACTAGTTTGACCAGATCTTGTATCAAAGGTCCAGTCCCAAAGGAAGTTGGAGATCAAACAAAGAATATCAAGGAGCTACTACCCCCAACAGGCTCAGTTTCAGCTCTAGTAAATCCTTTTTGTAGAGGGATTAGAACTAAGAAAACAAATTTTTTTCTAAACTATCATATATTCCAACTCTGCTGTATGATAGCCACCATAGGTGTAAGAAACACAGGAGCCACTCTTCACCCATCCTTCATGGAAAGTCACAGAGAAGAATTTCCTACCATGTGTTCTAGAGAGGAAGAAGAGAGAACAAGAACAGAAGTTGTGTCTTCCTTTAAAAAGTGGAAGGCTCTTAATGAATAGTAGCATAAGTAGTTCAGTACTCAACCCTTCCAAATAGATGCCTAGGCACAGCCAAGGGAACTGAACTCATCTTTATATGTATTATGTTATGTTATAACATATATCTATGTTATATTATGTTTGATATATATATATATATATATGCTTAGTAAAGGCCATGTTATGATATCTATCCATCATACTAGGTGGGTTCAGTTAATTATTCCAATTATATTAATAATAATTTTAATGAATTATATGGGGGAAAAATTTGAAGTTAATTTCCTAAACTTCATTTCAAATGTCATATGTGACTTATCTTGTCTTCACTGGCCCTAAATTTCATTGACATGGATAGCAAAAGCCTAAATGTATAAACAAATCACCTTATTATTATATATTTGGAATAAACTTATCTCTTCTCAAGGTCCTCATAACATCTATCTCCCCTCCTTCTAGTTAAAGCTCTTCCCTTTTGTTTTACTAAAACAATCAAGGCCTTTCCTGGTGAAGCCCCTCTTTTCACCTCTTTCTTTTACTTCAACTTTTCGCTCTACCCTGGGGAATATGAGATGAAGGATACATGAAGAAGCATTAACTTTAGCAAGGAGAAGTGCTAATAAGCTCCCATGGCTCTCTGTTATCACTTGGGTCAAATATAAACTCCTTTTGACCTTTTAAATTCCCTCCAACTTACTCTCTTTCTATCTTTTTTATTTTTTATCATATTATTTCCCTCCATATAGTCTGTAGACAAGTCATAACAATCTATTTCTTTGAACACATAGTATTCATTCTCCCACATGGGTGCCTTTGCATCACCTGCTCCACCTTCTTCCATACCTATGTCACTTAGAATGCTTAGTTTTCATCAAGATTCAGTTCAAGCATTATATTATCTTTCATATTCATTCATTCTTAATTCCCTAGCTGCTAATCTTTCCTTCTCAAACTACCTTTTATTCTTTTTTTAAATTCTTTTTATTCTGTTTTTGCATATACTTATATATTTTCATGTCCTGTTCCCTGTTAAAATATAAGCTTCTTGAGAGTAGAAACTATTTTATTATTTTTCTATATTTCAATGTTTAGCTTAGCTCAGTGCTTGCAATGAAGTAAATGGTTAATAAATTCTTATATTCATATATATATATATATATATATATATGTATATATATATATATATATCTCCATATCCATATCCATATCCACATCCATAGATATATGTGTGTATGTGAGGGGTGTCTAAATGCATATAGGTAGATATATGCCAGTATATGTACATATATTGCATACATGCATATATACATACCTTTAGGTATATAAATATACCTTGCCAATACAAACATGGAGAAAATACCATGTGGTGAATGAATAAGACACTGGCCTTCAGGCTTGGAAAATCTAAGTTTAGTTCTTTAGACTACTCATCTTTGAATCAACTTTGTTCATTTACCTAGTCCTGTAACATGTAGTCCTCAAGCAGTCCTGTGAAGTAAATGGAGTTGGTTTCCATGCCTGTTACTCATTGGTTGTGTGATCCCAGACAAATGACAGTATCTCAGTGCCCTAGGCAAGAGGGTAGCTAGTTGGCACAGTAGTTAGAATACTGAGCCTGGAGTCAGAAAGATTAATCTTCATGAGCTCAAATCTGGTTGCAGAGACTTACTAGTTATATGATCCTGGACAAGTCAAACTTATTTTCTTCAATTAATTTACCAGAAAAATGTGGGGAAAAAAAGAAGAAAATGGCAGATCACGCCTGTATCTTTGCTAAGAAAACCCTAAATGGATTCATGAAGAGTCAAGTACATGACTGGAATAACTGAGCACAAGCCCTAGGTAACTCTCTCAGACTGTTTCAGAATAGCTAAAAGTAGACAGATTCCTCAAGGAAAGATGCCTACGCTAATGAAATCACAGTTCTGGAGCATAATATATCTAAATGGCTTTTTAGAACGCATCAACTCTGGTAGTGGAAGAAAAAACATGTTCCATATTACCTGACTGAGAGCCCACAAATGGAGTATTTCATTGTTGATGCTCTTCTAACTATACTGTATATTTTATATTTCACATAATTGCTATTCTATAAAAGCCTATTTAAGACATTAGTGAAAACTCCAGGGTTTGCCCCATTAACATTTCTTTTAATATTCTCATTCTATTCTAGTAAGGGAAGGAAGTAAAAAGAAACAACAGAAAGAAGGTTGAGACAATAGTCTCTTCTCTTTTGTTGATAAAACTAGCTAACTATTAAAGTGGGCTGTGTAAATTAGATTCTTTTGTTTTTAAACATTTCTGCTTTAAATTGGCAGACTCCTCTGTCATTAACTCTTTTGAAAGAAGAAGAGAATTCATCACTACCTGAAAGTGTTTCTTACCTGAATTAACCTATTCTTTCTTCTTCCCCACCCCTCCTTAACAATGGTAGGTAATAATACTAACTTAAATGATGCTTTGTCTTTTTGTTTTGTTTTGTTTTGCTTTTACTTTTCAAAGTACTTTCTTGTCTGTTTTTACCTGGCGTCCTAGTGCAAAATAAGAGCATAAAACTTAAGCTTCTTATGTGTCATTCAAAACCCTCAGTTGGCTACCAGCCTATTCTACCAAATTATTGTTCTTCTGACAGGCCGCTCCATTTCCTTCTGTCCATGCCTTTGTATTGGCTGTCATTTATGCTTTCAATGGCTTCTTCCTCACTCTTATCTCACAGGATTTCAAATCTATTGAAAAATTCAGTTCAAATGCCCCTTCCTACAAGAGGAAGCCTTTTCTGATCACCTTAGCTGCTAATTCCTTCTTCCTAAAAAAAAACAAAAAACAAAAAAACAAACAAACAAAAAAAAAAGTTTGCATGAATTTTATTTCTATATTAAATACATTTATGTCTGTATATATATATATATATATATATATATTTTTTTTTTTTTTTTCCCATAGAATGCTAACTCTTTGAGGGCAGAAAATATTTAATTTTTGTCTTTGTATCTAGAACACCTAGTCAAGTGTCTGAGGAAATGTCGTTGGTGTGTGAGAAGCATTTTTTGATTTGATTGATTAATTGATTTGTGTTCTTATTTGTACTTGTAACTAGCTTCTTTTTTTATTATAGCTTTTTATTGACAAAACATATGCATGGATAATTTGATTGACTGCCCTTCAGAATTTCTGCTCTAATCAAACTGTCCACTGACCATCTTCTGAGTCTTTCATGCCCATTTCTATTGTCCATATATATATACCTCAATTTAAAATTCTTTCTCTTACCAACGTTAACTGATGCTAGTAAAGCAAGTAGAATCAGGAGATCATTGTCTATAGCCACAAGAAGATTATGTGATGATCAACTCTGATGGCTATGGCTCTTTTTAACATTGAGGTGATTTAGACCAATTCTAATAGACTTGTGATGGAGAGAGCCAACTACACCACAGAGAGGACTGTGGTGACTGAATGTGGATCACAGCATAGTATTTTCACTTTTTTGTTGTTGTTTGCCTGCTTTTTTCCCCTTATTTTTTCCTTTTGATCTGATTTTTCTTGTGCAGCATGATAAATATGGAAATATGTATAGAAGCATTGCATGTTTAACATATATATTGGATTACTTGCTGTGTAAGGGCAAGGATGGGGGGAAAGGAGGGAGAAAAATTTGTAACACAAGGTTTTGCAAGGGTGAATATTGAAATATTTTGATATATTTTTAAAATAAAAAGCTCTTATTAAGTAATAAAATTATTTCTCCTTTCCCAGTGTTGTCCCTAGTTTTCTATTTTGCCTTTAAGGACTAACTCATTTTATTTTCTTCCCCAACCACCCAGATCCAATGTTTTCTCATTTCTTTAAACTCATGTCATGAGATTATATATAGTATCATCAGCTGCTTGTTCTCAGGTATTGCTGTTTCTTTTCATC
The DNA here is from genome assembly GCF_048593235.1 of Sminthopsis crassicaudata. NCBI lineage: Eukaryota > Metazoa > Chordata > Mammalia > Dasyuromorphia > Dasyuridae > Sminthopsis > Sminthopsis crassicaudata. The sequence continues at coordinate 393,433,325 of NC_133620.1, read as the reverse complement.
TGAATACCATGTCTCCCAAATACATTTTCTCAGGACTGAGACAATGCCTTATGCATTTTTCTAAACCCAGTATCCGATTCAGTGCTGCTTTACACTCAGTAGGTGCTCAATAAATGTCAGAGGGTGAGGATCATATTAGCTTTGAGAAAAAGAAGATGTATATCCTCTATATCTAATATAATATCTAATAATGAAAACTTAGGCACAGAGTAGTTATTTGTCCAAGGTCCCATATAGTTTCTATAAGACCCATAGTTTCATAATAGGTTAGAAACAGAGCTTGGACTAGATGGTCTTAAAAATTTCTGACTTTCATTAGGAGGCCTTTCTATTAAACTAGCTTTAGTCCTTTTCTTTTTTCACCTAATAGTATTAATTGCAATTAATGCAAAAATAATTTTTAACATTAATTTTTGTAAGATTTTGAGTTCCATTTTTCTCCCTTTTCCCTTCACTCCTCCTCCCCAAGGTAATAAGTAATTTGATATAGGTTATACATGTACAGTCATGTTAAACATATTTCCATGTTAGTCATGTTGTGAAAGAAAAATCTCAACAAAAGGCAAAAAACACAAGAAAGGAAACTATCCTCTCCCCAAAGTAAAAAGTAGTATGCTATTATCTGCATTTAGTCTCCATAGTTCTTTCTCTGGATGTAAAGGGCATTTTCCATCACAAGTATATTGAATTGTCTTGGATCACCTAAACTAGGTGTTTTACTCTCTAAGTGATATTTCACTGCTAGCAGATTTTTCAAAATATAAATATATATTATAAGAAAAAGAGTTATTTGTAGTGTTAGAAGATAGTAATAATAAATAGCTGAAATTTATATAGTGCTTTGTTTTCTAAAGTATTTTACATATTTGAACTCATTTGATCCTACATTGTATACTACAATGTAGCTCTTCAACTGAACTTTTTTGTGTTCTTATTTGTACTTGTAACTAGCTTCTTTTTTATTATAGCTTTTTATTGACAAAACATATGCATTGATAATTTTTCAACTTTGACCATTGCAAAAATTTTTGTTCCAACTTTTCTTCTCCTTCCTTCCACCCCCTCCCCTAGGTGGCAGGTAGTCCCATACATATTAAAACAGACATATACATATCTATTTGTCTTGCTACACAAGAAAAATTGGATTTAGGAAGAAGGTAAAAATAACCTGGGAAGAAAAACAAAAATGCAAGCAAACAATAACAGAAAGAGTGTAAGTGCTATGTTGTGGTCCACACTCATTTCCCAGTGTTTTTTCACTGGGTGTAGCTGGTTCTGTTCATTACTGATCAATTGGAACTGATTTGGTTCATCTCATTGTTGGAGAGGGCCACGTCCATCAGAATTGATCCTCATATACTATTGTTGTTGAAGTGTATAATGATCTCCTGGTTCTGCTCATTTCACTTAGCAACAGTTCATGTAAGTTTTTCCAGACCTCTCTGAAATCTTCCTGTTGGTCATTTCTTACAGAACAATATTATTCCATAACATTCATGTACCACAATTTACCCAGTTATTCTCCAATTGATGGGCATTCATTCAATTTCCAGTTTCTAGCCACTACAAAGAGGGCTGCCACAAACATTCTTGCACATACAGGTCCCTTTCCCTTCTTTAATATCTCTTTGGGATATAAGCCCAATAGTAACACTCCTGGATCAAAGGGTATGCACAGTGTAACTAGCTTCTTTACTTGATTACTTAATATATAAGAAAACAAGTATGCTCATTTTGGGGTAACTTGTTCACTCCTGACTAGAACTCTTGCTGGGCTATAAAATGAGATTTTCCTATTTCACAGGTTGCTAGAATCACCTGGAGGGAGGAAAGATAGGATATTGACAACCGGTAATGTGTCTAAAAAGATAGTGATTGAGTTCATGGCATCTTATTATGTTGGTTGAAGAAAAAATTAGGGGGAGAGAGAGAGAGAGAGAGAGAGAGAGAGAGAGAGAGAGAGAGAGAGAGAGAGAGAGAGAGAGAGAGAGAAAGAGAGAGAGAGAGAGAGAGAGAACAAGAACACAGGAAGAAACATTAACTTAAATTTATATCAAGGCTTGTCATTTGGGAGTAAACATGTTTTTACTAAAGAAGGCAAAATTATGATCAAGCTGGTAGAAGTTATAAGGAGTCTGTTTTTGGATCAGTATCAGGAAAATTGCCTTATACATTTCAAGATGGAATCCATTGAATTTCTTGTTATCAGAGGCCTTCTAGATAATAACTTTGTGTTTGGAAAGTTTGAAAGGGCATTCCTGTTTTGTATGGTATTTGCTTTTGCTATCAAGTAGTTAATATAGAAGCAAGTACATAATAGATACGTAATAAACAGTTGATTGGCTGATTGGATGAGATAAGAGGCTAAGAAGGAATTTCACATCTAAGATTCTAATAATCTATTATACCTATTAATTTAAAATGTACAGACAAAAAAAATATATGCACTCCCTCCCCTAAAGCAGGGGAACTAGCATTGTTGTTGAAATTTCATTCAAAAGATCTTTCTACACCTAAGAAAATGCACATAACTGATGCACTTCAAAGTAGATATTTTCATAAAAGTTGTGTGTAAATCAGCTTGATGTTTTTCTGTAAAATGTTTGACATTTTAAATGGGTAAAGATGACACAGTTTTTTAAAAGAATCCTGTAGTGCATTGTGTTGGAAACTGAATACTGCCTATTTGGTAAAGTTGAGTTTTTATAGTAGAGGCTTTAAAAGTGGGGCAAATTGACCTTTAAATTTAGGTCCTTTAGAAATATAAGAAACTCTATTGGCCTGTGAGGGCTTTGGTCCTTTAAATTCAGGATATCTGACTCTTGTCAAAATGTGGGTTTACTTTTTTGTTTTTAGTTAAACCTTATATTGAAACAATTTGTTGCCTAGAAGATGGCTGCTTCCATCTGTATAATGGCAAATACATTAGAAATGAATGGTTTTCAGAATTAATTCTAAATTATACCAGTGTTATAATGTCTTCTTGCTCAATTAATCATTAAATAAAATGTTTATGGAGTTTCTGTTTCCACCATATGTTAGGTCTTGTGCCAGGTGCTATTGGGCATATAAACAATATTAAAGCATGGTTTGACTTGCTAACAAATCCTTTTTCTCTCATAAAATTATGGCTTGAGATTATACATATTTTGAACTAAAGCTAGTTAAAATTAATTTTATTTTTCCAGGAAAAACCAAGGATTTAAAATTTGCATATTGTTCAGATTATGATATAGCATTTGGATAGATGGTTCATAGAGCTGGTCCATTGGTATACATATATATCTTGAGTCCAAATATTTCAAATATATAGTATATTGGGTCCAGAGTTTAATTAGATCTAGAGAATAGTCTAGATTGCATTTGGAAAAATACATGATACTTTCTGTCCTAAAGTTTTTTCTGCAAAAGCAGAAAAAGACCCATTATTTCAGCACCACTTTTCTTTTTCCATTGTTGTTATGTGGCTATCAAATATGGCTACCCTACACTCTAAAGATTTGAAGTTGTGGATCATCCCCATGTAAGTAATAAATGCATGGTAGGTATGGGGGAAACTACAGAATATTAGCATTGAAGAAATGTACATTAGAAGCATTGCAAAATATATCACCAAAGGAATTTGTTTTGAAAAGGAGATATGCCAGTCATGTAATAGCATAGAGTGATGGACAGATCCTCTTTAGGTGGATCCAATATTAGGAAGTTTAAAAACTTTTAAACTTTTAAAATATCATGAGAACTATGATGACCACAAGTTAAAAACCCTTTGATATTTTCCTGGTAATTTCCTTCTGTCCATGACCTTATTGGAGGATATGTTCTATAAATAGAATCCCTTGCAGCAATGGGGTAGTTCAGTGTATCAAATGCTAATATTGGAGTTAAGAAGATCTGAGTTCAAATTCTGTCTTTAGACATTTAATAGTTGTGATTGAGGATAAATCACAACTACTTGGCTCAGTTTTTGTCATTTGTAAAATGAGAAAAATAGCAAATACTTTATAGAGTTGTAACACTATAAAATAGAAACCTCTATAAAATACTTAGCAGACCATAAAGTGTTGTCTAAATGGTAGGTATTGTTATCATTATTAATAATAAAACATGCTCTACTGATACCCACTTTATATTAAAAGATTTCAAGGAAGGGACCCAGAATATTCAGTACATTTCACTGTGAAGACATGGAAAAAGATTAAATAGGAAAACAAGGATAATGAATTGTCTTTGGTCTATAACACTGATGGGAACAAATGTACTGAGGAGATCATAAATGTACAAATACATGATGTATATGTATTTATCTATATATATACATATATACATTGTATAGATCATTCAGTTACTTTGGGAGATAAATATATATGTGTGTGTGTGTATTTATGTACATTTACAATTATATCTACACATATACATCTATGCATATTATGTGTGTCCATAGGAGAGAGAAGAGAGAAAGAGAAAGAGAGAGAAAGAAAGAGAGAGAGAGAGAAAGAGAGAGAGAGAGACAGAGAGAGACAGAGAGAGAGAGAGAGAGAGAGAGAGAGAGAGAGAGAGAGAGAGACAGAGAGAGAGAGAGAGAGAGAGAGAGAGAGAGAGAGAGAGAATGAGACAGATTTTAGGTGCTCAGGGAGATAGCAGAAAATAAGTTTTCCCTTTTCAAGTTTTGTTATATAACCTGAAGAAAATCTACTTGAAATTCCTCATGGGTTCCTTTCCAAAATTCTTGAAAGAATAGCTGAAGATCTTTAAAAAGGAAGGAGGTTATACTTATAAAAAGCCACTCAATAAGACATAACATCTCTTTTAGTATCCAATTAAAAATTCCTTGACAAAAATCTCCTATTCCACAATAAAAAATAAAAACTGCTACCCTCAAAATGTCAGTGTTTAAAGATCATCACTACGTCTGTTTGTTATTTTGTGTGACAATTGCATTCACCTCTATGATTAAAATATTCATCCTATTGTTTGTGTATGATTTATTTATAGAATTATTAAAAAATTTTAATATATATTCACATATCTTTATGACAGAGCTTTATTAACTATTTAGTTGCTTTGGAAGCTATACATAGCCATTATATATAAAAATATGCTTATCTATATGTATACACATTCATATAGTACATGTACATCTTCATGTAAGTGCATTTATATATATATATATATATATATTTATGTTTATATACACATTGAGTAATGTAAACCATATATGTGTATATCAAACTGAAGAATTAAAATATAGATTCCTCTCTCTCTCCCCCTTTCTTTCTCATGAATTCCAAAGTAGCTAGATTCATCATCCATAAATCAGGGATAAGTTCAATAAATAGGTGGACAAGAATTACCATAGTAAACAGTAAAACTATCACATAGCAACAGGTATACTTAACTAGAAAAGCTTTGATTTTGATGGTGAGTATTTTAATTCTTTGTTTTGGTATGGGAAACTTTTCTAGGGAATTAATAATTAGGTCCTAAAAGAGATGTTATATAATATTGAGTGGTTTTTTATAACTGTAATGGTAGAACTCCATTCTTAGGAACATATACACAAGATTGTGGATTTACTTTCCCTTTGTGGAAAAGGATTTTGGAGAGTCATGATGATGTGTAAAAAAAGTGTTTTGGGGAGAAATAGAGCATATGTGGACATTCTGTAAGTGCCTCTGGTCTGTTAATCATGTGGTAAAGAGCAGCATCTTTAATTGACTGGCATTTCCAGAACTAGAACTAGGGGTATCTTCAAAAGGCTCTGTTTAGCCTTGTCCTTTCTCTTGTTTTGACTGCTTCTCTTCATTTGGATTTATCCCTACAAAACTATGTTCTCATGAGAAAAGGAACATAGCACCATAAGGAGAAAGATTTTCTTCATCTAAGATCAACATGTGATCTTTGTTTTTAATGTTGGCATTTATTCTTTTTGTTTGATGGGAAGAAAATTAATCTGGAGATGATGAACTTGTACATTTTGAAAGGTCAAGACAAATGAACCACCTACAGTTAGAGAGTCAAATGCAAATCAAGTTTTTCAGGCATCCTTGCATCAATGCCCAGAGGCATATAATAAGCTTTTAGATCCAGCCCAACAATATTCCAGATAAGGATTTGGCTGGCATGAATTTGATGAGATTCGTATTATCTAGAAGCTGCAGTTAGTCTGCCCAGAGATTGAAATGATATTGGAAAGAGTATGGAAATTATATTGGGGAGTAGGGATAGAGAACGTTCATTCTTCTGTTCTCGTCATATCTTTGAAGGAAAAAGTCCTTTGTAAAAACTAAGTGATGTAAATTGTTAAATTGTAACTCGTGGTTAAGAGTGAGGAGAACAAACAGAAATGGAGCTTGAGATGATGATATGAAGGAAAAAATAACCTGAATCCTCAGGGGTATGTCTAGAACCTGTGGAGGAGGTTGTAGTTGACTTTGCTCAGAGAAAATTCGCTCCTCTAGAGCATATATTTTAACCATAGTGCTGAGTGAAACTATCATACAACAATAGGTGTACTGATTATCTATGACAGCTGTGTTTTTGTTTTTTTTTTTTTAAGATTATCTGTTGTTGTTGCTGTTTTGGGACAACAGACTTTTCTCAGAGAATTCTTAATTAAAAATTAAAAGAGATTTTTATGCCTTACTCGGTTACTTTTTATAAGTATATCATTTTTCCTTTTTTAAAGATCTCCAACTAGTCTTTCAAGAATTTTGGGAAGCAACTGATGAGAAATTCTAAGTGATTTTTCTTTGGGTTTATGTAATGAAACTTGAAAGAGAAGAAAGCTTCTTTGCTATCTTCAAAATTATAAACGAGTATGTCCCCAGGCAGAGAGGCTTCAAAGCTTCTTTGCAGTTACAATTTCTTTGAGTTTATAGATGGCAAATGCAAATGTAACATTCACGTCCTGTATTTATGTATTTACAGAAAAGAAAAGACCTTTAAAGAATGGGTGGAAACTTTATTTTTCAAGAAGCATCTCATCTGGGAAGTACTGTTAGCTTCTTGTCCTGAAAGTTTTTCTTCCATTTATAATAGGAAAGTATGTTTCTTTTTATCCAGGGGATGCCAGGTGGCCTAGTAAATAGATTGCTTCCATAGACATAAGAAAAGTAGGTTATTCTACTACTGATTTTTTTTTTTTTTGAAAATCTGTATTTGATTTTCTGAAACTTTTAAATAAGCATTTTCTTCTCCTTTCCTTTCCTCTTCTCTCCTCTTTTTCACTCCTCTCTCCTTTTTTCTTCTTGTCATTCCAAGTAACTTGAAACTTCTTTTGAGCCTAATTCTTAGGAGAATTTATGCTGAGCAATTTTTGAAATGTTGTCTTTTGGAGGAAGGTACCAATGGCCTGGAGCACAAGGCAATCAGATATGGTATACTATTTTTCTGTCATCCTCTCTTTTCTGAGGTTTCAAAAGAAGCTGGGGAATGGGCTGACAAATAATAATGAGGAAAGTTAGAGAATGAAGAAAAAGGTGATGAAACTGAGACAGAAAATAACAAAATAAGTGGTACTTTGAGGGCCCAAAGGATAACAGACTTTAGCAAGCTTTACTGCAAAATGTGCTAATGTGAATAAGGACATTGTTTCATGTCTATTTAATATTCCCAACTTGAGATTGGTAGAAATTTGAAGTTTATTTAGCAGTGTCTGAAAATTTTAAAGGTAATAATAAAGATAATGATAATAGCTAGCATTTTTATAGCACTTTAAGGATTTGTGAATCACTTTATAAATGTTATCTCAACAACCATATTTGAAATATGAGGAAACCAAGGCAGACAGATTAAATAATTTGCCCAAAGTCATACAGCTAGTTTCCTAAAGCTAGATTTACACTTGCGTCTTTCTGACTCCAGGCCTAGTACTTTATCCTCTGCATCACATAACTGCCCAGAATCCAGATGGGAATTAGGTATCAAGTTTATTTTGTTTGTGTTGTAATTTATCCATCTGCACTAGAAAGAATGCATCATACTCTAATCTATTTCCATGGTATTCCTAAAGAAGAACTGTTTGGAAACTTCTCTGAGTTTCTGGGAAGAAAGGATACTTTAACATGACAGTTTTCAAAGTGTGGGCCAGAGACTTCTGGAGGTTTCTAAGACCTATTCAGGGAGTTTATAAGGTCAAAATATTTCCATAATAATGCTAAAATGTTATTTGCCTATAAAATACTGCCTATAAAATATTCAAATTGCATATCTTTGTGGGGTTGAATTTTTTTAAAATAATATACCCATTAAAATAATATATCACAACAAATTGAATTCAGAAACAGACATGAGAATCTGATTGTCTTTCCATTAAACTAGACATTAAAAATATTTCCAAAAAAGCATACCATTCTTTTCATGAAATCTTTTTGTTTTGAGAAAATAGGACTACTTTTCATAAAAACAAATTATTCTTATTATATAATAGACATTATTTTAAATTATATAATGGATATTATTTGATAATTAACAATTTAATTAGATTTAATATTTTAATTTAATGTTAATTCAATAATGGACCAATACCTTACAATGATTTAATACATTTAAAACTTTTTCAGTATTTGTTTCTAATATGATAAATAACCATAAATATAGCCTACATAAACAAAAGCTCTTGGGAGTTCACAGGTTTTTTTTTTTGTTTTTTGTTTTTTTTTTAAAATAATTTAAGGGGTCCTAAGAGCTACTACTATAGTATTTTAAAGTAAAGATTAATTTTAGATCTTTTACCAGATATTAACATATACTATCCTTTGTACTTTGTAGTAAACATTGTCTTCACAACTCATGTGCCATTTGTTTTGCTTTGCATTGTACTTTTAGGTGTGGAGCTTGGTTCTCTAAAGCAGGCTGTATTAATGGTATATAGGTTTAGTAAGTTTAGGATATCAAAGTCCAGTACTAAGAAAAGTGGAGTACAAAAAAGTCAACACTTTAAACCAATTTTGTTGAGGAGACATGATTAGAAAAAAGCAGTAGTCAGGGATAGTGAAAATATATCAATGCTATCTGCTAAATCCTGTGTGGCCCTAAAGCAGAAAATTCTAGAAGACTTCTGTAGGGTTTTGAGAAGTACTGGACATTGGGGGAACCTAAATCTAGGGACTGGTACTGGTATGGCGTCATTGTGTTGGTGGAAGGAACTTGACAGTAAGTTGATATTTGAACTTCTTGAATGAAGAAGGAGCTTTCAGTTAGCACTGCTAGTTTTAGTTTGACTAAGTTTATTTCCCTTAGGTGAATTCCTTACACAATTATTGTGTCTCATTTATCTTTGTATCCCTATGCAGTCTAACATGATTTCATGTACTCAAGTAATGCAAAATATGTGTTGTATAACAGAAGGATTGAAGGAAAGCATTCAACTATTTTTTGATATTTCTCAATTACTAGATGAAGAATGTGAATTGGATTGATTTGAAATGAAAAATGCCGATCACATCCAAAGAGAGAAGTATGAAGGCTAAATGTACATCAAAGCATAGTATTTTCACCTTTTTGTTTTGTTTTTTTTCTTTCTCGTGTTTTTTTTTCCTTTTGTTTTGATTTTTCTTGTACAATATGACTGATATGGAAATATTTTAAAAATAATTATACATATTTAACTTAGATTGCTGTTTGGTGGAGGGGAGAGGTGTGGAAGGGAGGAGAAAGTTGATAATATAAAATTTTACAGAAATGAATATTGAAAACTATCTTTACATGTATTTGGAAAAATAAAATGATATTGAGGAAAGAAATGTGAATTGGAGAAACAGGGTGGTGGGTAGAAGGAGCAATGTACTTAAATTGAAACACCACTAGCTAATTATGTAACCTCAGGGAAGCACTTTTGAGCCTCAGTTTCATATATAACATGAGGATTGTAATATTTCCACTCCCTATCTTATAAAATTCTAATGAGGGATATATAAGAGTATATACATAGGCAATTTATATCAACACAGTATTGGATAAATGTGAGCTGCTATTGTGTGATCCTTGGACTTGACCCAAAACTTTATATCCTGAATGTGTAGGAGTAAAAAAATGGGGGAAGAAAATAATTCTATTTTCTTCTTCATTCTTATCTCTTTCCTTTCCTTTTCCTTTCTTCCCATAAGCACACCTCTGACAATAAACACCAGACCAATTACCCCTATAGAGAATAAAAGACTGTGTCCTCTTAATGTGTCATTTTGTGCTCCTAATTTTCTTCAAGACAACTCAAAATTCTCCTTTTTCCAAGAAGCATTCCTTGACCAACCTATGTCCTGCTAACCAATCCCTTTACAAAGCACTGTATTATCCTATTGCAATAAAATATTTCAAGAGAATAGCAGGGAACTTAGATAGCTGATTGCATTTAGTTTTCCTCATCTCAATGATGAAGAAACTTCAACTCTTCAGCTCATTAAGTGTCTTACTCAAAGGTGACACTTAACAGGATTTGAATCCGGGTCATTGGGCTCCAAATCTAGTACTCTTTTCAGTATACCAGAATCTTGCTTTTGCTTTTAGTTGTTTCATGCTGATTGGATTTTCCCAAATAAATATCCTAGTAAAATGGAAAGAACAATGAATTCACCATGAAAAACACTACTGCAAAATACCCATGTAACTTTGCATACATATAAAACAGGGCCTCATCTGTTTTTTTGTGTGTCTCTTGCTGCATTAATTTCAAATATCTTATAAATTCAGAGTTAAGTAGTCAAATAAATTCTGTATTTTTTCATTTGATTCTTGAATTTATATCCATCATATTTCTTCCTAAATAACTCAAAGGGCTTTCATACTAGTGATCTAATTTAAGGAAAAAATCTTGCTATATACCAAGCATTATGTTGTGTTGGAGATTCAAATACAAAAATGGGAGAATTTTTGCCAGGAATGTGCAAAGTATTTAACATCTGACTGGGATTTGGGAAGTATACATGACATGCTTTTAAATTTAATTTGTATCATTAACATTTTTTCCCATTGCTTTCTTAAATGTAGATACCAACAAAACAAATCAAGTATTAAGTTAGAGCATTTGACAATTTCAAGATGTAAGTGCTCACACTGAAAACTTAAAAATCTGCTCTCCTGAAAGTATGAGCCAACTCCAGTACAGTAGGATTCCTGCCTCCATGGAATATAAAATCTAATGGAGAAAGTCAAACATATAAGGAAGTGGTGGCCAGTGTGAGGTGTTTTGTCCTGGGAAAGTATTGGAATGAGCAATGAATAATAATGAAGTCTTGTGATAGGTTTTTTCCTAGGTTCTGGTAGTGTGCATGTGAAGATGTTCTTGAAGAAGAATAGGATTCTTTGTCATTGGGAATAAAGAAACTTATTGGTTACTTCCTCCCAGATATGATCCCAGATATGGCTTCATTTTGGAGGATGGAGACCAACTAGCCAGAGGCTGAAGGCGACTTTTTTTTTTAAGTAAAAAGGAACAGGGATAATTATAATAATTATCTTTCGTCTATCTCTATCTATATAGAGTTGCAAATCATTTCACAAATATTTGATACCCACAAATGAGGCAAGCAGAGATTATGTGACTTGTCTGGGCTCTCATGGCTAGTATAACTTGCTCATGATTAGTGCAAATAACGAATCCTGCAATTTGATTATTCATTGCATATTTCCATTGAACTATAAACAATTCTCAATTATAATTTCAGATAATGAGAACTCAGATACACATGATTGCTTCATGGAATTCATTATTCTCACTAATCAGGAATTAGTTGTAAGTATCTAAGATTGGATTTGGATTTTTGTCTTTCTTACTCCAAGTCCACTACTCTTTTCATCAGCTAGGTAGACACCAATAGTTAAATAAATGTCTAAATCCTGTGAGTAATCTAGTTCCAGCTATGTGTTCTTCCTACTTTACTAAGAGCAACAATAAGGTACCATATTTGACTTCTATAAGGATCTCTGAAAGAGATTTTAGAAGTTATTGCATTGTAACCTGGTTCACTTTCTATACCATTCTTTGAAAGGCAGTGTAGTACACAAGCATTTACATCTGACTTGAAACTTGAAGGTCTGGGTTTAAATGCCTATTTTAAAGGAAGAACTTGCTGTATGTTGGGTTATCCAAGAGTAGAATGGGTTGCCTTAGGAGACTGTTAGTTCCCAATTCATTGGAGTTGTTTAGGTCAAGGTTGGATGACTCAAAGTTAATCATAAGCATATTCTTGTTCAAGTTTACATTAGACTAGAATCCTCTGAATATTTTCAACTTGATGATTCTATCACATAATAGCCATGTTTAAGTCATAATTTCTTGCTTTATTTTTCATCTTTAAAATAGAGGTTACACTATGTGGACTGCTACTTTTCAGTATTATTGTAAGGAAAACATTTTATGTGCCCTATGTAAAGTAATCCATTATTGTTATTTGCTATAAAATGAAATTCAGTATAAGACAGGATTCTTTCCCACCCCCATGTAGTGAGCTTAATTAATAAAATACCAAAGTGGCATAAGAACCCAGGGCTAAATAGCAAAATAAACTTTTAGTGCTAGTCTATGAATCAGAAGGACAATAACATATCAAGGCATCCTATGTACTAGACAGATATGATTTTTCAGTGACCTTTCTCCACAACTGAAAACAAAGGATAAAAAAGATGAGTGTAAACTTTATCCAAAGTTAAAAATATTTATTAGCATTTTACATTGGCTACCTTTCGGGTACATAAAAGCATCAACATCTCTGAAGAGCATTTTACTAAATGCAAAATTATTAAATGAATTTGTTTGACCTTTTCTTACATGGCAAATAAACTATACCTGCCACTTGAGAGGACAATGAAGGACTTGTGATGATAATCTGATCTGAAGTAACCCTATCTGTTGTGCTAGCTAGAGGGTATATCAAAATCCAATCACACTGTCAATCTGGATTATTTCACATTTTGTGATCCTGTAGCAGATAAAATAATGGAATTAAGCCTAAGAATTCATTTGCTAGCTATAATGAAATATACCAAAAAACAAAACAAACAAAAAAAACTTATCCAGGTGAGGGAAACATTAGAAAAAGCTTCATCTCACTTTCCCTAAATTGTTTTTTTCTTTAATAAAGGGAGATCCCTTGGTGACATACCTGTTCTTTGATGCCTGACATTCAATTGAAATATATGCATTCTAGTATTTAAAGGAGCCTAGTTACCATCCTTTTGAATCACTTAAATTTCATGACATTAGCAAAACTTGTCAACTGGCAAAATAAGACAGCTAGTTACACAATGGTGAAAGAAACCTTGCTAAGACAGTCAGGTTGTTTCTCCTGTCACAAGATAGTATTGGGCTTCAACTATTCCAGACAAATAAGCAAGCTATTTTTTGAATACTATTTTATTGTCCCCAATTAAACATAAAGACAGTTTTTAAGATTCATTTAAAAATTTTTGGAACCCCAACTTCCTTCCCTTCAATCTTTCCTGGGACTGTAAGCAATTTGATATACATGTGTAATCATGCAGAACATGTTTCCATATTAGTTATATTGTGGAAAAAAAAAACATGAAAAAATAAATTGAATATTATGCTTTGATCTTAATTCAAATTCCATTAGTTCTTTCTGTAGAGCTTGATAGAATTTTTCATTATGACTTCTTTGGAAATTGCTTGTTTGTTTTTTTGTTTTTTATTTTTTGTTTTTATTACTGAGAATAGCTAAATCATTCTTGTTGTTGATCATATGTTATTATTATTATATAGTAATATATACCACATAGTTGCAAATTGCTCTCCAGAATGATTGGATCATTTCATAACTTCACTAACAATGTATTAGTGTCCCAGTTTTCCCACATCCCTTCCAACATTTATTATTATCTTTTTCTGTCATCTTAGCCAACCTGTGATGTGGTACCTCAGAGGTGTTTTAATTTGTATTTCTCTAATCAATAGTAATTTAGAACATTTTTCATATAATTATAAATAGCTTTTATTTCTTCATCTTAAAATACCTGTCCTTATTTTTTGACCATTTATGAACTGGGGAATGACTTGTATTCTTTTTTTCTAAGGCAATTTGGGTTAAGTGACTTACCCAGGATCATACAGCTAGGGTATTAAGTGTCTGAGGCCAGAATTGAACTCAGATCCTCCTGATTTCAGGGCCAGTGCTCTATCCACTATGCCATCTAGCTGCCTGAGTCCTATACTTGTAAATTGAACTCAGTTTTCTCTATATTTAAGAAATGAGGCCTTTATCAGAGTCACTGAGGAAGCTATTTTTAAGATCTCCAGAGACAAAGCTAAATTTTCCACTGCACTCAATTTTTCATCTCCCATTCCCCCAGGCCAGGTACTACTCCCCCTACCCTTACCTATACCTTCTGGCTTCACTAGTTTCTTTCAAGTCTCAGTTAAAATCTCCTCTTCTAAAAGAATACTTTCCCAGTCCTCCCTAGTTTCAGCTCCTTCCCTCTGAGATTATCCACAATTTATCCTGTTTATACAGGTAGTTCAGTAAGTAGAGCCCTGGGTTTATAATAAGGAAAACCTGAGTCTCACATTTATTAGCTATGTAACTCTTCACTTCACTTCTAATTGCCTTAGTTTCCTCAACTGTAAAATGAGTATAATAATAGCACCTATCTCCCAGGGTTATTGTGAGGATCAAATGAAAAGTTATTTATAAAGCACTTAGTACAATGCCGAACACATGATACCTAACAAACATTTATTTCTATCCTTCTATATAATTTGTTTGTACATAGCTTTTTATATACTTTCTCCCCCATTAGATTGTGAATTCCTGGAAAGCAGGAATTGCCTTTTTTGTATTTCTTTATATCTACAGTGTTTAATATAGCCTAGTAGGCACTTATTAAATCTTCATTGACTTGCTAAAACAGATTAGTTTTTTATAATTTTCCCAAAAATTGTATAATTCTTGGAAGAGATCTTGAAGACTATCTTGTCTCCCTTAATTTTGTAGATGAAGAAAGTGAGGACATTGAAAAGTGAATAGTTTGCTTAAGGTCACAATAAAATTTCTTGGGGGAACCAGACTATATCATTTGAGTTCAAGACAAAGAGTCCTAGGAAGACCACTTCCTCACAAAATTCTATCTTATGGAAGTGGATATCTTCAACATAGAGAAGAGCTAATCCAATTCCAATTGATCAATGATGGACAGAATCAGCTACACCCAGAAAAGGAACACTGGGAAATGGGTGTAAACTGTGAGCACTTTTGTTTTGTTTTGTTTTTCTTCCCAGATTATTTTTACCTTCCGAATACAATTCTTCCTTTGCAACAACAACAACAACAACAACAACAACAACAAAATTCAGTTCTGCACATATATATTGTACCAAGCATATACTATAAGATATTTAATATGTATGGGAATGCCTGCCATCTAGGGGAGGGAGTGGAGGGAAGGAGGGGAAAAATTTGGAACAGAAGGGAGTGCTAGAGATAATGTAAAAAAAAAAAAAAATTACCTATGCATAGGTACTGTCAAAAAATGTTTTAATTATAAAATTAATAAAAAAATAAATTTTTAAAAAATCTATCTTAAAATTATATTTCATATACATGTACACATAAGCTTTATCAACTTTTAAGTATCATATAAATGCTATTTATTATTTTATTATGATTATCATATATTCAATACTTTAATTCTGACAGTATTTTATCATTAGTGAATAGAGAGCTGGTTTCAGAGTCAGGTAGATCTAGATTTTAATTCTATCAATCAGTAAATATTTATTAAGAACCTAATATATTTCAAAGGGGCAATTAGGTGGTTCAATGGATAGAGCAACAGCCCTGGAGTCAAGCCCTTAGTATAAAGTGCTGAAACTCTGAATAGTTGCACTTGAATAAGACAGCCGAGCACTTAAGGCTAATTACCTATTGGACAACAATTCTATTAGCATGTTTGGAATTTCTCTTCTCACAGTTGATGCTAGCTCAATGCTTGGGGTTAGGAGAATTGTAGATAAGGATTAGAGGGTGGAGTGAGACAAGCCGGACTCACTTTGGAGGAGGATGAGAAGGAAGGTTGGTGGAGGGCTTGTGGCAGTTTTGTCCATCTCCTTCATTTCTTCCCCTAAAGACCAAGGACTTTTTGCTTATCCTGACTCCGGCTGATTCTGAAGCCTCCAGGGAGCTAGCCCAGACTTCACACGGGAGGACTTGAGTTCAAATTTGGTCTCAGACACTTAAAAAGTATAGAACTCTGGGCCAGTTACTTAACCCTGTTTGCTTTAGATTCATCATCTGTAAAATGAGCTGGGGAATACTAGCAACTGTATCCAGGCATTGTACTAAGAGTAAGAAATACAAAACAAACTATCATCCTTGCCTTCAAAGAAATTACAATTTCATGGAAAGTTGACTATCTAAATCCTTCTTTTGACAGATACTGTAATTCTGAACAAGTGGTTTTACCAGCTGCCCCTTATTAAGAATTACTATGAAATAAGACAAAATAAGCTCTTGACTTCATGGACTTCCATTCTAAGTGGGAAACAACATGTAAAAATTATATTTATATCCATATCCATATCTATTACATATATATCTATATAAGTGGTCCTCAAACTTTTTAAATAGGGGGACAGTTCACTGTTCCTCAGACTGTTGGAGGGCTGGACTATAGTAAAAACAAAAACTCACTCTATCTCCGCCTCTCAGCCCATTTGCTATCAACTGGCGGGCCCGCCTCTGGCCTGAGGGACATAGTTTGAGGACCCCTGATCTATATTATATATCTATCTATATTTATATCTATGTCTATACAAATACAAGATGTGTGCAGACTAGATGGAAGATAACTTTAGAGAGAAAGAAATTTTGAAGAGAGAGAGGGACAGGCAAAAATCTTACTGCAGAAGTAGAATTTGAATTAAGTCTTGAAAAAAGCAGGAAGGAAGAGGTGAGGGGCAGGGCATTCCAGGCATGGTGCAATGTGATCAATATAGATCACAACTCCTCCAGTTTTTCATAGATAGTTTAATACATAGCCATGGCCAGATTATATAAGTAGTTAAATGACTATGCTAGCCTAAATCCCTGATCTCTTTGTCCTATTTTAGTGATTGTGATGTCTTCACCATTCTTACTAACATCAACACATAGCCATAGGCAACCAACTTTTTGGTGAATAGTATTTTCCAAACTTAAGTATGATTCCAAACTTTCTGATTTCAGGTACCCAGTCTATCATGAAATTCATGTTCAGAAATTTCCTAGTCTAGCAAGAATGGTGAGACATTGTATTCCATTTCCTGTCCAGAATAGTCCACAGAGCATGGTCAGTTCCATATGAAGGTGAGTCATGAGAGCTGGAAGTTAATGGAGAGATGTTTAACATACTTGGAAATTACTATATTTTCCTCAATAATCTCATTCATGATCATGCTTAATAGACCCAGCTTTAAAGCCCTTCTTTTCCTTTAAAGGAAAGCCAGCTTCTTAATATGGAATCTAAGTAAATTTTGTTTTCTGCTGGATGCTCATTTGGAATAAAGATGTAATGGACTTATTGTCTCTGTTCCAGGGAATACTTTATTAATATAATCAAGAGACAAGCTTGGAAAAGAAATGGTAGGAAGAACAAAATTTGAGGAAAGAAAGATTAAGAATATAGAATGTTTTTTCTTTAAAAAAAAACTTTTCAAAGTGAATATATATTTCTCTCATTTGATCCTCATAATAACCTTATAATTTAGGTAGGGTAACTATTATCTGCATTTGACAGATGAGGAAATTAAGCAAGAACAGGAGAAGCAAATTGATATTTTAAACAATTATGTTGCCAAAACTTTAAAAAAAAAAAAAAAAAACATTTTGGAGGACAATCTTTGCTAAGTCTTAGACTACTTCCAATCCTTATACAGACAATCCTAAAAATTACCCAATGTTTTTTTAGAAGACTTAGGGCCATCATTATGAACAGCAGCCTGTAATACATTGATGCCTTCAGGGCTTTTGGAGATGTAGAGAGCTGTCACCTCTACAGTAAATGGCCTCTACATTGCTGTAGTTTTGGAATATTTTTTCTTTTCTGCTTTTTATAGGTCTTCTGTCTCTTTTCTCACTGTCAAGCTGTGTCACCTGTCACTTTTTGCTGCTGTCACTATTCTTGCCTCTAGAAGCTTCCTTTTACCCTTTCTAATTTGTTACTTCTATTCTGCTCAGCCTTGAAAATGACATAAACACACTTGTAAGAATTGTGCCAAAAATAAGAGTAAATAGACTTTGAATAAGAACTCAAAGAAATGTTCTATGAATTAAGGATGTGCATTTTAATGTGGGACCTAACATCAATTTTTACCAATCAGAAACAAAATTATTGATGAATTCAAGTTTCTCCCTTGTGTTATAGACGAGCTACAGGATAAACCACTTTTGTCCAAGTATCAATGAATTATTGAAAATACATTATCATATATATAAGCCCCTTTGATCCTCCCACTAATCCTGTGAGGTAGATAAGACAGTTATTGTTATGCCAAATTTTATAGATGAGGTAAATTAGTTATATGAGTTAAATAACTATGCCAGCCTAAATCCCTCTTCTCCTTGTCCTATTTTAGTGATTGTGATGTCTTCACCATTCTTACTGTACTCTCTCTCAAATGAGGATTTAATATAATGTGATTGTAATTTTTCTTCAGGGAGGATCTGTGATTTCAACCTTTGGGGATACTTTCTACACTAGGGCAGATAGATCATACTTTCTTAGCAGACAATAAATATAAGAGGTTGTTATGGGGGAAAAGCCATCCATAGTAATGTACTCCAATCTCTTTTTATGGGGGAAAAGTCATCCCTAATAATGTCCTCTAATCTCTTCTCTAATAATAAATCTCTTCACATGTTTTTAGGTCTATATGATAGAGATTTAGTAAATTATGAGGCCTGTTCTTCAGAAAGGCATCATAGTAGGACTTTAATATGGGAAAAACGTTGTCTTTTGTGTTCAAGGACCAAAATTATCTCACTAGATTAGGATCAAAGTACAGTGTGTCTGATTGTGACTGATCAGAGCAATTCATGGTCAGAAGACTCTACCATAGATAGGGCACAGAAAGTTTATATGAAGATTTGGACTGGTAAGATGGCTCTAAATATATACAGGTCATGTTTCTTTTGAGCTAATATAATTCTACTTTGTTCATTGAACATAGCACCTTCTTTTATGTGGGCACATCATGCTGGGAGATCCTATACCAATCTTACAATCAATTCCAAAATTCTTTGGAGACAATTTGAAGGTTTCCTTGTATAATTTCTTTTGACCTGAATGGGAGCACTTGCCTTGTATGATTTCTCTGTAAAATAGTTTTTAGGCAAATGTATGTTTGGCATTTGAACAATGTGGCCAGGTCATCAGTGTTATATTCTCTGAAATAGAATTTGAACGGTTGGAAGTTTAGCTTGAGAAAGGACCTTAGTTTCTCTTGCCAGGTGATCTTCAGAATTTTCAATCTTCCTTAAATTGGTCAAATGGAGAGTCAGTTTCCAGGCATGGTACAGTATACTATCCAGATTTCATAGATATACAACAATAAAATTAACATAATAACTTTTCAGACCCTCAATAAGGTTGTTAGTCTGATATCTATTTCTCCCAACACTTCCCATTGGAGGAAGCCTTTCAAATTCTGAGATAGCTCTGGTAATATGTGTTTCAACCATCATCTATGTGCCCCTCCCTTGAAAGTATACTACCAAGTATACTTTTTTACTTAATCAAGCATTCAGAATTCCTCCATTTGCTGTAAAGGATCACTTCACACATGGATGTTGTTGCTTGTCTTTCATTCCCATTGGTACTTTGAGAAATTAAATGTTTTGTCCAAAGTCACCTAGGCAGGGTGTGTCAAGAGTCAGGACTTCCTATCTTCAAAGCTCCCTCTCTAACTTTTGTGGCACTTTGTACCTCCTTGCATTCAAATATTATCTTATTATTAAGAATTGTCAAGTATATCATATAAATTATGATATTATATTGTCATAAAACTTTTTCTTTGCTATTAACTTTTTATGTATTTACGCCTTGATTATAAGATGCCACAGGGCAAAGACCATATCTTTTATTATTTATATCCCCTATGGCAAAACAACCCTTTGTCCACAGGACAAACTTAATACAGGTGTGTTCATTGGTTTGGCAGTTTACTGGTCCACAAGGTAAAGTTCTGCCACCAGCAATATATATTAGGCTTAACTTGTAGGCAGATCCTATCTTTGGCACTTTGTGGTTCAGAATTTAGAAGTGGGTATTCTTCTAAATGATTTAGTGTTTTCAGGATGTCTGAAAATTAGTAGAACACAAGAATGAAGGTATAAAAGTTAACAGGTACAAACAGAGACTTTAAAAAGGACACTTGTTGGTAGGATAGGTTGCCATCTACTTTTAAATTTTAAATTATGAACTTAAAGCATTTAGCAAAGCTTAAATGTTTGTGTAAATAGAAGATACTACTAGTATTGTTTTTAGATTGATTTGTTATATTAAGTTGTCTATACTTGATAGAGTTGATGGCAACATTTAATATCTGAATCATTGAGAGTGACTCATGGCATAACATTTCAAAAGTCATCTAGTCCAAGGCTTCTATTTTATAGATATGGTAGTTTCCAGAAAGAATAATTGGTAGTTAGTAATAGAATTGAATCTAGTACCCTAATGTGATCCCCAATTTGTTGCATATTCTACTTTGTCATATTGTCTTTATCTAAAAGGAGAATTTTAGAGAGAGATTGGAATTTAGACTCATTAATTTATTGCTTGCTTATGAGATTTCCCTTAATATCTAAAATGTTGTTGTCATATAGTTATGACTTTTCATGATTTCATTTGGAGTTTTCTTGATGAAGATATTGGAGTGGTTTGCCATTTCCTTCTTCCTGCTCATGTTGCAGATGAGGAAACTGAGGCCAAAAAATGGCTCATACAGCTAATAAATGTTCAAGGTTGGATTTGAATTCAGATCTTCCTGCTTCCTTGTCTATTACTCTATTTACTATGCCACCTAGCTGTTCTTAATCTCTATATGACTATTTTTAACATGCAAAATGAGAATGATCAAGGTAGCCATTTGCTTGCCTATCAAAGAAGAGGAAAAAAAAAACTTATAAGATAAAAAGATGGTGAGGATATCTAGATTAAAGACATATTATTATACCTCATGATTCCATGGTGAGAAATGAAATGGGAAAATTTCATCATGCACAATGACATTGAGCATGTACAATGTGATTTTGGTACTTATCATATATCTGTGACTATGAAGACATTCAAGCAACCAATAGAAAAGTAAATAAAAAAGTGAATCAGTCAACCCATATATATGCGTTTTATATATATATATATAAAATGAACATATTTACAGTATATAGTTCTATCTAATAACTCATAAACAAGTTTTTATTGTGGGATTTTTTGTGGTAGAAATTATGTTAAGTGCTGGAGATACCCCCTCCTTCCAAAAAATGTCCTTGACTTCCCAGACATACAACCTATTGGAGAAGTCAGCATTTAAACATTTATGTATAGATGAGATATATTCAGAATAAATAGGAAACAATCATGGAGGAAGATACAGGCATTAAGAGTGCCCAGGGTAAGGCTCCTTGTAGGAGGTAGGATATTAGTTGAAATTTGAAGGCAGGGAAAATAGGAGGTGGAGATGAGAAAAGAGAAAGCATGGGGGACAACCAACAAAAATTCATGGATTTAGGACATGGAGTCTTATGGGAGAAATGAAAGGAGGCCAGTGTCAATGAATTTGGAAGTATTTTGTGTGGGATGCTAATAAAAAAATTATAAAAGGTAGGAAAGGGACAGTTTATGGAAGGCTTTAAATGCCAAACCAAGGGTTTTATTTTTTTTATTTTGGGGGTAATAGGGAGCTACTGGAATTTATTGAATAGGGAGCTGACATGATCAGACCTATACTTTCAATGCTTTTCCCCATTAAATTGAAAGAAGTTCTTTACAGAATAGACTTAATGTTAGAATCAGTTATGTGTAACCTGGGAAATGGTCATTGAAAATAAGGACTACTGCAGTGTTTGAGAGCAAAGGGAAACAGAATGCCAGACATCAGAGGAGGACTGAAATAGTCTTATGAATACCATTTGGATTCCATGGGCCCTATTTTTATTTTTAACAGTTTGCAGAATTTTATAAGCATGACATCTAAAGTTCTGTACAATTTTTTTGGATAAGAAATGTGTCAGCCTTAACCACTTGCATTTTCCAGCTTGAGAGACTGCTCCACTTAGGACAGAAGTGACTAGGCCCATGGAGGCTAAAATCAGAGTCCACTCTTCTCCTTTTTCATATTCTCTACTCACACCAGATGGTTGCAGCATGTTGAATTGAATTGTTGTTGACTCTATTTTCCCCATAACCTCAATATTGTGATTTGCCATATCTGAGGCTAGCAATTTACTGTAATAAGAAGGCAGAAAGCCTGTGCTGTGACTGTCAATTAGCAACCTTTCTGCCTCTTGACATAGAACATAAGCTTGTATGCCTTGTTCCACATTCTATGTTATGAATACAAATCATAATGTCTAATAGTTTGCATATGAGTTTATAAGTCTTAGTCAGAAACTTCTGGGCTTCTACTATGTAAGTATAAAAACTAGTGCTGGAACTGTCTAGAAAGTATCAGGTGAACTTACTTAAACTAATGAATAAAGCAAGATTATAATAATAATATTACTAGCACTTATATGCTGTAAGATGTGCAAAATACAACTATCCTGGGAAATAGATGTCATTATGAATATTCTGATTTGAGACGAGGAAAATGAGATAAATAAAGGTTAAAGTACTTCCCATAGTCACATAAATAAGTAAATATAAGAGAGTGACCACCTAGTAGAATGACAGCAGAAATAGTGAAAAACTTTATTTGAATGATCAGGTGGACAGGATCACAGGGAGCTCAAAGATTTTCTAATGCTAGCTGCCCATTTTACAGACTTCCAAACTGAGGCTTAAAAGGGGAAAGAGCTTTTCTGTAATGATACATGTGTGATCAGGGATGCTAGACAAAATTTTTAGAATTTTTCTGTCCTTTTCTAGCCAACCTCATGTATCAGCTCAGGAGTTTGGACACATTGGGAGTGAAAAAGGCTCCAGTTTCTTCTGGCTAGTCACATATTACACAGCAACTATGCTGAAGTACTCTTTGGGGATGACAATTCAAACACCTCTTTGATGACTGAGAAGGAAGAGCTCAGTAGCAGGCAGGTGGCCATTCACAAGATCTTTATAAGGGAATGAGCCACCTTTAATTGGGCTCTACTTTTTTTCCTTTTAATCTTTCACTGGAAGGATAGACGTAGACCACAGCTAGAGCTTTCATCATTCCCCAAATGAATAGTGATTGTCTTTATACATAGTTCATTACAATTCTGACTATTCTGAAAATGCTCTACACATCCCTTAGATGCGTAAGTTTTGTTGTTCTGTCATGTCTTACTCTTCATGCTCTTCATGACCTCATTTGGGGTTTTCTTGGCAAAGATACTAGAGCAGTTTGCCATTTTCATCTCCCACCTCATTTTAGAGATGGGGAAACTGAGACAAATAAGATTTAAGTGACTTGCCCAGGATCACCTAGCTAATAAATGTAAGATTTGAATTTAGGAAGATGAGTGTTCCCGACTTCATGCTTGATATTCTGCCTCAGTAGCATGGTTACATAACTTATAAGAGCAAAAGCAGGATTCAAATCCAAGTGTCCTGAATGCCAGTTCAATTTTCTTTCAGCTTTTCCACATTACTACAATAGAGTTTTCATTCCTCTGTGTCATATAATCTAGCTCCAACCTATCTATTTGATTTTCATTTATAGCACTCTTCATATTATTTTAGATATAGCACATAGAGAATAATTTGAAAAATTCTATTAAATGGCAAGCATATTGATTAATAAGGTTGTCGTGATTCTCTTCATACTTCTTTTTTTCCTGTTCCTTATCCACAAAACCTGGGGTTTGGACACACATAGAATAAAAATCCTGATAATTTTAGTTTAACTATCCTAAAAGATTCTTCATTACACTGATGTTTTAAGCAGTTACCACAGGACCTCCCTGGCATGGAAAACTACTCTCCCCATTAGCTAAAAACATGTTAAGAATGAATCTTTCCCCCTATTGTTATATTCTTTATTTCTTTCTATTCTATGGCAAGAGCAATATATTCTTTCCTGTAGTTATTAAGATGAATAGAGCACAAGTTTGCAATCACTTTAAAGCTGGGGGGGGGGGGGGAGAAGTGACATTTAAAAATTTGAGTTACTGCAGTGAATATGGGTATATTTTTTACAGTGAATGAAATGTCTTGCATGGACTTAAAATTGATTGACATCCTAATTGAAATTATATTTACAGTAATAGAGTTAGAATTAGGAATATCTGAGTTCTAGTCTTCGCTCAGAAACTTACTCGCTATGAGACCCTGGCAAAGTCTCCTTTTCCTAATTTTCAAATTACAATCAAGGGTACTACCATTCTCCTATTCATCCAAAATATGAATATTTTCAAATCTTCATTTTCTCTCACCTACCCTATATATAATCATTTGTCAAGTCCTGTTATTTTTACCTTTTCTGTCCTTATATCCTTCCCTTGCTTGCTGGTTTTGTTTTTGTTTTTGTTTTTGTTTTTTGACTTAATTCTCCCCATTCCAATTAATCCTCCAATTGGAAGTCAAATTGATCTTCCTAAAGAGCAGACTTCCCATTTATTAAATTCCAGGGACTCCTTATCCTATCCTGGATCAACTATGAAATCCTCCATTTATCTTCTAAAGCCCTTCAAAACCTGATCCCTTTCTACCATTGCTGTCTTCTTATATCTTATTTCCATCCATTTGCTTCCATTTCAGTGGCACTAACCTCTTAGCATTTTCTTATACAAGATACTGCTTCTCTCAACTTCAAGCATTTTCACTACCTATCCATGAACTCCCCTCCTCCTCATCTCTGCCTCCTGGACTTCTGTGGCTTCCCTTAAGTCTCAGCTAAAGTTCCACCTTTTTCAAGAAGTTTTTTTCTAGTCCTCTTTAATTTTTGTACCTTCCCCCAAGATCACCCTATAGGAAAAAAAAAGTTTTTTATTTTTTCTTCAGCATTCTCCTAGAAATCTCAACCCTGTCTCCATGCTCTCCTGCTCCTCCTAGTGCTAGCTCCCCTCACGAGTGACAGTTCCCCTTAACTCAAAGTAGCCTTTTCAGGCACTTCACCCCCAAGCCTGAGGCTGAGGTCCCTTATCTCTTATAAGAATATCCATCAATCCCCCAAAGTCTGGGCCCTTCCTCTCTCCACCTTCTCAATATTTCCAGCTTCCTGCCTGACCTCTCAGGTGGCCTTCCCTTCCCAAATACATGGGGTCATCTCCCCAATCCCCCATTTTTTTTATTGTTCTCCAGACTTTGACATTCCTGGTGACTCTCTCTCCTCCAGGGTCCTCTCTTCTCTTAGTTTTTAGGACATGGCTCTCCCCTGGCTTTCCCCCTCCCTATCTGACCACTTCTCTTTGTCTTCTATTTACTCTTTGTAACTAAACATGTTTTTAATGCCAGAAAATATACCTGTTTGTGACAGGTGTCATGCTTTCTGATGATTCAAATTGCAAAGTTTACCTTAAATGTTCAAAGATGTTTAGGAACAATAACACATGGTGGGCATAATTTTGAAACCTTGTCCATGCCACACCAGTGTTTTATCCTATCTCTACTTGAAGGTGAGGGTAAGTGGAATAATTTAGCTAATATAGACTGTGAAAGGGGAGAGAGAAGAATAGCTGAGTAGCTATTGACAGTAATTGCTGTTGGCCTTTTTTACTCGTGTTCCATAAGCAATTTAGTGGATCCTCTTTCCTTGGACCACAGCAACAGATCTGTTTCTCGCTGTCATTTTCTAGCTATAGACATGATTCTGTAATAAAATGTCAAGTGAGTGATCAACAAACATTTATTGGTTGCCAACGACAGATAAAGTCTCTGTACTAGGTACACAAAGGAAATACGATACTACCCATGTATCTAAAGGCTTAAAAATCTGTCCCTGTGTTCAAAAGGCTTACAATCTAGTTAGACCCTGAGTGGTGAGGAAACCAAAGCTGAAACACTGAAATGTTTCTTTCTGAAGGTTTTAAAAGCATTATCAAAAGGAAAAAAAAAAAAAAAAAAAGGAGGGATACAAAGTTTCTATAGAAATATTGAAATTGCTTTTGTGGTTGTTTCCATGAAGAAAAAAAAAAAAAAAAACCCTAGGAAATAATATTGTAAAGATTGTTAGAAGCAGCTGGTAATCATAAAAAGTAGATGGATTATTGATCAGAAGGAAGAAGTGAGAGTATAAGTTAATTAGCTATGAATTGTATTCACTACCACCAGTTACACTAGCTATATTGATTAAAGACTTAAGGACAACTTTCATACTAAGCTCTGACACTTATTATCTCTAGTAGCCAGTATCAAGCTAGTATCAAGCATGATAGAAATGCAACAGCTAAATCAAGGTTCCTTTTCATTGCTTAGAAACTTCAATGTAATCTCTGATAAAATTTAGAATTGAGGACTAGAATTAGGTGAAGTAGTGAGTAAGATTAAATAAGCAAGAATATATATTTTTTAGCTTAGGTTATTTCTTTATATATTGCTTTCAATATTATTTCTATTATTTAGTCACTTCACTTATGCTTAGAAATAACTACATCACAAAGATATTCCACAATCTAGTGGGAGCTGCCTGAATTGCAGGTATACTGTCGGTCATGGGTTCTCAAACTACAGCCTGTAGGCCAGATGCAGCCTGCTGAGGACTTTTACTTGGCCCCGGGGTTATGGCAAATGGGCTGAGGGACAGAGACAGAGTGTGAGCTTTTGTTTTTACTATAGTCCGGCCTCCCACAGTCTGAGGGACAGTGAACTGGCCCCCTATTTAAAAAGTTTGAGGACCACTGGAAGAAAATCAACTTTTCCATTAGAGGTTTTGTTCTTATTTTAGAAAATTTCCTTGACACACTTTCCTTCTTATTTGTTCTCCTTCTCCTCTTTTTCTTCTTCTTTTTCCTCTCTTCTTCCTTCTTTTTTTTTTTTTCCTTCTCCTCCTGGTTTGATAGGAGTTCAGGGACAGAGGAATCAGAAGTTTTTAGTGATGATAAAGAACAATAATTGCAATGCAGAAGAGGTGGAACAACAATCAATTTTGATTAGATAAAGGAACTTTAGACTTCATGAACATAGATGTGGCATCTATGAGTGATGAGGATGATCAAAGGTATGGACATTTCTGTATGTAGCTGTGGCAAGGTAAATGTAAAATATAATGACTATAATAAAATAACCACAAAGCTTCTTTCTAGCTATAAAAATATGGTCTTATGATCTTGTCACAAAACTTTGCTAGACCTTTTTTTCCTCACCTATAAAATGAAAGAATGAGAACAATTGATTCCTGAGTGAACTATGCGCTCCAACATGTTATGAGTCTAGGAGTAAGTAGGTCACAACTAAGGATTATAAGATACTGAAAAAGAAAAGAAATGCATATTATTGGTTTGGAGATAGCTGTGGAGCTTTGGACTTATAAAGCATAAGCTGCTTCATTGAAATACATTTCTAAATTCCAGATATTTCTTGCATCTCTTTTTTATATTTCCTATTCCCAGTGGCTCATTTTGCCTAAATACTTAACTTTATTCCCTAGGACTAGTTTGAGAACTAATAAAATAAATTTGCAAAGGACTTTTGCAATGATTCAGGCTAATTTTTAGGCCACAATTTTATCTAAAATATGCTTGCATAATACTTGTGTAGACTATAACTGATTTTATTTTTCATTGTCTATTTTTTTCCCTTTTAAAAAGGTCTCATTTTAGGGGGATGATTCATATTTTAAAGGTGAGGACGAGTCAGGGCAGTGTGCTTTTACCAGGAAATTGGAAACAATGTTGATTTTGTGTTTTCAAGTCCTCATTTGGTCTTCCAGACCTAAGAATTTAGCAAACCCTGTACTTTTATTTGAATATACAGTACTGAATATAGAAATAACTTCCATATTCCCTGTTCAGCATTCACTTTTTCAGAAGGAATAACAGTTCTCTCTTACTAGATATACTCATAAGTGAAATGCAAATACTTCACCTAAGAGTATGAAATATGGGGAGCATATATACTTTGATGGGCCACTTGGAAGGATGTGGAAAAAAAGCATTCAAGCTAGAGGAAGTAACCTGCTGTGGTAGATAGAACAGTGAAATGGAAGTCAGGAAGACTGTGGTCAGTCATTCAGCAAATATTTATTAAATACATACTATGTGCCAGGCACTGTGTTACTACTATTATTACTTACTAGCTGTATAACTGGGAAAATCATTTAATTTGTTTGGACCTCAGTTTCCTTACCTGTAAAATGAAATAATATGTGCAAAGTATTTTGTAATCATTAAAGTTCTATGTAAATGCTATTGTCAATAATAATAAATTTTATTTGATGATTTCTAAGACTATAGTTCTAAACCTGAGGGCCTTATATTAAAGGTAAAATCTTTCACTATGCATGTTACCTTCAACTAATGACTTCAGCAATGTTAGTTCTTAGACTACATTATTTCTAGCTCCAGATCCTATGGTAAGGCTGATATAAAGGCTTGAGTAATGAGATACCTTGGTGTATAACTTGTTAGAGATTGAGCTCATGTTGTGTATTACAAGAGTATGATGGAAGAGAGGTAGAATAATGAGCCACAGACAGCATCAATTTTAAATGAGAGTTAAATATGTTCTGTATGCCTGCAGAGAAACATCCAGTCTTGAAATCTGGACTAATACAATTAGTCTTCATATTGGTAGTCAGAAAGGTTTTATTAAACATTCACTATATGCCAGGTAATATAGTAAACTCTGGGACAAATCTTAATCTCAAAGAGTTCACAATCCATTGGGGGCAACAGCATTTAAACATAGGTACATACAATATATATAAAGAATAGATTGAATATAACATAGAAGAAAGAGGAATTAGAAGTTGAGAAGCAGGGAATTCTTCCTCATTGTGGATCTTCAAGCAAAACCTTGATGAACCCTTCCTGAATAGAGAGGTTTCTTGTTCAAATATGGGTTGGACTAGATGGCTTCTAAAATTCTATCAAGTTCAGACTTTTTATGATTCCTGTTTCAATTAATTATCCCCATTTAAACATATTTGAAACCATTTAATTTTATATTTCTGTGGAACATTTATTTTTTTTTTTTAGATTTATATTATGCTATCTAAAACTTGGGAAAAAACTAATCAGGTATTTGGAGCATTTATTGTTATACAAATTTTAAAGCTGAGAAAACTGAGGCAAAGCAAATTTTCCTAACTCCTAGTTCAGACAATAACTATAGTTGCCATTCCTGCTAATTTGTTGGCTGTAAGTTTTAGGGTTTAGCCTGACAACTCTATGAAAGTCCCTAAGACTCTATAATTTTTTTAAACCTTTATTGATGAGAGGGGTCAGACCACATCTTTATCATTGAATATTGCAGCTTATGGGCAGCTCAGTGTAGTGGAGTGAGGCAAAGAAGGAAGATTTTAGCTTTGTACCTGAAATAATAATTAGGATAACTAGCATCATATTAGATTTTAAGATTGGCAAAACACTTTACCAATATCTCATTTGATCACAACAACCCTAAGAGATAGATGCTATTGTTATCCACATTTCACAGATGGAGAAATTGTTAGCAAACAATGGTTGTGATGTGCATAGAGTCATGCAGCTAATAAATATTTGAGGCCAGATTTGAATTTAGGTCTTTCTGAGTCTTACTACAATACACTATCTACTATGCTATCTAGATGCTCAGGACAATGGAAACTGACAATAAGAGGTATTTGAGTATTTGGGAGCTAGTATCCAATGTGTTAGCTACAGGACCAATAGATTATAATAATCTTAAATGGAAGGAAAGGAGGGAAAAGCATTTATATAGCATCTGCTATGTGCTAGTCATTGTGCTGAGCATTTTGCAAACATGTTGGCAGCATATGGATGGCTTCACGTTGACCCAGGAAAGAAAAACAGATAATAGTGTAGAAAGGTATGATGAGAAGTGAGTAGCAGACTAAAAGTTAGAAATCACCAAGACTCTAATTGTCACTATTTAGGATTTTTTAAGTGCCTGTTAAGAAATGTTTTTTTTTTTTTTTTTTTTTTTTTTAACATTAATATAATTAGGCAAAAAAAAAGTTCCTTTGATTCCTGTTGTTGAAGAAATTTGATGGGAAAGTGACCTGAACAGTATGTATTGCTTCAAATCACAGTACTTTCATATTCTTTGAAAGAGTACTGAAAAGCCAGAAAAAAATCCAGTAGCACACAGTTTCTGCTAAGTAATTGCTCCTGTTTATTACACCCTCTCTGTACTTTGAAAATAAAAATTCCTTCCCTGCTGATTTTGTCCTTTTCCATTTGACAGAAACAGATGATTCATTTCTCTGGATTCTAAAAGATGGTAACAATTTAAAGTTTTTAAAAGTCACTAGAAAATCAACTTTAGCATATCATGACTAAACAACACTCTATACATAAAACCAATTTCAGTTTTGGTGTGAATTGACTAATCAATTCAAACTAAAGGTTAATTGAGTCACAATGTGAGTCAGACTAGCTTGTTTGTATAGACAGGGTCTTTGAATGAGAATACAAAATACTATTTTGCATTAATATAATATTTACAAAGCACCTAACTTATACCATCTCTTTGGGGGAAGTAGTATAAATTTCTATTTGTTCCCTTATCCCATGTTTCCCTTGGGACAATTTGAAATTGGCTAAATATGGACCAATAAATTTCCTAAAAATTTGAGGTGTACTAAGGTGGGTCTTCAAACAAAACCTTGATAAAACCCTCAAGTTGAGAGATCAGGTCTAGCTCTTTCCTAATTGATAGCCTTTCCCTTGAAATTATCTTTTGGCTATTCTCCCTGCCTCATATTTTTCTTCTACTCAAATCCGTCCTCACTCAGCTATCAAAACTAAAGTGTAAGTCTAACCATATAACCGCACTGCTAGCCTAATAAACTGTAATGACTACCTGTTTTCTCTGGGATCAATATGGAATCTTCTGTTTGGCATTTAAAGACTTTTACAACTCTAATCTGTCCCATCTTTGTACTCCTTTCTTCCCTCCATGAATTCTTCAATACATCCACATTGACCTTCTTGATATTTCTCTTACATGATACCTCATCTTCTAAGTCCATGACTTTTTACTGGAATCTCTCTGTGTTTGCAGTGCTTTCTCTCCTTACCTTATCTGCTGGCTTTGCTTTCTTTCTTCAGAACTCAGTTCAAATGCCATATCCTGCAAGAAATCTTTCTAGTATTCCTCTTCACCATCCTCCTCCAGCATTTAGTTCCTTCCATCTACTATGTAGATATTTGTTTGCATGTTATCATTCCCCCTTCCCAATTAGAATATGGCCTTAATACTCCACTAATTTGTCAATTAATTTATCCCATTTGGCTGCTTTCTGTGACTTCTGAATCTCCAGAAACTCATTCTGCAAGTTAAAATCAATCCTGAAAATTACTTTTTAATGTCCATTTCCCTTGGAACACCTCCCTCCCTCTTTTTGGAGATGGTGAGGAGTGGACATCTGGAAATTCCTTCTTATCATCTACCATTTAAGGAGGACACCTAAGAATTTTCTCATTATTTCCCATCCAGCTATTTTCTTGGATTTCATGATTTTCAGAAACTCATCATTGTGCAAGATGAAATCAATTTTGAAACTCACCATCTCTGATCATATTTCTATTCTAGTTGCATGACTTCATTGTGCCCCTAAGGCAGGTAACTTCTCCCTGACTTTCAGCTTTTAAAAAAGTGTTATTTCTCCTATAAGATTGTGAATTCCTTGAAGGCAAGAATCCTGACTCAACCAAAGTGACTTGACCTTTTTTTTCTTAGTTTATGGAATTAATTATTATCCGGGAAACATGTAGATATGGAAAATGAAAGGAAATGAAGAAGAATTTATCAAGAACCTACTATATGTCAGGCACTTAGTTAAGATATATATATATATTTTGCTGCATTGGCATCAAGTGCATAAGATTTTAATCAAATTCATCATGAAACCTTTCTTTTATCAAATGTCCTTAGTTTGGGAAAGTCATTTAAACTTTCAGTGACTCAGGAACCTCTCTTAGATTGTAGAATAATTGCTGATACCTTCAGTCCTGGAATTCATATCTCAGAAGTACCTCCTCCCCCATGGCCCCTTTCTCTTTTTGAATGTTCCTTCTATAACCTCCATTTAAGCCAATCTTCATATTTAACCAGGCTGCAATCTAGACTTCTCAATGATTGTGGAGATTTCTCCCCTCCCTGCAGGCCCTATTTAGGTTCATTTTATGTATTGTCTTCTCCTTGAGGTCCAAGACTTATTTTCCTTTTTGATTTCCTAGCTCTTAGGACAATTCTGGCAAATAGTAAGTGCTTAGTAAATATTTATTGATTGATTGAACAGCATTGGTAGAGGAGATTTCCTTACTAGGGATTTTCTATGTCAAATAAGGTATAGATCTTGGGTGAAATAGCTTTAGTGTATAGCTATTAAATGTTATCCTTTAATGCTTCAAAGATCCATGATACTGTTTCTATGAGTACTCCTTTCATCAGTATAAATCTTATTCCATGTGCATTTTAGATAGTTTTCTAGGGTTTTTGTAGCTGAAAAAATTATCAGTTTCTAATTAAGCTTCTCACTCTCTGAGAATATTTATAGTTTTTTCATATCATCTTCATGTAGAATGGATCCAGACTTTGTATTCTCTATTCAGTAAGGTGCCTTCAAGAGGTCCTTGAGTTTTTCCTTCTCTGCTTTTGACTCAACAACTAATAGAAGAAATCAAGTTTTTTTTTTTTTTTTTTTTTTTTTTTTGTCTTCAAATTACAATGAGTTATGAAGAAATACATGAGTAGATTTTTGAAAAAAAATTAAATGTGCCTTCAAGTAAAAAGAAAATAAATACATATTATTCATCATGGCATTTCTCTGGGAGCATACTGAAAGCAATAGCATTATGATAATCCTGATCCTGAGAAAACATACAATGTTTTGGATTCATACAATGTCATTGGATTCATACTTGAAACAGTGCCTGCTCAGTAGTATGGGTCAGATCTTATATTTTCCTGTTAAGTAGTCTGTGATAAAGTACCTGAGGAAGGCTTTGGTGCATAGTTGTGGTGGATTCATTTCATCCTATTTGTATGTCATAATATAACTTTTAGATTTTAATTTCATGAGGGCAGGAGCCATGTCAAATATTTTGACATTTCTGCCAGTGTCTAACCCAGTAGTGAGAGTAGATACTTAAAAAAAGTTTTGCTGAACTATTAATCTTCCACTCTAGTCACTCTTCACAGTGTAGAATTCACCCTACGTTCTAAAAAGCTATGTCAGGAGCTCACAATCACTAGTAGATTTCTCCCAACCTGGTGAGTTTTTGAGTATAGGCTCAATGTTGGACTTTAACTGTTATTTGAAGGCTAATGAAGTCAAGTTCATAGAGGCACATCCCTGGGCCAGTTGATCACAAAATGATGGATTTTTCAGCTACATTAATTTCTGAAGACTATCTATTAAGATGTGAAAGATCTATCTTCTGTGTTGATTGAGTATTCATGACGACAAAAACATAGATGTTTCATGTAATGATATGCTCTCCCCCCTATTTTTAGACTGGACTTGTGATTTTATTGTGATATGATTTTATTGGTGATGAAATTCTTTTCATCAGTCATTCACCATTTAATAAATATTTGGTCAAAGGATGTGAACTGGCAGTTTTCCAATGAAGAAATCAAAACAATTTACAATCCTGTGAAAAATGCTCTAAATTATCATTGATTAGAGAAATGCAAATTAAAACAACCTTGAGATATCTTTCAGAGCTTCACTTTCTGTGATTTGCCTGGGGATCCTGAGTGTTTAAATGATTTGCCTAGAGTCACAAATCAGTTGTGAGACTTGAGCCCAGGTTTCCTTGGGTGCCTCTTACATATTTTTATGATAATTTCTGTGTTACTAAAGGTTACGGGGAGTGTAGTATATTGGATAGAGAGCTACAAGGTCAGGAAAACCAGGGTCTTACTATTGTTTGTGTGACTCTCAGCAAATCCCTGAGCCTTTCAGTGCCCCCAGGCAATCCCTTTTACTGTAAATTGCTGAGTTAATACTGATCTACATAGATAGAGGGAATTTCATCAGTTGGAGCCCTTTATACTAATGAAATCCCAAACCCAATTAAAAATCATACCAAAAAAAAACTCCCTAAAGATAATTGTCTGAGGTACTATACTTGATAATGTTAAATACTGTTTTAGTAGTAAATGCATGGTTTTTGAGAGTCCAAATTAAATTTATTATCATGTTCATTATTTGCTATAGAATTATCCCTTCTTTTTTAAGAACCAAGGAATAGCTTTTAAAGATATCCATTCTTTATTGGTTAAAATATATTTGAATTATATGCATTAATCATGGTTATTTTCTCTATCACACAATCAGAAAATTAAAAGCATAGAGTCAGAAGGAATATTTCTATCTTATCTAGTTATCATGATGACTTGAAGTAAGACCATCTAGAACAAAGCTTAGTTTTATTTATTTTACTATTATTTTTATTTTTTTGCTGAGGCAATTGAGGTTAAGTGACTGGCCCAGAGTCAGACTGCTAGGAAGTGTTAAGTGTCTCAAATCCTCCTGACTTTGGAGCCAGTATTCTATTCACTGAGCCATCTAGCTGCCCGTCATGTCTACTTTTAAATGAGACCAAAGGAGAATATTCTATTATCTTCTCAGGAAACAAATCATTGTTTTTTATAGCTGCATTTTAAGGATAATTTCTATCCTTACTGGAGATAAAGAAAAGTAGTGCTTTCCCCCCCTACACTCACTCACATACACACATTCACTCTCTCTCTGCCTCTCTGTCTCTGTCTCTCTGTCTCTGTCTCTGTCTCTGTCTCTGTCTCTGTCTCTGTCTCTGTCTCTCTCTCTCTCTCTCTCTCTCTCTCTCTTTCTCTCTCTCTCTCTCATTTATTTATTTACTTTGGTGACTGAACAATGTCTTTATATTATTTGGAGGTTTTCCTCTCACAATTATATGAAATGATCAGTGTCTTCTTTACCATAAAAATAGCATCTGTTTAACTTGCAAATAAAACTGAGGTTTCTACTTCCAAAAAATAATGTGGTATGAATGAATGAATGAAAAAATTGAAAGAATTGATTTACAGAAAATTTAAAAATAAATCGTAGCAAAAAGGCAAAGAAACAAATGTTATTTATTATGTAATTTCTCTGAAAACCTACTGAAAGCAATAGATTTTAATGGAGAGATGCTCAATTTCTTGTTCAGAAAAACTAAATGGTGCTAATGAAATAGGCTTTGCTGAACAATTAGAGTAAAAATGAGATTTCAGGAAACTAGGCCAAGAATATGCTATTATTTGATTCAATTAAACAAACCTTGTTTGAATTTTGACTGCATGAAGACTATTGTGTGAGTACAAAAGAAAATACAAAAATGAGGAGGACTAGGTCCCAGGAATTTTTACTCTTATAACTGCTACCTTATAATTGAGTCTTTTAGTTTTCCCTGGAGATGTCATTTTCTAAGTTTTGTCAAAAAAAAGCCAGCCAACCATTGTGTTTTTTGGAATCAATTTTTATTTTATCATAATGCTTTTTTTTGTTGTTGTCGTTGTTATTGTTGTTAAGAAAGATAGGGATTGTGGAAGCCAGAAGATGGCGGAGAGGAAACACACGACTCAGTGAACGTTCTCACTCCCTCACAACCAATTAGATAAATTAAGTCTCAAAATTAGCTCAGGACTGATAGATACCACAAGGACTGGAAGCACGACTTACCAGCTGAAGAGAATCTGGAGTTTCAACAGGAAAGGTCAGTTCTCAGGGGAGGAATAAGAAAGACCAGCACAGACGGTGGGGTAGGGGCACACTGCGCCCATTGCGCTGGGAGGGGCTCTGGGATCAGAGAAGCCACTGAGGTAAAGGAATCTGGCACAGGCTGTTAGCTCTTCTCTGCTAATTATTTAGCAGTTCAGAAGAGAAAGCCAAAATATTTTAAAACTCAGATTGGATTTTCCCCAGACCCTGGGGGTGACTCAGGCACCAGGGGGTGTGGCCTCAGCTACCTCCTGAGAATAGTTAAGAGACTGACAAGTGGGTGGATACGGCCCAAGGCAACACACACTGCCTAGCTTAGCTGGAGGGAGTGGAACTCAGCTCCAGGAAGACCCAGAGAAGCGGAACCTTTGAACTAGGGACCGCGGTTTCTGGCAGACACTTCCAGTTTAAGCACAGGGGCTTCTCACGTCACCTGCTGCAGACATCCACTCCCCACCCGGACACATAGACTGGGCTTCCTGCTGTCTTCACTATTCTACGCCCTCGAAGCACAGTAGTGCTAATCACCTCTGAGGCACTCCCAGGGAGAGGGTGGGGAACTCTCTCCCAGAGCTCTCTCTTAGCTCAGGCTCAGGAGCCGCTGCATCCATCCCGTCTGGGAGGAAGCTGGTAAAGAAGTAAATAATTTCCTACCCCAGGGACAGACCCCAAAAGATTTTTTTTAAGTATGAGCAAAAAAGCTAGAAAAACCATAGATTCCTTCTATACAGAGAAAGAGCGGGTGTCCAACCCCGAGGAAGTTGACAGCAGAGAATCAGATAACAACCTAAAGGGGAACGATTCCTGCCCCCCATCACATAACTCTCTCCTAGAAGAAGCTCTTAAGAAATTGAGGGAGATCGAAGAAAAATGGGGAAAAGAAAGGGAAGTTATGATAGAGAGTAACAACGTCCTGAAATTGGAGTTGGAAAAAATAAAGAATTCACAGGAGATGCAGGGAAACAAAATTAGTGAATTAGAAAAGGTTAAAAAAACACAGGAAAGTAGGATTTCTGAATTGGAAAAGATAAAAAAGTCTCAAGAAAATAGAATTTCTGAATTGGAAAAAGAAAATAATTCTCAAAAAAAAAAAAATTAGGGAAATGGAAAAAAACTCAATAGAGCAAAATAATTCATTTAAAAACGAAATTGGGCATTTACAAAAAGAACTAAAAACTGTGAAAGAAGAAAATAACTCCTTAAAAGTCAGGATGGAACAAATAGAAATGAATGATTCACAGAGAACCCAAGAATCAGTCAAACAAAACAAAAAAAATGAGAAGCTGGAGAACAACGTCAAATACTTACTGGGAAAATCTATAGACCTGGAAAATAGATCTAGGAGAGATAATCTGCGGATTATTGGACTTCCAGAAAACTATGACCAAAAAAAGAGCCTAGATTCTATTTTACAGGAAATTATCAAAGAGAACTGTCCAGAGATAATAGAAACAGAAGGGAAAGTAGATGTGGAAAGAATTCATCGAACTCCTTCTGAAATAGACCCTAAAAAAAGAACACCACGGAATATTGTGGCTAAGCTGCAGAATTACCACACAAAGGAGAAAATCCTGCAAGCAGCTAGAAAAAAACAATTTAAATACCAAGGTGCCACAATAAGGGTCACCCAAGATCTGGCTGCCTCCACATTAAAAGATAGAAGGGCCTGGAACCTGATATTCCGAAAGGCAAAAGATCAAGGACTGCAACCGAGAATGAACTACCCAGCTAAGTTTAGCATCTTTTTCCACGGAAGAAGATGGTCATTCAATGAAACAGAGGAATTCTATATGTTTCTAAGAAAAAAACCAGATTTAAACAAAAAATTTGATCTACATCCACAAGACTGAAGAGAAACAGAAAAAGGTACACAGAACCCTTGAGAACTGTAACTTTGTTGTGGGTATATAAAAAATACTCAAGGATAATTTGATTTTACTGATATAAAAGAAAAAAAGGGGGGTGTGGTAAAGGGAAGGAGGTCGGTTCAGAAAAAGGGGAAGGAGTGATAAAAAGAGGGAAACTACATCCCAGGAAGAGACATAGAAAATACACCATATCTGAGGGAACTTAGTGAGGGGGAGAATCATTGTGTGAATCTTACACTCATCAGAAGAGGCTCAAAGAGTAAATAATTAACATATTTGTTTTTCAGAGAATTTTCTCTCACCTCATTAAAAGGGGGGAGAGGAAAAGGGGAAAGGAAAAGGAGAATAAGTGAAGGGACTTGGAGGGAGGGGGGAGGGATCCTAAAAAAAAAAAAAAAAAAAAAGAGGGAGGGTTGCGCGTCACAAGGGGGGTCTGTAAATTAAATATCGGGGAGGGGGATCAGGGGGGTCAAGGGAAAAAAAGTATAATCTGGGGATAATACGATGGCAGGAAATACAGAATTAGTAATTTTAACTGTAAATGTAAATGGGATGAACGATCCCATCAAACGGAGACGGATAGCAGATTGGATCAAAAAGCAGAACCCTACAATATGTTGTCTACAGGAAACACACTTAAAGCAGGGAGATACATACAGAGTAAAGGTAAAAGGTTGGAACAGAGCTTATTATGCTTCAGGTAAAGCCAAAAAAGCAGGGGTAGCTATCCTTATCTCAGATCAAGCAAAAGCAGAAGTAGATCTCGTTAAAAAAGATAAGGAAGGAAACTATATCCTGCTGAAAGGTAGCATAAATAATGAAGCCATATCAATACTAAACATATATGCACCAAGTGGTATAGCATCTAACTTTCTAAAGGAAAAGTTAAGAGAACTGCAAGAAGAAATAGACAGTAAAACTATAATAGTGGGAGATCTCAACCTTGCACTCTCAGATTTAGACAAATCAAACCACAAAACAAACAAGAAAGAAATTAAAAAAGTAAATAGAACATTAGAAAAACTAGGTATGATAGACCTTTGGAGAAAACTGAATGGCAATAGGAAGGAATATACTTTCTTCTCAGCAGTTCATGGATCCTATACAAAAATTGACCATATATTAGGACATAAAGATCTCAAAATTAAATGTAGGAAGGCAGAAATAATAAATGCCTTCTTCTCAGATCACAATGCAATAAAAGCTACATTCAGTAAAAAGTTAGGGGTAAATAGACCAAAAAGTAATTGGAAACTGAATAATCTCATCTTAAAGAATGACTGGGTGAAAGAGCAAATTATAGAAACAATTAACAATTTCACCCAAGATAATGATAATGATGAGACATCATATCAAAATCTTTGGGATGCAGCTAAAGCAGTAATAAGGGGAAATTTTATATCTTTAGAGGCTTATTTGAAGAAAATTGAGAAAGAGAAGATTAACGAATTGGGCTTACAACTTAAAAGGCTAGAAAAAGACCAAATTATAAACCCCCAACCAAAAATTAAACTCGAAATACAAAAATTAAAAGGAGAAATCAATAAAATTGAAAGTAAAAAAACTATTGAATTAATAAATAAAACCAAGAGTTGGTTTTATGAAAAAGCCAATAAAATAGATAAACCTTTGGTAAATTTGATCAAAAAAAAGAAAGAGGAAAATCAAATTGATAGTCTTACAAATGAAAAGGGGGATCTTTCCACCAAATGAAGAGGAAATTAGAGAAATAATAAGGAGTTACTTTGCCCAACTTTATGCCAATAAATTTGATAACTTAAGTGAAATGGATGACTTTCTCCAAAAATATAGGCTCCCTAGATTAACAGAGGAGGAGATAAATTGCTTAAATAGTCCCATTTCAGAAAAAGAAATAGAACAAGCTATTAATCAACTCCCCAGGAAAAAATCCCCAGGGCCAGATGGATTCACATGTGAATTCTACCAAACATTTAAAGAACAATTAGCCCCAATGTTATATAAATTATTTGAAAAAATAGGGGATGAAGGAGTCCTACCAAACTCCTTTTATGACACAGACATGGTACTGATACCTAAACCTGGTAGATCGAAAACTGAGAAAGAAAATTATAGACCAATCTCCTTAATGAATATTGATGCTAAAATCTTAAATAAGATATTAGCAAAAAGACTTCAGAAAATCATCTCCAAGATAATACACTATGATCAAGTAGGATTTATTCCAGGAATGCAGGGCTGGTTTAATATTAGGAAAACTATTAATATAATTGACCATATTAATAATCAAATTAATAAGAACCATATGATCATCTCAATAGATGCAGAAAAAGCATTTGACAAAATCCAACATCCATTCCTACTAAAAACTCTTGAGAGTATAGGAATAAATGGATTATTCCTTAGAATAATTAGGAGTATATATTTAAGACCGTCAGTAAGCATAATATGCAATAGAAATAAACTGCAACCTTTCCCAGTAAGATCAGGAGTGAAACAAGGTTGCCCACTATCACCATTACTATTCAATATAGTACTAGAAACGCTAGCCTCGGCAATAAGAGCCGAGAAAGAGATTCAAGGAATTAGAGTAGGAAATGAGGAAATCAAACTATCACTTTTTGCAGATGACATGATGGTATACTTAGAGAACCCCAAAGACTCTGCTAAAAAGCTACTAGAAATAATTCAAAATTTCAGCAAAGTGGCAGGATACAAAATAAATCCACATAAATCCTCGGCATTTTTATATATCACTAACAAAATGCAACAGCAAGAGATACAAAGAGAAATTCCATTCCAAACAAATGTTGAGAGTATAAAATATTTGGGAATCCATCTACCAAAGAAAAGTCAGGAATTATATGAGAAAAATTACAAAACACTTGCCACAAAAATAAAATCAGATTTAAATAATTGGAAAGACATTCAGTGCTCTTGGATAGGCCGAGCGAATATAATAAAGAAGAAAGATAGGGATTTAGCTATTTTTTGCACCTCTAAAGTCTGGATGTTGTAGCTTGATAATATTAACTTTATTCCCAATTTATGTTGTTATTTGAAGAAGTCTCTTTGAGCAAAGCCCTATACTTTTTTAAGCAGGAAGGGACACCAAAACTTACTTATTATAAAACAACTTAGAGTATATGACAATTCAGAAATAGTTGGTGAAACTCATGAAATAATCCCAAACTTTATTTAGTCATAAGTTATTTTTCATGAACCATTACTAAAGGATCTACACACACACACATAAATGAATAAATAAACACACACATATATGGAGTTACATGCACATACATAAATACACACATGTATACACATATACATGCAATATATATATATCTGTATTGTGTAGACAGCTGGACAACCTTGCCCATCAGTACATATAGCTTGTTACAAACACTGCAAATGAATAATGTGTTAAGTGCAAAATTAAACATGAAAAGGAGTTTGAGAAATTGCTAAGTATTTTTTAAAGAACAACCTCCCTTCTCAAACTTCCAACAAAGTTCCTAAACTTAGATCCAGGTTTCCCAAATCAAGATCCTCCTCCTGAAACAAACTCCCATATTCTTGAAAAAGCTAAAATTATAATAATATTTTATATGGCTATAAGCCATAGATTATTATAATTTTCAAAAAACTGAAAATAAGTTTTAGAAAGTAGGCAACAGAGAAGTGTATGGCAAATACAAATAGGGTTGTAAGAGATCACAAATAAATAATTATAGAGGAAAAAGAGTGTGAAGAATGGAATTGAATAAATTCATTACAGAAAACACTGGATTGGTCATATATGAGAGTGGAGCTTAACTTTTAAACAGCTGTTCTCTCAATTTCAAGAAAAAAAGTGAGAAAACCACCACCAGCACCACCACTCCAGTTTGCTGCAGTGAACTTACATTTTACATTTTATATTTTCATATAAGTGATGAACTTATGGAAGGCTATAAACCAGAATTTCTCAGTATGGATAAATATGGTCATAATCTACATCATTAGGGGGAATTTCCCCATATTGATTCCATTGACCAATATTATTAAGATCATAGATTCATCTTAATATTTGTGTTTACATACTCATATATATGCCAGATTAGAAATAATCTTTTAGTTAATTCTTAAACTTATGTTATTGACAAAGTATAAGAGTCTGTTACTTGATTCTATAATAATGAAAGTGTTTTTGCTGCGAATTAGAAATTCTGAAAGTTGAAAGGTAACTCAAAAAGTCTCTAAATAGTTCACTCCATATTAGATCAGGAATTCCCTGATCTCCAACAAGTGACCATCTAATATCCACTTGAAGGCATCCATTGGGGAGGAATTCATAATAATAATTAGACTAATCATAGTAGTGAATAATATATATATATATGTATATATATATATGTATAATGATAATATTCTGTAAAGCTTTATTGTTTGTAAAGTTCTTTATAGATATTAGCTCCTTTATCTTTACAATGTTCCTGGGAGATAAGTACTATTATTTTCACCATTTTATAGTTAAGGAAACTGAGGCAGAAAGTGGTTAAGCAATTTACCTATCGTCACACAGTTAAGTGTCTTAGCCTTGTTATAAATTCAGGTCTTTCTTGACTTAAACTTGTCTAGCTGTCAATCTACTGTACCATCTAGTGCTTCCTCACAGTCTGAGGCAGTCCGATATACTTTTGAATTTTTCTAATTATGAGGAGGGTTTTTTTTCCTCATATCAAGCCTCAATCTACTTTCTTTACTTCTCTTCTTACTTTCCTCCTTCTTCTTGTGCATGATAATCCTTCAAATATTTTGGAAAATGTTTCCTATTTAACCTTCTTTTCTTCAGACTATACTTCCCCAGTTCCTTTAACCAATCCTATTAGATCATAGTATCTTGCCCTTTTATGATAGTGGCTGCCATCTTAACTTGTCAATATCATTTCTAAAATGTGATGAATAGAATGGAGTACAGCGTTCCTATGTTATCTGTTCAGAACAATATATATTGTCCAGCACAATTATCATCTCCTTTTGTCTAGATTTCATGATTCTCTAACTTAATTCCAAGATAACATTATCCTTTTTACCCTCAATTGTCAGAATGATGATCCAAATTGAGCTTGCAGATTTTATTTACACAAAGTTGTCTGTTTCACTCCCAACATATATATTTCAGTCTACTTAAGTACTATGGATTAATTCAAAATTTCATCCTTCTGTTTCCTCATCTATATCACATGAACAAATATTTGGCCAGAAATTAGACTGTTTCTTCAAAGAGCTTTCAGATTCTCAAGGAAAGTAACCAGAGATAAAGTATTACATTTTCAACATAGTAGAAAGAGATCATGTTTGATTATTTGCCAATAATTTTTCATGCTATTGAGTACAAGATTAAATGGATTTACTGATTGGACAGAGCTAATTCTTTTAGATGCAGCATTTAGTCCATAAGAGACATTGTAGCTTAGTGGAGAGAGAGAGAGATGGTTCTGCAGTTAGGAAGTCCTAGCGTTAAACCTTATTTCTGGTGTATACTAATTTTGTGATCCTGGGTGAGTTACTTTTCATCTCAGTAATCTGAATAACTCTCTGAGACCATAAATTCCAGAGCATTGCCTATATACATTTGTAGAGAGAACTGCCAAAAATTCTTTATATCCCTTAAATCACATTTACTCCAAAATAAATAAGCAAAGCTACACCTGGTGAATATACTAAGAAAATATTAAGGATTTGACCCCTTTCTCCAGTTATACATCTCACTCTGTGATGTGAATTTGCTGATTTCTATTCCCTTTTACTTGTGCACTATGGTAGAAAGATAATCATGAGTGTAAGAATGAACATTTGAGTGATAAGATGGAAGTACATTATGGGGACCATTTGTTTTTGTGCTAATGTAATGATCAAAGGATCATAGATTTAAAACTGGAATATTTGGAATGAGTTTAAATCTCATAATTTTAGAAATAAGAAAGCCGGAACCCAAGGAAGTGAAGTGATTTGTCCACGATCACACAGTTAATAAAAGTGGGATTTAAACCTAGGTCCTTTGACTCCAGATACAGAACTCTTTCCTAAGTACCATATGGCTAGTTATCACAGGGTGTTTTTTTGGGTGTTTTTCAGTTATGTCTAGTCATCCTGGACTTTAACATTATGTACATAATTTATATATTCAGTTCCAGTGTAAAATCAAATGTAATTTTTTCAACTTTTGTTGAGTATTTACTGTGGAGGGCCAGCTATCAGACTATTTTTTGTATAGCAGATGACATTGAAACATAGAACTTAATGCTTAATCCAGGAGATAATCCAGGAGATAAATAGTTTTCAAGGAGTTTTTGCTCAGTTTCTTTATT
Source organism: Sminthopsis crassicaudata (assembly GCF_048593235.1). Taxonomy (NCBI): domain Eukaryota; kingdom Metazoa; phylum Chordata; class Mammalia; order Dasyuromorphia; family Dasyuridae; genus Sminthopsis; species Sminthopsis crassicaudata. Next base: position 393,389,145 of record NC_133620.1, on the reverse strand, counting down.
TAACTATTTGACTTATTTTGGGACTCTTCATTCATGCTGTTTTGTCTTTGCCATTGGGTATAACAATATGGCAACAGGTCACAGTATCCTTTTCATGATGTTGAGACTTATGATGAAATGTACAATTTCAAAACTGATGATTTGATTTAATCAAAATTGTGTCAAGACACAAAAGGAAATTAAGTCTTTTGGGATGTGACCTTTGGAAGTCTAGTTCACACACATGACACTATTTTTATCTTTATCAATATTTAATTTTGATTTTTCCTGTAACAAAAATTATATTTTCCTTTTTGACCTAAGTGTTGAAATAGCATAATTATAGGTGTAATTATATTATGTTATTTTTCACATCCAATTTGGTATAGATATTTGAGGGAAATTTCTTTGAGTAATATGACTGAGCTAACCCTTGTTTGTGTTGATGACTTCTATCCCAGCATACTTCTACTACTTCTCATTAATAACCAACATATCTAACTCATTTATAGACAGAAAAATAAATGAATAAATAATACAATAGTCAATATGACAAGTTCTTCAGACTGAGAATTATTGAACATGATTACTGTGTAGAAGAATATCTTCAATTCCAACTAAAAGACAATTTTCATAATTCAGGAAATATTATCAGAGTAAACAACTGAAGGAACAGTACTACACAGTATATAATAGTGTTGTTATTCAGTCATTCAATTGTATCTTACTTTTTATGACCCCATGAACCACAGCATAACAGGTCTTTCTGTCTTCTGTCTTTCAAAATTTGTTTAAGTTCATTTTCATTGTTTCCATAATACTATCTACCCATTACACCCTCTGCTATGCCTTTTTCCTTTTTCCTTCAATCTTTCCAAACATCAGGTTCTTTTGCCAGTGAGTCCTGTCTTCTCTTTATGTAGCCAGAGCATTTAAGTTTTGGCTTTTATATTTAACTTTCCAGCGAATAATCTGAATTAGTTTCTCTAGACATTGACTGACTTGGATCCTCTTTTCTTTTCTTCTTCTTCTTCTTTTTTTTTTTTTCATAAAAGCTTTTTATTTTCAAGTATTTGCAAAAATAATTGCATTCACTCTTGTAAAACCTGGTTTTCCAAATTTTTCTTCCTCTCTCCCCACCTCCTCTCCTAGACAGCAAGTAATCCAATATATGCTAAATATGTACAATTCTTCTATACATATTTCCATAAATATCATGCTGCACAAGAAAAATCAGATCAAAAAGGGAAAAATGAGAAAGAAAACAAAATGCAAGCAAACAATAAAAACAACAAAAGTAAAAATACTATGTTGTGACCCATATTCAGTTCCCATATTTCTTTCTCTGGATGCAGATGGCTCTCTCCATCACAAGTCTATTGGAATTGGTCTGAATCACTTCCTTGTTGAAAAAAAGCTAAGTCCATCACAGTTGATCATCGTCTAATCTTGTTGCTGTGTGTGATGTTCTCTTGGTTCTACTCACTTCATTTAACTTCAGTTCATGTAAGTCTCTCCAGGCTTTTCCGAATTCATCCTGCTGAACATTTCTTATAGAACAATAATATTCCATAACATTCATATACCATAACTCATTTAGCCATTCTCCAATTGATGAGTATCCACTCAGTTTCCAGTTCATTGCAATTACAAAAAGGGCTGCCACAAACTTTTTTTATCTTTTTTTATGATCTCTTTGGGATACAGAGCCAGTAGAGACAACAGTGAAATGGGTATACACAGTTTGATAGCCCTTTGGACATACTGTTTGCCTTTGTGACAGTAACTTTCCATTACATAATACTACATGATTTATGTCAACTCTTCACAACCAATCTCAATTCCTTATAGGAAAAAATATAAATTCTCTCTTTTAAAACCCTTTATGAACTGACCCAGACCTATCTTTTCAAATTTTAAAAAAAGATGTATTTATTTATTTATTTATTACAAAATTTTTATGCATAGGTAATTTTTCAGTATTGACAATTGCAAAACAATTGCAAAAAGTTCCAACTTTTCCCCTCCTTCCCCCCCACCCCTTCCCCTAGATGGCAGATTGGCCAATACATGTTAAAAGTGGTAAAGTATAGTTAAATACAATATATGTATACATGACCAAACAGTTATTTTGCTGTACAAAACGAATCAGACTTTGAAACAGTGTATAATTAGCCTGTGAAGGAAATCAAAAATGTAGGCAGACAAAAATAGAGGGATTGGGAATTCTATTTAGTGGTTTATAGTCATCTCCCAGAGTTCAATTTGTTACTATTCTATGGGAGCTGGTTTGGTTCATCTCATTGTTGAAGAGGGCCAGGTCCATCAGAATTGATCATCATATAGTATTGTTGTTGAAGTATATAATGATCTCCTGGTCCTGCTCATTTCACTCAGCATCAGTTCCTGTAAGTCTCTCCAGGCCTTTCTGAAATCATCCTTCTGGTCATTTCTTACAGAACAATAATATTCCATAATATTCATATACCACAATTTGTTCAGCCATTCTCCAATTGATGGGCATCCCCTCAATTTCCAGTTTCTGGCCACTACAAACAGGGCTGCCACAAACATTCTTACATATACAGGTCCCTTTCCCTTCTTTAAAATCTCCTTGGAATATAAGCCCAGTAGTAACGCTGTTGGATCAAAGGGTATGCACAGTTTCTATCTTTTCGATTTCACTGGAAATTATGCCTCAGTTTTGTGACCTAATCAAAAGTCTTTTTTCCTTTTTTTTTCATACACACTCAACTTCTCCTGTATTCTTATTTTGTACAGGTCATCCTCTATATCTGTAATGCACTCCTCCTTCCTTTTCCTAGGATTTCTTTTTCTTCAGGAAGGAGCTTTATCACCACTTTCTATGTGGATTCTTCCTGATCCTCCTCCCCCATCATGCTAGTGTCTTCCCTCCTCAAAATATCTTGTATTTATTAGCTTCATATTGTTTTCCTTTAATGTATACTTGTTTCCTTTCCTATTAGAAATAAATTTCTTGTGAATAAGGATTGTTGCCTAATTGTATCCTTAGCATTTAGCTCAAGGCCTAGAGGCATGTGGTAGTACTTGGATGGAGAAATGTGCCTAGAATTAGGAAGACCTGAGTTCAAATGTAACCTCAGATATTTAGTATCTCTGTAGCTGGGTAAGTCACTTAACGTCTGTTTGTCTCACTTTCATAAACTATAAAATAGGGATCATAATATCTCTACCTGCCAGTGTCGTTGGGAAGATCAAATGAGATATTTGTATAAAAATTAGGATACTGCTTGCTACATATTAGGTACTCTATAAATGCTTATTCCTTTCCCTCTTTTTCCCTCCCTTCTGTTAATAAAAAGCATTTGATTAGTAAATTAATTAATGCTTTTTAAATAAATATATTACTTAAGCATGCTTTCTATACTTGGCTTCGGTGTTTTTTTAGTTTGTTTTGTTTTTGTTGTTGCTTTGGCCATGATAACTTACATTCTCAGTGCCTCATGTTTTTATGCAAAGCTATTAGTAACATTCATACCCCTGTTTTACTGTCTGTAAGCATGAAGTTTATCTTTAAATATGATAGGTATCTTGAGAAAATGCACATGATATTAAGTTGATATATTTATATGGAGAGTATCCTTGCAGAAGAATAATGAGGAATAGTTAATATTGCTAGAAAATGTGGAAGGGGAAGAGTAACACATTATTATTTTTATGTTTGATATTCTCAGAGGAGAGTGTATGCTTTTGGTGCGTAAGATTTCTTTATGCTATTTTATATTATGTAAAGTGAGATAGGACTACATCAAGATGCTTGAGATCATTAGTGAATCCCACCGAGTGTTGTCAAGAGCCTTGCTGTGCTATTCATTCCTTTACTTTCCTTAGATCCTTAATTCCAGAAGACAGAATACTGGGAAATTATTATATCCAGAATTAATCATCAAGTTGAAATTTCCAACTGACCCATATATATATATATATGTGTGTGTGTATATATGTATATATATATATATATATACACACATATATATATATGTATATTTATTTATTCTCTGCTGCTTAATTCTTATATTTTCCTTACCATTGAATAAAATATTTTATTTTGAAATGTTTAGGCTCACCCATATTTTAGAACAATACTAGTCAAATAATAGAAAAAGAAGAATTTCATCTTTTAGATTAGGGGTTGGTAAAAACTATTTTTAGCTTTTAGGCTGTATAAAAATAGGCAGCAGCCTGGATTTGAGCCATAGTTAGCCTACTCATCTAGATAAAAGCATTACAATCAAAAGTTGCCATTTGACCTAGTTTGATTGCACTGCATGTATAAGACACTCTTCTAATGAGAATATTAACTGTTCTTAGTTGGGAATTGTATTTTTTAACTTTTGTAGACATCGAAATGTCTGCTTCACATAAAAGCATCATTTTGCTGAGTCAGGTGGATAGATCAAATTGGAACTTCAGGTTCTAATTCAATTCAGTAGCCCCAAATATAGGGTAAACTGTCATAAATGAATTCTGTCCAGTTTTTCATCAGATCAGAACTATATTCCCTTCACAAATCCAATATATTCAGTGGCATTTTATTGGTTTTTTAGTAGGTTTAGTTTTATATAAAAATATGGGTTCACCTTAAACAGTAGTTACATATTACATTTCAAAGTGTTGTTGGCTATCTTTGAACCACATGTAGTTGAGTTCATAAACTTTGTTATCTATTATACTTCTTGCCAAGGATTTTGAGAGCTGGAGAAAAATCTTTGGAAGACCTTTACCTATGTGAAGAAATGCAGAATATTCACAACAGAGTAATTGCTGAGAGGATCAATATTAAAAATACTGGCTTTACTACTCAAAGGATTTAATATATGTCCAGCATTTCACAAACTTTCCCAAAGACATAGACCTCTATAAGTGCTAGATATTACTATTTCTAATTATTAATTGTTGCTTCTGTGAACCTTTTTTTAAAATTCATTTATTTCATAAGGATAATAAACTTGACCTATAAGATTGCTTCTTGTACTAAATCTAAATAGTTTGTGATCTATAAAGCTGGAGAAAAATCAATTGTATTTCAAAATAAAGTCTCAAGGAAAACTAGATAAAAAATTTTGGTAGATTAACTAGTACTAGTAGTAGTATTAGTAGCAGTAGCTATTCTTGAAAACAGTAGTCTTGAAAACAAACTTATTTTAGTTTTTAATTAATAGTCACAAAAATGGAAGTGTATAAGATTGATTTTGAATTTTATTAATATTCATAAAACTACAGGAAACATCTCATTTTCTATTCAAGTTTATAAGCTTGTTTTATTATTCTTTTTCTCTTCTTTGTACAAGTACCTTTCAGTGAATGAAAATAAATGAAAAAAAAATTAGTCTCACCAGGAGAAAAATGGTATTTATCTTCTATCTACCTGATATAGATTTGGCGAAAATTAATGGGATCTTAACTGAGTCATCAGAAGAAAGGTGCATTGTAAATACCAAGTATACTTGTATATTTGGTAATATAAATACTGTATGGTATTACAAGATAGCTGGTCAGAAATGATGGAATACTACATTTTGAAGACTACTTTTATGATAATATCTTGACAAGAATATTTCATGATTAAATCTGGACAGTTTCTTATTATGAATGTTAATAATTAATTTTACTAGACATTCAAGTCCTATTATTTTGAATCTTCTAGCACTCAAGTTACTGCTTTTAGCCTGTGAAATTATGAGCCAGAACAAAGTATCTAAGTCCTTCAAGCACAAAATTTGTTGTGAGTTCACAGACATTTCAAAAATGAAAGCTTTTTTGAGGACAAGATTTACATCACAAAAATCAATCAGCTTCTGTAATATACTTGATAGATTTGTGACCCATCTTTCTGTATTCTGCCAAAGGAGAAAATATATCTATACCTTGTTCCTGGAGCCAATTTACATTGCCCATATTGGAAAACAACAAGAACAATAACAAAAACCCATTGTTTTGAATTAATAGAGAAACTATATTTTGTTGTGTCATGTGCTACTTTTCTTGGTTTTAATTTTTGTCTCAGGTACTCAGTTGCAGAATGTATTATCCACATGTGTGATCTCCAAACAGTCCCCCTTTTTCATATAAGTCTTTCCATTTTTTTTTAAATTTCTGAAGCCATCCTGATCATTTCTTATAGCACAAAAGTATCCCATCATAATTGTATACAATATCTTTTTCTGTCATTCCCCAATTAATGGAATCCCCTTAGTTTTAATTTCCTTGCCACTACAAGAAAAATTGTAATAAATATTTTTGTTTATATGGGGTCTTTATTTTTATCTCTTTGGAATATAGATTTTGTAGTGGCATTTCTGGAATAAAGTGTGTGTACAACTCAATAGCCCTTTAGTCCTAGTTTTAAATTATTCTTTGAATTGCTGAATAATCTCATAGCTCCAGCAACAGTTTTTCTGTACATCTATTCTTACTTATCCCCTCCAGAATTTTTCTTTTTCCTTTTCTGTCATCTTAGTTAATCTTTTGGATGTAAAGTGATATCTCAAAGTTGCTTTAAGTTATATTTCAATAATTATTATTGATTTAGAGTGTTTTTCTTATGACTCTTTCTTTTCCTGAAAACTTCCTGTTCATAACTTTTGACATTTACTGTTTAGAGTATATCTCTGATTTTTTATAAAAAATTCCCTAGATATTTGAAAAATGAAAACTTTATTTAGGAAATTTGCTGCAAAAAAGTTTTTTTTTTGTTTTCCTTTTAATTGTATATGCAATTTTCCTGCAAAACCTTTTGAATTTAATATAATTAAAATTAACCATTTTACTTCTCTATGTATCTCTTGTTTGATAATTAACCCTTCCCTATCCTCAGATTTGACAGATTTTTTTCTGTGCTCCCCTAGTTTTCTTATGATATCACTCTTCATGTCTAGATCATATATCTTCTTTGAGCTTATCTTATAATAAAGTATAAGAAACCTGTCTAGCTCTATTTCCAAGCAGTCTACTTTTTCAAAGGGAGAAAGAGATATACATTATTCGGATGTGAATGGTAACATGGAGAATATGACAGGTGATTCTATTTCTCTCTACTAGCTCTTGTTTGATCAATTGGTACTATTACTTAAATAAAGACCAGTTAATCATATGAAAGTAATTTTCCACAGTAAGTGATATATACTTTTAAATATGTACAAATCCTTTCTCAAAGGCTTTGGGGACAAGTACATGGAAAGAATTATTTTTTAAAAGAAAATGTGGGAGAGATAGCTGTTTTGACTTCAGCAATGACCTTGAACTTCATATTTGCTCAAATGGAGAGAGACTGGGAGATAGAGAACAATAGCAAAACTAAAGTCATGTAGCTTGAAAAAAAATTTTAAGTAATGTATAGTAAAATTAGATAAAGAGAATGTTGGACCTCAAAGTTCATTTAATATAATTCTTTAATTGCATCATTGAAATGGAAGCTGATCTATGGAAGCTGTTTGTGGCAGCCCTTTTTGTATTTGCAATGAACTGGAAACTGAGTGGATACTCATCAATTGGAGAATGGCTAAATGAGTTATGGTATATGAATGTTATGGAATATTATTGTTCTATAAGAAATGTTCAGCAGGATGAATTCGGAAAAGCCTGGAGAGACTTACATGAACTGAAGTTAAATGAAGTGAGTAGAACCAAGAGAACATCACACACAGCAACAAGATTAGACGATGATCAACTGTGATGGACTTAGCTTTTTTTCAACAAGGAAGTGATTCAGACCAATTCCAATAGACTTGTGATGGAGAGAGCCATCTGCATCCAGAGAAAGAAATATGGGAACTGAATATGGGTCACAACATAGTATTTTTACTTTTGTTGTTTTTATTGTTTGCTTGCATTTTGTTTTCTTTCTCATTTTTCCCTTTTTGATCTGATTTTTCTTGTGCAGCATGATATTTATGGAAATATGTATAGAAGAATTGTACATATTTAGCATATATTGGATTACTTGCTGTCTAGGAGAGGAGGTGGGGAGAGAGGAAGAAAAATTTGGAAAACCAGGTTTTACAAGAGTGAATGCAATTATTTTTGCAAATACTTGAAAATAAAAAGCTTTTATGAAAAAAAAAAAAAAGAAGAAGAAGAAGAAAAGAAAAGAGGATCCAAGTCAGTCAATGTCTAGAGAAACTAATTCAGATTATTCGCTGGAAAGTTAAATATAAAAGCCAAAACTTAAATGCTCTGGCTACATAAAGAGAAGACAGGACTCACTGGCAAAAGAACCTGATGTTTGGAAAGATTGAAGGAAAAAGGAAACAGGCATAGCAGAGGGTGTAATGGGTAGATAGTATTATGGAAACAATGAAAATGAACTTAAACAAATTTTGAAAGACAGAAGACAGAAAGACCTGTTATGCTGTGGTTCATGGGGTCATAATAATAATAATAATAATAATAATTAGTTATAGCTACTATATATACATTTTCATGTATGTATGTATGCATATGTATATGTGTTTATTGCATTTCAATAGCACTTTAAAGTTACTAAGTACTTTGTGTATTTCATCTTATGTAATCCTCTAAGTAACCCTGGAGGATAGGAAATGATATTGTCTATTTTTCAAATGGAAAAATTGAGACTTGTTAGGTTCTTACTAAGTGCTAATGAGATAATGAGATATTAGGTTCTTACTAAGTGCTAAGTCGTACTTAACAATTCTCTAGTTCCGGCCTTTACTGTGAGTTTTACTTGTGAACTCCTGGGAAGGAGCTTACATGCTTAGGAGGAGCAAGTTCATTGGTCGAAGTAATTTTTCCCAGAAGCCCTTGCATTATCCCATGCCCATTCTTTGGGCGGATAAAAGAGGGCGGCACTCGAGACATAAAGAGGAGTCTCTGTTCTAGGCCAGAGTTGGCGGCAACTGTCTGGAGAAAAGGGCTCTCTACAGGAAGAAGAATCTGGCTGAGAGATTTGAGTTGACACAGCAGATCTCCTCCCAGAGAGCAATCAGCAGTTTTTAGAGACAACAGCACATTACACCATAATTTGCAATTATTGGTGTGCCACAAGAAATAAAAACAGATAATGGATCTGCATATAGTTCTAAACATTTTGCATATTTCTGGGTGCAGTATAAGATTTTACACACTACTGGAATACCTTTTAATCCTCAAGGTCAGGCAATAGTAGAGAGAAGAAACAGAGACTTTAAAACACTCCTCCAAAAACAAAAGAAAGGGGGAGCCACAGGTAGCCCTAGAGAACTTCTAAATTTAGTTCTCTATACCATTAATTTTCTAATTTTTGACAAAGATGCACTGGCTCCGGCAGACAGGTTTTATAACCCACCAGAAGGGCAGTGTCCAGTGCGAGCAGCTCCACTGTCCTTAGATAATCGCCAGGTGATATGGAGAGACCCAGAAAGTGGTGAATGGAAGGGACTAGATAGGTTAACTGCCTGAGGGAGAGGGTTTGCTTATATTTCTTCAGTTGGAGAAGGAATCAGATAGGTGCCAACAAGTCGTATTTGCCTTGTCCATTGGAGAGAGACAGAAAAAGAGAAAGACCTTAAAACAAAGGAGAAAATCTAATAAACATCTGACACTGAAAGAGCATGACTAATAAGAAGACTGTTAAAGAACTTTAAAACCAGCAGGAATCATTGGATTTCCTAACAGAGATTGAGTGAGATTAAGTGATTACCTAGAGTGGCACAGCTAATAAATGTGAAAGTCAGAATCTTAGCTGAGTTTCTCTGAATTCCATGTTCAAAAGTCTTGCTGGTGCCTTTTTACTAAACATGAGGCAAGTTAAATCCACAGATGTTAAATTACTTTCCGAAGAACATAGAGCTGTTAAGCAATGGAGCCAGAGATACTACTCATCTCATTTCTCTTCTAAAGTTTTTCTAAAAACAGTGTAACATTTTCTGCAGATTGGGTATATGTTATGAAAACAATAGAAATTATAGATTATCAAACTGTATCATGTTTCTTTTTAATAGCTGAGTAATACCCTTGAAAAAGATAAGAAGGTATCAGATTTGAATGAGAATATGTAAAAGGTTGGAGAATTTTCCCATCCTTCCTTCTCATCATTAAAAGGGATTATAACATGTTCTTTATGCACTTTCACAAAAATTTTGTTATTTAGTCTTAATATACTAGCCATTAGGTAAAGCCAGAATACTCTTTTGCTTAACAATGAATTTGTTTTGCTTGTTTTCCATATTTTCTCCTTACCAAGTCAACTGCACTGTATTGTATCTATCTAGGACTTACAGAAGCTGAATCTCCTAGATGCTGCAATCTGTTTTCTATTTATCTACTTAATGCAAACTAGACATGTTATGAGCTTTTGTTTGAGTTCAGATTTGAAAGAAAAAAATTCATGCATTCTCAGTGTTGAAATAGTGGACTAATGCTTTTTGTCAACCAACCCTGCACAGATTTTTAAAACGAGGGGACTGCACCAAACACAAATAGGTTTTTTCAATGAGTTTTCAAAAAGTTCCTGCTCTATTTCCACTGCTATGGTCACCTCTATGGGGGAATAAAAGAGAAATACATGAGTAATTGGAATCCTAATTGATACCATAATAATTACTATAATGGGACAATTAAAGAAATAGTAGATAAGGTTAGGATAGATAAAAAAGTTAGTTCATATAAAGATAGCTTATGGGTTTACAACAGTGAAATTTACAAAATGCTTGAATCACAACAATCCTGTAAATGTTATAAATATGAATCCATTTTGTGTATGAATCTCAGAGAGGTAATTTATATCACTTTGTGGCAACAGCAGTATAGTAGTTATAGATTTTCTTCACTTTGCTACATTTGTGACATTTATTTTAACTTTTTTATTAAAGCTTTTTATTTACAAAATATATGCATGGGTAATTTTTCAACATTGACCCTTGGAAAACTTTCTGTTCCAAATTTTTCTCTCCTTCCCATCCCCTCTCCTAGATGGCAGGTAGTCCAATACATGTTAAATATGTTAAAATATATGTTAAATCCAATATGTGTATACATATTTATACAGTTCTCTTGCCACACAAGAAAAATCAGATCTAGAGAGAAAAATACCTGAGAAGGAAAAAAAAATGCAAGCAAACCAACAGAAAGTGTGAAAATGCTATGTTGTGGTCCACACTCAGTTCCCACAGGCCTCTCTCTGGGTATAGATGGCTCTCTTCATTACTGAACAATTGGAACTGGCTTGAATCATCTCAATGTTGAAGAGAGCCTCGTCATCAGAATCAATTGTCATATAATCTTCTTGTCTCCTTGTACAATGATCTCATGGTTCTGCTCATTTCACTTAGCATAAGTTCATGCAGGTCTCTCCAGACCTCTCTGAAATCATCCTGCTGGTCGTTTCTTACACCATATATTCTATAACATTTATACACCATAATTTATTCAGCCATTCTCCAATTGATGGACATCCACTCAGTTTCCATTTTCTAGCCACTACAAAGAGGGGTGCCATAAACATTTTTTGCACATGTGGGTCCCTTCCCCTCTTTTAAGATCTCTTTGAGATATAATCTGAGTAGAAACACTGCTGGGTCAAAGGGTGTGCAGTTTGATAATTTTTTGAGCATAGTTCCAAACTGTTCTTCAGAATACTTGGATCCACTCACATTTCTACCAACAAGGTATCAGTGTCCCAGTTTTCCCACATCCCTTTCAACATTCATCATTATGTTTTCCTGTTATCTTAGCCAATCTCACAGGTCTGTAGTGGTATCTCAAAATTGTCTTGTTTTGTAGTTTTGCTCATATACTTCCTGACTTTCCCTTGGCAGATAGATTCCCGAATATTTTATATTATGGACAGTTATTTTAAATGGAATTTCTCTTTGTATCTCTTGCTATTGGATTTTGTTAGTGACGTATACAAATGCTGATGATTTATGTGGACTTATTTTGTATCCTGCAACTTTTCTAAAGTTGTGGATTATTTCTTAATAGCTTTTTAGTAGAATCTCTGGGGTTTTCTAAGTATGCCATTTGGTTCTTCCAAGGTATCTTCTTCTGGAAAAATGTTGTACTCCAAATATTTGTGGATTCTTGGACTCCAAAACAAGTTCAGAGGCTTAATCTGCTGTTGGTTTGAGAGAATGGTCATAAGTGGTCACAGAGAGCTGTGTCTGCTCTCTGCCATCTTGGCTCTGCCCTCAGAAGTCCTTCAGATATTCTTATACCTCAATTTCTTATACATCAAAAATGTTTATCCTTTTACTGATTCATGTAACATTAACTGGAATCTACATTCATCAAAAATACACTAACAGAACTTGGGGAGAATGATCCATAGACTCACAGAAGCTTCTTTGCTTTCTCTGAAGCTTATTCATTTTTGGGAAATAACTAGGTGGAGCACTGGACTTACAAACAGGAAGATTCTTTTTTATAAGTTCAAATCCAGCCACGTAGTGTATGACCCTGGGAAAGTCACTTAACTCTGTTTGCCTCAGTTTCCTCTTCTGTCAAATGAATTAGAGAAGGAAATGGCAAACCCCTCCAATATCTTTGCCAAGAGAATTCCATATGGGTTCTGAAAAGTCTGAAAGAGTCACATGACTGAAAACACTAAACAATTGTAAAAGTCAGGAACTCAGTATGATTGATTTAATCCTATAAGGTGTTAACTCAATGCAATTGATAAGACAATGGTTATCTAATTTAGCATGTAAGTTCTCTAGTTCAGTATGATTGATTTATCTTACAACAAATAATGGTTCCTTAGTGATATAATGATTGGTTTATACTCAGTATACCATAATGATGTAATTGTAATAGAGTATATAAACTGGGACAAACTCAGCCAGAGACAGTCTTCAAGACAGAGATTGTCCTGGTGGCTCTTCTGCCTCCTGCATTTTAAAAAGACGAGAAAGCTGGTCTAGAGACCTCCAGAAAGCTAGCCAGGACATTACAAACAACAACAAATTGGACACAAGTCAATTCAACACTATTAGTAGCCTAATCTTATTGGATGTATATTTTTTGAGGGCAGAGTTTATTTTGCTTATTTCCATTTACTTTCCAACACTTGGTGAAATACCTGGCACTTAGTAAGGACTTAAATGCTTTTTCATTCATTTATTTTCTGCCTTAAAAAAATACCTTACCTATCATATATTAGTAAATATTTAACAAAAGTAGAGTGAAAGAGCCTTCTCCAACTAATAAATAATTAGTTGGAGGAGTGAAAAAGAGATAAGGCTCTTTTCTATATTGGATCCCCCTTTCCTACTCCATCCCTAAAGATAACAAATGATTTTATTTCTCCAAGCTACAATTTCTTTCACAATAAGTCAGGGACAATAATCTGTATACCATTTACCTTGCTGGATTGTAATGAGTTGAGTGTTTTTTAAATTATTATGTGCTATGTTAATATAGCAAATAATTTATCAATTAGTATTAGGGCTATCTTCAACCTTTTTATATAGGATTCCCAAAGACTCTTGAGCTTCTCTTTGTTGAACAGATCCTTTGGGCTGGGCATTACAAGGCAATTGGTATTTAAAATAATGAAGTTAGTTCTCTCTGAATTAAGAAAAGCAGTCTGCTTTTGATTTATTCGTTTTCTCAGAAGCTGCAGTTTCACAAAGCATTTCTTCCTTAGGATCCAGTTGTTTATTGAAGGGATAAGGAAAATGATCCCCATGCCCTAGCAACAAATATTTTTAGCAGCTGTTGATTTGCTGCCCAGAAGCAACAAAAGAAAATACTATCCCTACTCCACATCTCTAGGGTGAGTCAGTCTGTTGGGAGGGGGTATGTGAGAATGGGCTCATGACCACCAATAAACATTTTTCAAGAACATGCTTCATCCTTATTTTATGACAAAACTATGGAGCAACCTACCTTCCCACATTTGACATTGGTTGATGCTTCTGTGGGTGGCTAGCAACTGTGAAGTCAAAGATGGTTCTGGTGGAGTAGGAATGGTGAAACTCCCAGTGTTTAAATGTTGGCTGATCTTTCTGTCCACCCCCAAACACAGTTAGCTTGTAAACCTATATATGTTTCACTAAGGATAATGTCAACCCTGATACTTCTTTGTGGATAATAATAATAATAGTTATTCTCAATTGCCAAGCATCTTAAGGTTGATGATTTCATTCAAGCATCATTACCTCCATTTTAAGATGGGGAAGTATAAGTAAAAAGGGAATTGGCTTGCCTCACAACTAGTAAATGCCAGAGCTGGTATTTGAACTCAGTTATCAGGGTTATTCTCTGACTTCAGTTTTGACTTCAATATTACTCCTTCATATTATGCTATGGAGACCAGTGGTATCAAGCATCATTAGTCAAGAGATCATTAATTCATACAAAAGAATCTTTGCAGATTACAGATTGCCTTAGTTTTAAATGTAATATTATTTTGTTTCATTTTATATATCTATATCTATATCTATCTATCTATCTATCTATCTATCTATCTATTTATATCTTATAATTGTTAAGTATTTCCCAGTTTTTGTTAATATGATTCAAGCCATACTCTGGACTGTGGTGCATCCATATGTGGTCCATGGGTCATCTGTTTGACATCTTTGGTCTAGACAATAGCACATTATAGTAATATGAACATTTCACATGATTATTTACTAAGAGCCATCTTGGGAAATAGTGTTTCGATCTAGAATTTCAAACACTATAGATATACTATTTGCTCATAACATTGCTGTGGTAATTAACTGAATGCTATTTGTCTCTTCAGGAAAAAAAAAAGTCATAACTGAGTCAGGATAATGGAGGTTTGCATTAGGACATGGAAATTTAGAAGACACAAGCATTAAATAATGCCTTTGTAATATTATGCAATTAGAAATTTTAATTAAAATGTTTACTTTTAAAATACATACATGGATAATTTTCTACATTTACCCCTACAAAATCCTATGTTCTAATTTTTTCCCTCCTTTTGCCCTCCCAGTTGGCAAGTGACCCAAGATATGTTAAACATGTGCAATTCCTCCATACATATTTCCGCAAATATCATGCTACACAAGAAAAAGCAAATCAAAAAGGAAAAATAAATTAGAAAGAAAACAAAATACAAAAAGAGTGAAAATACTATGTTGTCATCCACATTCAGTTCCTGTTGTCCTCTTTCTGTAATTGTAAATTCTTTATGTTTGTGTAGCACTTACACTTTTACAGCAACATAAGATCCTACTGAGGATAGCACCTATATGAGGAATAATTAAAGTAGGAAACTAGCAGATGGCATGCTACATTTTCCAACAGGGAGATACCAAATAAACTCTTTCTTAGCATACACATGTCAAGCTCCCGTCTAGCCAGCTGCATACCAGCAACCAGTTTGGTGTAGTGAAATCTTCCTCTTTGGGGTTAGTTTCTTTTGGGGTCTATCTAATCAAGGGGAAATTTCACCAGAATCTTTTTTGGTGAAGTACTGGGTTCTTCTACCAGATGGAATTGGTATCATGGGATTTCACTTTTCTTCATTGAATATGTCTTAATTTTACAATACAAATTAGAAAATTCACTTAAGAGCTTCAGTGATGGTTGACTTGAACACTGAAATTAGGGCTTAGAAGAAATTGTGGTTTAAAAAATTAGGCAATTAGTTATGGGGAATTGAACAATGGCAGAGGAAATCCAATCCAGATTATCTAATTATTCATTCTTTGCTTATACTTGTGCTTTTCTAAAACTAGGCAGATGGTTAAGTGTAGGCCCTTGCACCTGGAACTGGAAGAGGTCTAAGAGGGTATTTAGTCTCATTTCTCATTTTATCAGAGGAGATCCAGAGAGAAGAGGTGGCTTGGCCAAAATTACACAGGCAAGAAACAGAGCCAGAATCTGAACTCAAATCATGTGATTCCAAATTCAATGGTGTTCTTTCTGCCACAGTCTAAATCTGCCTCATTTTAGATCAAACTCTCAGTATACTTTTTGGGAAAATTAAACTCAGTTTAGAAGGGACAAACATCTTTGTTTTGTAGAAATATGAATAGTTTTCTATCTAAATTACCAGAAGGCTCATTCTGAATGGGGGTAAAAAGTTAACAACCTTATTTTTAGTGCTCAGGTACTTTATTTGGGTTTATCTCAGCTAATTGACTACATGGAGCAGGTTGTAACATTTATATTTTCCTTTCAGACAGCTATGTATTTCAGACAATATGCTTATCAGTGCTTTCTATATCAGTTGGCAGACCCATTGTTATAGTCATTCTGCCTTAAAAAGAACAAACAAAACTTAATGTTTTGTTGACAAAATGATGCTGTGTTTCCTTTTTTCCCCTCTCAGAGAATAATCTATGCAAATTTCTATTAAAAATTTTTGGAGAAAGCATAATCAAAATGATTGTGCCTCTTGAATCAATTAGCTGGCTGAAAGCTTTTATTTTGTTCCCTGGCTGAGGCACAGATTCTCCTTTGTTCATTCTATCTAGAGAATAGTGAGCTTACAGAAACTTATTTTTATTGCTTTGGTCTTGCTTTTTCTCTTTCCCATCTGCACCATGCATGTCCTTCCACCACAGCTGTTTACATATCTGTTTACAAGCTACTGTTGCTCTCCCTGAAATCTTTCTCAAAAGAGGAGTTTTAATAGGTCTCCTCCCTTCTCAGCATTGTCCATCATTAATTAGCCTTGTAACATTGGGTTTATTTTGAACTTCTCTCTTTTCTCTGCTCCAGGCAACCAGTATGTCCCCAACTTCTGCCTATTCTGCTTTACCAAATTTCTTAGATCTACCTCTCTACTTTTACTCCCACAACTTTGCCCTGGGCTAGGATCCAATTACCTCACACTAGAAATAATGTAGTTTTTAGCCTCCTTGCTTCTGGTCTTTACTCATTCCAATTCATCCTACATACAACATCAAAAAAACTCTCTTATTCAAGTACTGTTTAAAAATATAACCAACAGAAGCATATGAAAGATATTTTTCCCCTTCTTAGGGCCCTACATTACCTCTTACTTTCTCTACCATCATTTTAAAATTCCCGGACATTCATGGCCTATTGCCCATTTCTTATCTGTGCAGTGTTGTCACATCCTGACTATTTTTCACATCTTGCTGTTCTCAACAGTCATTCTCATAAGCCTGAGACAATATGTATGTTGCTAAGTCATAGATTTGGACTTGAAAGGGATTTTAGAAGGTATTTAATCAAATTCCTCATTGTACAGGTGAGGGAATTGAAAGTTTAAGTGTCAAGAAAATCCCAAATGGAGTCATGAAGAGTGGGACATGACTAAAAATGACATCTTAGAAAGAAAAAGACATCTTAGTAGCTGGGGAATGAGGGGGCTGGGACAGAGACAGGCTTCTTACAGAGATAGGTTTTGAGCTGTCTTAAAAGAAGCCGGGAAAACATAAGAAGTGGAAATAAGGAAAGAATTTTCTAGACCTGGGACAAAAGCCAGGGCAATTATAGGAGGTAGAGTATTTTATGCAAGAAACAGCAAATAATCAAGTGTGACTAGATTATAGAAAATATGAAGGGTACCAAAGTGTTAGAAGTTAGACAGGTTGGAGAAGTCCATATTGTGGAGAGAATTAACTGCCCAGTAGGAGTTTATATGATCCTGAAGGTGATAAGAAGACACTGGAGGTTGCTAAGTGATGGAAGGAGGGGAAAGTAACATATAAGATCTTCACTTCAGGAAAATTCCTTTGGAAGCTGAATGGAGAATGGGGACAACAGAGACAAAGAAATCAATCAGAAAGCTATTTTAATAGTCCTGGTGAGAATTATAGTCTTATGTGAAATTCTATCCATTTTTGAAGACCCAGCTCAAATACCATCTCCCTTCTGATTTGCCCAGACTTACCCAGTCAGAAAAGCTTCATCCTGCCACTGAAATGTCAAAGCACTTTCTACTTTATCACTTTCAAATTCTACTTTGAAAGATACTGTTTTAGCCCTGAAGTTATAAGTTGCTTGAGAACAGAGAACATTTTATTTTCATTTTTTTTTTCTATCTCTCACATACCCAGGACTAAGTTTGGTAGTTAGAAGTTTCTTCATAAAAGTTTGTTGAATTTAATTGAATTATATGCCAAGAAACATTATTGAATGATTGATAGAATGATTGAATTGAATTATATGAATCTCAGTGTATGGCCTTACTTATTTTTCTGCATGTTTATGTTTTGGTTATTACTATTTACATGTTTTAATATTGTATTTCCTGGTATATTGCTTGCTCCTTAAGGGAAGGAGGTATCTTATATTCTTTACCTCTTTTTTTCTGCACCTAGGCAAATACTGAACTTTCAATAAATAGTAAATGTTGTTGACACTATCAACCCTGTCATCTGAGATGATATTTCTCTCCTTTCTAAAGCCGAGAAATGAATCCAATTTTTATCTAAGAAAATGAATAAAATCCATCTTTGGATTCATGAATAAACCCACAATGAATATTCAGCATCAACTGATTTCTATGCTGAGTGGCACTTAAATGGAAAAGCATTGTCTAAATTAGCCAAGAGGACTTTAAAATTAAAACATACAAAGACTGAATAGCTCAGGTATAGTATCAAGTACTCAGCTGGCAAGTACCTCTAGTGAAAGACAATCCCTCTGAGAAGACCTTTTCACTCTGTACAACTATAGGTAGATTTGGATGCCATTTTAAATATTTCAAATCTCATAGTAGATAGATTCAGAGTCAGCATCTGGGGAAAATTCATTTGAGAAGAAAGAAGGGGAATAACTGAAAAGAATGGTGAGGATGAAGCAATATGTCACTTCCTCCTTCTAATCCTGTGCGTCAGACAGAAGGAAGAGCCAGCCTTGAAAATAGGTTTCATGGAGGACTACAAGATGGAAAGAGCACAAGAAGAGTCAGAATGAGAAGTTTGTTACCACTGATGGTATTCCAGGTTTCTGGAGTACACATTGGAAAGGGAGCAGAAGAAGATCAAAACTACTGGGGGTAACAGTTGGAAGGATGTTGCCTTCATTAATGATCCTGGCTTTAGGCCAGGTAGCATATGTCAATAGATGCAGTGTGAAGGTGAGCCTGTGAAGGGAATTGTTAACATTTAGCTATAAGTAATGTTTATATAACTCATTGAACTCTATAAAGTGCTCTCCCTCTCCCTCTCTCTCTCTCCTCTCTCCTCTCTCTCTGTCTCTGTCTATCCCTTCTTCTTTCCCTCCCTGCCTCCTTCCCTTCCTTTTTTTCTCTCTCCCTTTGACTTTCTCTCTGTGTATTTCCAACACAACTCTATTGGATAGCTACTCTTACTATTTACATTTTACAGATAAGAATACTGAAACTCAGAAAAGTTAAGTCATTTGCTCTGGGTCACAGACTTGCCTAAGTAATGAGGGAAAGGAAAGAGGGAACCCCATTTCTCAGCGCATAGATAGTAAGATAATCCCATGGGGCGCAGTGTCCCCTGTAAATGAATTTACAGGCCCGAAAACCTAGATTGATAAATAAAAGGTTTATTGTAGAAATTTGGAAGTAAAGTTCAGTTAGAAAGATGCCAGGGCCAGAGGTGGCCGCTGGGCGGGCAGGAACCCTTACATCATCAGAAGGATACCATGTGTTGGCCGGAGGGCTCCTGTCAAGAGGGTGCTCTTTTCTTTTATACCTAGAAGATGATGGGCAGTACCCCCCAAGTTCTTGGCGGGCTTTTCAGTTAGCTCAGATCAGGTGAGGGCTGGGGGAAGCTGAGCAGATAGTGGGGCTGGGCCCGGATATTCAAAGGGTGCCTTTGACCAGGATTTGTGAATCAAGGTCAGCCATGAGTTGGGCAATTAGAAAGGAATCTTAAAGGGACCTCAACCCCCATCATAAGGAACAATTTAAATTCACATTTTCACTCAAAGTCAGTGATCTTTCTAATGTGACTTAGCTGGGAAGTGACCATAACATTCCTGGAGGAATGCTAGAGTGCTAGAATTCATAAGTAAGTCACATGTCCTTCAAATGTTTTACAAAGTCCTGACCACCTCTTGCTAAATCTAGCTCTTTTAGGATTCACTGCCCCAAATAGATATCCTTTGCTTCAATTTATAAAATTCTAAGGTTTTCTTTATAATGTGGAATACTCTGAATATAGAAGTTATTCTTTGTCTATTCTCCTTTTTACTGGATAATGAGAGTACTTTATGTAGCTGGTAAAATGTTCTATTGTGGTTCCTTATTTTAAATCATTTTCTTAAGAACATATTTTGAATGTCTGTGCCAAAAAGAAGGCATTTTGTAGGTGGATATTTGTAACCTGGGATTGTATCTGGATTAAATTTGAAATTTGTTTCAAATTTCATAAACTATATATTTCTCTGGTTCTCCTGGCATCTAATTTCTTGCTTTCTTCTTCCTCCTATTGAAAGAATAAAGGGAAAGGGATAGAACTATATGGTTATGTGTTCTTTGCCTACCTGAATTCATGATTCTTCTGCATTTTCATTGTTAGGCTGGATAGAATGTGATTGTCTTGAAAAGAGGAATTTTAATTTTGCCTTTTCTTTTTGTCTCTTTATTCCCAGCATCTAAGAGTACTCAACAAACCATAGATGCTGAATGATTGAATAATTGATTGATAAAATGATTTCTTGGCCTCGTTCTGGCTACTTCATTTGAGTAGCTAATTCATTTCATTTGTTCCTTGTAGGAACAAAAAACAGGTTATGTAAGTGATAATCTTCTATTGGGAATTTTATTTTTGTGACCACTTTTTGTTGAGCAGATTAAATTACTCAAAAGCATGAGCTAATAAAGTTTGTTTATCTCAGTCACAGGGGAAAAATGAAAAGCAAGAAGATGATTATAAAAGTGAGGGCCAACCTTTCAAGCAGAAAGTTTTATGGCAGGCAATATCAATACATGTACTAGTGTCAGAGCATTTGTATCTCATTGTAAGATTAAATCTAGTCATTTTTTCCTCCAACAATAAATCTTAAATGAGGGATTTTTTGTGCCCCTTAACTCCAATTAACAAGATGCTATCTACCCTGATTCCTTTATCAAAAGAAAATGCCTTTTTTGTGTGTGAATTGCAGAACCAGTTAATCAAAGGTAAACTAGGTAGGAACAATTCCTAGACATCTTTATTGAATCTGTCAATTACACAATCAAAGATTTAAGCTAGGTGTAAAAGTAGCAAGTTATTTTAATTGGTTGAAAATTAAATACACCTCTGGGCTTATGCATTTTGAAGATACACTTTGGGGAGCTATAACCTTAAGTCTGTAACTGGAGGGCAGCAAGATTTAACTAAGAAGTGTCATACAATCTCCTACCCGCCACCTCAACCTATACTAATGTTATTAGAGAGACTGCTGCAGGAACAAATAATGAAACCAACAAGCACCTAAGAGAGGATGAACCAGACACACTGAGGAAAGGTAGCAAAAGAGGGAGTGATTTCTTCAGAGCAGAGAAAAGTGTTTCTGTTTCTCTTCTTCTCACTCTATACAATCTGGCTTCCAATCTTATCTTTTAAACACAACTGCTTTTACAAAATCTGCCAGTGATCTTTTATTGACAAATCCAATGACTTTTTCTCAAAACTTATCTTTCTTGACTTCTCTGCAGCTTCTGATAGTGCCAATCTTTTTTAATTGATAATTTCTTCTCTCTCTGTTTTTGTGAACTCTTGTATCCCAATTCTTCTCCTACATATCTGATCATTCCTTTTCATTCTCATTTGTTGACTCTTCATCCAAATCATGTTAGCTAATAGTAAGTAGTCACTTCTCCCCTTTATGCTACTTCAATTGATGTGATGATCTAATCAACTTCTATGGATTCAAAGGTATGTATCTTTTTGATATTCCTATCAATTTGATATTGATACTTGATATATGCCAGATGATTCTGGCACCAGTTTATTCAGTCTTATGTATCCAGTTTTCTATTCATCATCTTAAACCAAATGTTCTTTAGATACCTTTAACTCAACATGAACAAAATTGATCTCACTTTTCTTTTTTCCTCACTTCCCCATTAATGTTAAAAATACCAGTGTCCTAGCTTATATCCCAAAGAAATACTAAAGAAGGGAAAGGGACCTGTATGTGCCAAAATGTTTGCGGCAGCTCTTTTTATAGTGGCTAGAAATTGGAAAATGAATAGATGTCCATCAATTGGAGAATGGTTGGGTAAATTATGGTATAAGAAAGTTATGGAATATTATTGCTCTGTAAGAAATTACCAACAGGATGAATACAGAGAAGCTTGGAGAGACTTACATCAACTGATGCTGAGTGAAATGAGCAGAACTAGGAGATCATTATACACTTCAACAACAATACTGTATGAGGATGTATTCTGATGGAAGTGGATATCTTCAACAAAGAGAAGATCTAATTCAGTTCCAATTGATCAATGATGGACAGAATCAGCTACACCCAGAAAAGGGACACTGGGAAATAAGTGTAAACTGCTTGCATTTTTGTTTTTCTTCCCAGGTTATTTTTACCTTCTGAATTCTTCCTGTGCAACAAGAAATTCATTTCTGCATACATATATTGTATTTAGGATATACTATAACATATTTAGCATGTATGGGACTGCCTGCCATCTGGGGGAGGGGGTGGAGGGAAGGAGAAGTGAGTGCAAGGGATGATGTTATAAAAAATTACCCATGCATATGTACTGTCAAAAAAAGTTATAATTATAAAATTAATTTTTAAAAATACCAGTATTCTTCTAGTCAACTAAATTTGAAACTTTGGTGTCCTCTTTGATTCCTTATCATCTTTCAACTGCCATATGGAATCATCTGCTGAATTCCGGTACCTTTATCTAGATAACATCTCTCTTATATTCCCCCTTCTCTTTTGTCACTGGACACCACTTTTGTCAACTACTACCCTCTGGATATGACCCTCATCACTTCAGGTCTGGATTATTAAAATAATCTGCTGATTTATTTTCCTGCATTCAAGTCCCTCCATACTCTATTATATCCTTCACTGCTCTATAAAACTGAACTTTCTAAGTATAGGTCTGGCCATATTATTTTCCCTCACAATTCAATTAACTCCTGTCAATACTTTCATGACCAAATATGAAATTACCCATTTGGCTTTCAAAGCCCTTCATAGCCTGCACACTTCCTACATTTGTAATTCACCTTATAGCTTATTCCCATCATGTACTCTTCAGTTCATTGATATTGATTTCCTTGCTGTCATGTGCATAAAACACTCCATCTCCTGATTGGGCATTTTTACTGCTCTATCATATGTCTGTATCCCTTTGTGTTTATATTCTATCTCTGCCTCTTGGCTCTTTTTCATATTCCACTCAAAATCCCATCTTCCACAAGAAGTCTTTCTCAATCACTCACAATTCTAATGTTTTCCCTCTATCTATGGATTATTTATAATTTGTCCTGTATATATCTTATTTGTACATAGTTATTTATCTTCTGCCTTCTTCATTACATTTGTTAGCTCTTTGAGAGTTGGGACTATATTTTGTCTGTCTTGTATACCTAGTAGTTGTCACCTACTATGAACCCGTTTTCCTCTTGGACTCTACATATTGATGGTAAAGTGTATCTTTCCCTCCCTCCTTTTCTCCCTCCCTCCTTCCCTCTCTTCCTTCTTCCCTTCCTTCCCTTCCTTCCCTTCCTTCCTTCAAATAAAATGAAAAGTCAATTTCAAGGGGGCAGGCTGTAGCTAGAAGGATCAGGAAAGGTTTTATGTAGGAGGTGGATTTCAGACCATCTCTCTTATGCAAATTAGTAATTCTAAAAGGTTTATATTCCTTCCTTCCTTTCTTCCTTTCTTCCTCCCTTCCTTCCTTCCTTCTAATCATCCATCCATCCACCCATCCATCCATCTTTTCTTCTTCTTTTTTTTTTTTAATTTTTGTTGTTGCTGCAGCATTTTTGCTGTAATATTTTGCACAATAAGCCTCTGGCCAATTTTTCTTTTCTTTTCTTTTTTTTTTTTTGTCTAGCTGCCCCCCAATTTTTCTTATTCATTTGTTTCCAACTTTCCGTGACCATGGGTTTTCTTGGTAAAGATTCTTGAGTGGTTCACCATTTCTATTGCCAGCTCATTTTACATATGAGAAACTAAGACAAACAGGATTAAATGACTTGTCCAGGGTCATATAGCTAGTGAGTGCCTGAGGCTGAAATTGAATTTGTGAAAATGAGTCTTCCTGACTCCAAGCCCACTGTACATTAACAGTTGCTAAACTAAACCAACAACTAGGCTGTGGCTCAACTTCCTATTAAGAATATTTTAAATAACATTGTTATTGATGGAAATGCAAGTGATATAAAAACAAAGTACATCACTATGAATTTATATTAAAAAATAAAATTGCTCTATTGCCCTGGTGATCAAGGCACTGGAAATAAACAGTTGTCTACCTACAGAGACCTTCCTTATCAAGGAAGATAACAACTACACATGTGTAAAGCCTGGAGGCCTCAGAATCAGCCAGAGTCAGGATAACTAAAAGTCCTTGGTCTTTAGAGGGAGAAGCAGGCAAACTTTCAGGAGTTTTGCCAAAGATCTCTTCTCGATTCTGAAGTCCAGAGTCTCCATCTTTCTCTTCTTCCTCTTGCTGCCAAGTGAGTCTGGCCTCTGTCCCTCCATCCTCTAATACTTGCTTATGATTATCTTAACACCAAACATTCAGTAAGCATCAACTGTGAGAAGAGCTATTTATCCAAACATATGCTAATAGAGTCATTGTCTCAAATCAAATAGATAATTAGCCTTAAGTGCTCCATTGTCTGATTCAAGTGCACCTATTCAGAGTTTCAACCCTCTACACACATGTAAGCACATGAAAATATTTAGAAAATTTTTAAAAAGTCAATTTCAAAGGGGCCGGCAGTAGCTAGAAGGATCAGGAAAGGTTTCATGTAGGAGGTGGATTTTAGACCATCTCTCTTAGGCAAATTAGTGATTCTAAAAGATTTATATGAAGCAAAAGAGCATTCTAGGCACACATACCTGTTTATGAAGATGGGAGACAATGTCATGAGTGAGGAATATTCAGAATAATGTAAAATGCTCAGATCCTTCAACCTAAAGAAAGGCTAGGAAAATAGAAAGAGTAGTGCTTCCTCTGGGCTCACTTTCCCAAGGCACCATGGACCAGCATGCCCAAAAGGTATCCAACTACTTCTTTCCTCAAGATTCTAGGGGGTAACTCTGAGGAGTTGAGGGTAGTTTCTCTAGAAATGCTTTTCAACATCTCCCAAAGACTCTTCAGATTTTCTGGAGGTTTTTTTTCCTTCCAGAATTTCCCATAATGATTGATATCCTAGGAAGTATTTGAACCTCCCAGTTAAGAGAACCAACCCAGTTTGAATCAGTGCACTGGGTGATAAAACTGATCATTTCCCCAAAGAAGAAAAAGATAAATCTAATTTTGCTGCACTTATGAATTTTGCCTCATTGTAGAATTTCAGTCAGGTTAAGAGGTCTTCTCAACCCTCACTTGACAAGTTTAGCTTGTCAGCAGCATTTGCTGAGTAGCCTTATATATGGGATAGTTTTCTGAATATACTGCCAACAGTGTATTCAGACTACAACTTTCTTCAAATTGCAACTCTTCAGTAGAGTATGCCAGAAAAATATGAATACATTTAAAATCCCTTTGAATATGCAAAACAAACATAAAATTTGAAAATTGTATGTTCTATTTGTTTCTGAAGTATTTTCTGCTACAAGTCAAAACACGCTATAGTTATGGAACTGGCCTTTCGTCCTGAACTGGTGTGTCCCTTGAGGAACTTGATGATTGTTCTGGGAGGCCTAATAATAGCACTGTGCATTCCCAGACTTAGTGTCTGATCCTCAAAACTGTTAAATTCATTGCACTTGCACCCAAGCTCCCATGTGTTTACTATGAGATGAAAAACAGAATGTTAATTAACAAAGAGAACATTCTTTGAAAGCTATTTTCCCCTAAGATTATTTGGTAAAAATTTAAATGGTAGGTGAAGGGCAAAAGCAGGGAAGTGTTATGTGATTTTGAAGTCAGTTGAAAAGGAATTCTATACTGTAAATTGCAAATGCCATCTTCCAATTCTGAAAATTCAACATCCCTCTAATATTCTGTTGTTTTATCTGTTCCTTGATGGGGGCTTTTGAGTACCTGTCAGTAAAACTGACGCAATCTGATGTGATATGATACCATTTCATACCTGTGCTATTATAGACAGCTTATTTCAACATTCCAAGCCTCTCTTCCCTATGTTTGGGAGCACCATAGTACAATGGGGAAAAAAATGCTTGCTTTGGAAGCAGAGCACCTCCGTTCAAATCTCACCTCTCAGGGAGAGAAATGAAACCTCACCTTAATACCTGAGTGACTCTGAGGAAAAAAAAATCACATGACTTTCCTGGGCTACAGTGTCTTCATCTTTAAAATGGGTTGGACTCTGAGGTTCCTTTTACTAGATCTAGGATGCTATGAATTCTCATCTGTAAAACTAGGGGGCTAGATTAAATATCTCCAAGGTTCCTTCCAACTATACCATTTTCTTCATTCCTAATAGAAATTGGGGATTTATTGACATAGCTGAGTAGCTCATGGTAAAAAAGATATAGGCATAGATATTACATATATGTAGTATGTTATGGATGACTCATGATGAGAATAAGAGTTTCTTGTAATGTTTCTGGGCATGGCTTCCTTGGCAATTATGCCCAATGATTCCTTAGTTACCAACTTGAGTGATTTAAGATTCTGTCTTATTCATGGCTTTTCACTCTTTCTATTCCTTCTATAAATCAACAAATATTGATTGAGTACCTACTATGTGCTGCCTTCACTGAAGACATACTTTGATGTTTTTCTGAGGCATTGAAATGACCCTGAGTTTAGAGATAATGAAGTATAATGTATGCCAAATCCTATCAATCTCAAAGGCTTTACATATGAATCCAGGGAGAGAAAGTGTCTTGTTTGAAGACTGGCCTAACAAACTTTGAAAAGCTAAATCCCAGATTAGCTACAGGGTCAAAATATATCTAAATTTATTATTATTATTTTTTTTTTGTGATAGAAGCTTTGAATACCATTAATGAAATCACAGAAGGGTTATAATCTAGGCTAGTAAAAAGCAACAAGCATTTATTAAATACTTACAATGTGGCAGACGCTTTGCTAAGTGCTAGAAATGCAAGTATGAGCAAAAAGAAAGATAGCTACCATACACACAGAGTTTATATTTTAATGGGGAAAGACAACAAAGGAGTTGAAAAGGAGTAGAGAAAGGGTACATGGAGTCATGATAGCAAAAATCAGAAACAGGGAGGAGAAATAAAGGAAAACTTATATGGACCCATTCCCAAAAATTGAAGCCTTAGAAGGAACTCTCTAATGGGAAAGAAATTTGGTATGGTAAAAGTATGGCATAATGATAGCATATTGATGAAATTTCAGAGTCTTAAAATGTTGAAATAACATATTAAAAGCATTGTGCCAGGCAACAGATGATATGAAGATAAGACTTTTTCCTTGGCCACATGGAACTTACAGTCTGATAGATCTTCCATTCCCATTCCCATCAATCTACTCATAGCTGAGGAAGAAAATATCTTACTGAGGAGCCATTTTAATTTTCATATCTGACAAATTGTTGTGTTGGAAGGGTCTTTTCAGTAAGACCCTTCTTCATTCACAGCTGATTTGATAATGACAGAAAGATTTTTGTTTTTGTTTTTTGATGCTTTGGTGTTTCTTTGCTTGGGCACTAGTGCTAAAAGACAATACTACAGAAGGATATTAAATTTATTAGTGATAGACATTCCCTGTAATTAACAATAATTGTAAAACACCCACTAATTTAACTTTAATTTGCAGCCCAAACCTCAAAAAGACAATAAATGAGCAGTTATTTTCCAACCATTGGGTGACTGGGAATGGTGACTTCTACTTACCGAATATCCATTACTTGATAACAGACCAGAAAGTTAGGATTTAGAAGACTGCTGTACTCTGTTATCATAGACAAATCACCAATATGCTTTTGAATTTCTCTTTGATAATGAGCATGTGATAATACCTAATCCCTATTTATGTCCTGAGTATAACATGGCCTGTATGCAATTCACTTGGAATTACTGATATATGGAAATGTATTTTCTTTTCTATTACCAAGCATGAATGGGATTGTTATTATTATTATATCCTCTCTGAATAACTAGATTTGAGCCCTACCTCTACCTCTTAGTAGCTGAATGAACTTAAGTTAAATGTTTTATTCTATGCTTGAGTTTCTTCATTTTCAAGATTAAGATATTAATATTTGTACAGCAGGAATATAGTAAAACTCAGATATCTATAGGATGGTTGCTGGATCATGATTTTATTGATGTTTAGGAAACTCGTACAAAGGAAATTCAGATCTTATTTTGCAATTTATAATCTAAGAGAGCTATTTATAACACTGAGAGGTTATGAGATTTGTCTGGGATCATACAGCTAATATATATTAAATAGGTGAATGCAATTTTTCCCCATTTTAAGGTTGTTTTTATGCCATATGTTTGTAATATATCACAAAAAGAAATTATAGTTATTATCTTTATTGAAGTGCTGTTATACACATATACATATAGACATAGATGTGTGTGTGTGTGTGTGTGTGTGTGTGTGTGTGTGTGTGTGTGTGTGTGTGCGCCCGCAAACAAAGACTTGATGGATAAAATGGTGAGCCTGGAGGCAGAAAGACTTGAGTTCAAATATGACGTTGGAAACTTACTAGCTGTGTCATCCTGGACAAGTCACATAACCTGTTTGCCTTAATTCACTAGAAAAAAAATGGTTGAGAAGTTGAAAATGTCGCCCCCATCATGTGTTTGTCCAATATAAATCTTTATCTTAGGCAACGAACTTTGTATATCAACCTGTTTTTCTCCTATTAAAAGTGAGAAATTTTAGTCATATCATAGATGTGGAATAATGTTACTTAATCTAGAGTTCTCACTAATAAGAATTCTGACCCAAAAATTTACTCTACATAGGAGGGAAAATAAATTAATTCTAGACATCAAAGCAATCTGTCAAGGATAAAAATTATATGATAACTGCTAGATTTCAGGAAAAAAACACATTTAAATTAGATCTGAAATATTTGGCATAACTGATATATAGGGGGTTTTATTGGTTGAATTTTTCTGTTTCAAATAAGTTATTGAGTCCTACTGTACACACTGTCTACATGTAGTTTTGGCTCTGGCTATTGAAAAAGAGGATCATAGAATTTTATAGCAAAAAATAAGGAAACAAGCTGATATTTAAGTATATACATACATACATATATATATATGTATAAATATATAAAACTGTATATATATATGTATATAATATATGTGTGTGTATTTCCTAAAATATAATTTTCAGATTCCTATTTTTTTCCACAGGCTCTGAAAAGTCATTGAATTTTAATCTTTTTCTCTAGTTATTTCACTCAAATCTACATTTTCTATTATGTTTGAACTTGTAATTCCAATTGCTCTGAATTATGTATATTTACTTTTCCATATGTGTTCTTTTTTTTCTTTTGTGGACTTTTTGAATATTCCATTTGCATTTGCTATTTTAATAACTTTTTTCTTTGATATCTCTAGTTCTTTTTTTCTGATTAATTCCCTTGACTGATTTTCTACATTATTCAAATTCCTCTTCACTTTGGTATTTTGATTTTCCTAGTATTACGTCTAAGTTTTGCCCAATTTCTTAATATTTGCATTACTGC
Source organism: Sminthopsis crassicaudata (assembly GCF_048593235.1). Taxonomy (NCBI): domain Eukaryota; kingdom Metazoa; phylum Chordata; class Mammalia; order Dasyuromorphia; family Dasyuridae; genus Sminthopsis; species Sminthopsis crassicaudata. The sequence continues at coordinate 393,359,467 of NC_133620.1, read as the reverse complement.
TTAATTTCTTTGAATGTTATTTGTTCCCTCTGATAATGTCTCTTGAAATACTTTCTATGATTTATTTTTCTACCTCTCTTACTTCTGACATTTTATTTGATTTAGTTATTGTTCTGTAATTTATTTTAATTATATCAGTATTCTTTGTTATTTTGCTCAAATTTTATGTTTTGATATGTGTTTTTGTTTTTGACTATTTTTATAATGTGATGTAATCTCAGATGTAAACCTAGGTCATTTGCCCCTGGAACATCATATTCTAAACTCTCCTATCCTTTGATGTAGAAGCTGCTAAGACTTGTGTTATCCTGACTGTTGCTTCACTGTGTCTGGTTGTAATATTTTCTCCTTGACCTGGAAGCTCTGGAATTTAGCTATAATATTCCTTGGAGTTTTTATTTGGGATCTTGATTTTTTCAATTTCTATCTTAACCTCTGGGAATATCAGGCAGTCTTTCTTGATAATTTCTTGAAAAATGATATCTAAGATTTTTTTTTAATAATGCCTTTTAGGTACTCCAATAATTTAACAATGATTTCTCCTGCATCTGTTTTCCAGGTTTGTAGTTTTCCCAATGGGATATTTTAGTGTCTTTTTTTTTTTTTTTTTTATGCTTTTGGTTTTGTTTTAATGTTTCTTGATTTCTCATAGTCATTGGCTTTCAATTGCTCAATTCTAATTTTTAAGAAATTATTTTCTTCATTAAGCTCCTTTTCTACTTGGCTAATTGTACTTTTCACAGTATTCTTTTCCTCATTAGGTTTTTGTAACTCTTTTAGCATTAGGCCTACTCTGTTTTTTTAAGGTGTTATTTTTTCAGTATTTTTTATGCCTCCTTTACAAGCTGTTGATTTGTTTTTATCAAGATTTTCTTGCATCACTTTTATTTCTGTTTCTGAATTTTTCTTCTTTCTCTTTTGGTCAACTTTCAAAATCTTTTTTTAAGTTCTTCATGGCCTAAGACAAATTCACATGTTTTCTTGGAGGCTTTAGATGTATGGCTATGATTTTTGACTTGTCTTCTGATTGTGAATTTGATCTTCCTTATCATCATAATAACTTTCTATAATCAGATTTTTCCCAATGATTCTTTATTTTTCCTACTTGTTTCTTAACATTTACCTCTTTGATAAACTTGGACTCTGCTTCCAGAATAGACGCAGCACATGGATTTTGTGCAGCTGTTTTCAGAGATATTTCCAAGAACCTACAAGTTTTCAGTTCTCCCAGGGTAGTATGATCTAAGGAGAGATATGTTCACTATACTTGGGTCTCTGAATGAGTATAAGCACTCTTTTCTGACATGGAATTGTGAGAAGGGTCTCTGCTCTACTGAAGTCACAAGCTCAGGTATGTTAATACTCCTTAGTTCTGGGACTGTCACCTTTCCTGCCAACCTTCTAGATTTTTTTTTGTTTGGAAAATTATGTCAACCCATCCTTTTGAGGATTCTCCTGCTGCAGAATTTGTTTTAGGGCATTATTTAAAGGTATCCTAAAAGATTTTTGAGAGAGTTTAGATTAGTCCCTGCTTTTCCCCCTCTACTATCTAAGAGTTATTGTTATGTTTTAAGAAGATGTGGAATGAAAGATTAGTGAGTAATAATTCTGTGTAAATATGTCTCTATTGGAATACCATAGGATTTTGTAGTTTATCTTATGCTGTTGACCATCTTTCTCAATGACTAAATCAGGAGTCCTTAACCTGAGGCTCATAGACTTCAAATTTTTGTCTACATTTTTAATCATTCATATATTAATTATATGCTTTTAAAATATTATTCTGAGAAATTCACAGGTTTTATTAGAATGTCAAATAATTTTATGACACAAAATTTGAGAAAAATATAAATGACATTCTTATTCAATATTTGGGTAACCCAAAGCTGTTAAAGAAAAAAAAAAAAAAAGACTGCCTGCACAAATATATTTTAGATTTAATAAATGTTTAATCAAGTACTAAATATGAATTAAGTGCCCATGAAGCATCTGCCAACATGATATATACTAGGGATATGAAGACTGAAACTTTTAAGAAACTTATTTTCTATGGAGGAACCAGACGTCTAGATATATATAAAATATATAAAAATAAATGCATGGGAAATGTGGCTTCAATTATTCAATTATAAACAATTATTCAAGTGTCTTTCTATTCTAGTCCATGTGATTATCAAATTTTTTTGTGGCTGTCAAATTGATCTTCCTAAAGCATAGATCTGATCATATTATTTCTTTATTCAATAAACAAATTCTTTTTTACATCTATAAAAACCTGTCTTCAAAGCCCTTTACAATTTGACCCCTGTAAAGTATAAGACTTTTACCTGTTGAGTCTTATACTTTATTATCCTCCAAATACTCTACAATTTAATGATATTAGTTTTGTCCCACAAGACACTTCATCCTCAGATTCCATGCTTTTTTCCCTGTTGACTCCCAAGACTGGAATGCTCTTTCCCTTTATCTCTGTTTCTTAGTAGTCTTTAGTGCTTTGTTTAAATCCTGCTTTAGGCAAGTGACTTTTCTCAATCCTTCCCCTTGAAAGTAACTTCTCTTTGAGATAACCTCTAATTTATATTATATATTTGTATATACAGAGTTTGTATGTAATCTTCTCCCATTATACTGTTCCCTCCTTGAGAGCAGGAGCTATCTTTTGTCTTTCTTTGTATTCTCAGCACTTAGTATAATCCATAGCACATTGTAGATGTTTATGAAATTCTTGACTGAATCAATCATTGGAGCTAAGCTTTGAAGTAAACTAGGGATTCTAAAAGGCAAAATAAGGATGAAATGCATTCCAGGAATGTGAGAGGATTTACTTGGAGATGAGAGATGGAATGGTTTGTGTAAATCCACCATGGGATTTTCTTTTTTCTTTTGTGTCATTTTTGGTTCTTTGGAAATTATAATCTTTTAGGATTTTTAGTCTTCTAGTCTTTTAGTCTTAGGAAAATACTTGTTTGAAAAAAAATGAAGAACATGAGCAATCAGTTGTTAGGATTCATTGAAAGTTTTTCAGTATCTCAAATTCAGTCAAGTCTTATTCTCTTCCTCCTGCTAAATTCTGAATACAGTGCAGTGCATATCTCTAATACCTATTCAAAATACATGCATTTATGGACTAACTGATAGAATGCCTTTCCAACTAAAAAAAGAAAAAAAAACTAACAGTAATTCAAAAACAGAATCGCTCTGTGAGGCAGTGAATTTCATATCACAGGATGTCTTCAAGCTGAGTCTAGATGATTGTGATGGAGGTGAACTCTGAAACTGTGTCCTCTTTAATCCGTAAAAGAAGGGAGATTCAGAGTCTCAGGCTTTCCCCTGGGAAAGCATACTTTCCCAGACAAGTTAAGTGATTTCATTCAATTGGAGATCTTGGTAAATTGATCTTTTGGGGGTAGCCTGGATCCCCTTCAGGAAATTTCCAGACTCTTGGAAAAAAGCCTTTAAAATGATTTTATTCAATTGGAGATCTCTGTCTAATGGTCCTTTATTGATTAACCTAGACAGCTCCCAGCCCCAGGCCAACATTTTGCTCATAAAACAGGGGTCTGTCAAACATACCTTTGCCAAATTCCTCACTAAGAATTTGCCCACTAGGAGAGCTTCTTAGTGAACAACAAAAATCCTTTTTTTGCCACAGATTTCAGGGTTCACAAATTCTTTTGCATTTGGACCTGTGTTAGGATTACTAAGTGAGAACTGAGGTTGTCTGGACAGTGACAAGGTGAGAATTCAGGTTTTCTGGACAATTACAAGGTGAGAACTCAGGTTGACTTGATAGAGGGGGCAAGCTCATTGGCTGGGGTGGTTCTTCCCAGAAGCCCTTGCATTATCCCACGCCCATTCTCTGGGAGAATAAAAGAGAGGACTCTCAGAGATAGAAGAAGACTCTCTGCATTACATCAGGCCTGACGGGGCTCTCTGCAGGAAGGGAAGTCACTTCTTTGGACAAGAGTTAACAGCAACTGCCTGGAGACAACGGTTCGTTACAGGAAGAAGAATCTGTCGGAGAGATTTGAGTAGAAGACACAGCAGATCTCTTCCCAGAGAGTGATCCGGCAGCTTCTAGAGACGACAGCTCACTACAATTGGCGTCCACACGTGGGGCAAGGACTTTTGCTTACCCTGACAAGAGGAGCTAGACCAGACCTTCACAATTTGGCGCCCGAACAGGGACAGACACAGTCCTGATTCCAGTGGAAAAGCTTCCGATCTAGATCTCAGTCTCTCTGACCCAGAACCGTGAGTAACGAGGAAACTTTGTTAAAGATTAAGTGAGCGTGCTAATAGATAAATAAGGAACTTAACTTGTTAAGGGCTAAACCAGGAATCTCTTATAGCTGAAATGGGGCAGATGTTAGCTATATTCAATCCCTGGACCTCAGCCGACTCAACCCCAGCCCCAGAAGCAACCTCAGCTCCATTCAGGAGTGGTACTATAGAGAGTATAATCAACATAATTGAGGAGCAGAGTTTACTTGTAACCTGGGTACAGATTGCTAAACTCTTGGCTGCATTAAGACGCACATCCCCTTGGTTCTTAGAGGAAGAAAAGATAGATGTAGATAAATGGAAGCTAGTGGGATATGAAATGAAAGAATTTCAAGCAAAAAATGGGCCTCGTTCAATTTCTGCAGAAGTATTTTATATCTACAACATAGTTCAATTAGCCTTAAACTATCAAGCAAGTTGTAGGAGAAGGAAAAGTTCTAAAAATGAACAGAGGAGGAAGTGTGAGGAAAAAAGGAAAGATCAAGATCTTTCCCTAGAGCAAGAGGATTTAAATGAGGAATTATGGTATGATTCTCTTGAAGAAGCTTCAACCCTGCCTAGAGAACAGATTATTGACAGGCCCACATCAACCCCACCTTCAGAGATGGAGGAAGAAAGAGGGGAAGAGGCAGAAACACAAACAGAATTGCCTGTGAAGAAGCCTAAGCCTATGACAAGATTAGAAAAAGCATTGGTTAAAGCTAAGAGAGAAGGACAGGATATAAGTGATTTTATACATGCATATCCTGTGATTGAAAATACTGACTCTGTAGGTAAAAAAAGGAGAAGATATGCACCTTTAGATTTGAATACAATTAAGGATTTGAAAAAAGGTTGTACCCTTTATGGGGCTACATCAGCTTATGTCAAAATGTTACTAGATGGTTTGTCTTATGAAGTCCTAACCCCGAATGATTGGAAATCCATAGCAAGGACATGTCTGGAACCTGGAGAAAATTTATTATGGCTTGCGGAATTTCATGAATTATGTAAAATTCAAGTCAGATGCAATTTGGAAATAGGAGTTAACACACAATTCACTTTTGAGCACTTGGCTGGTGAAGGTCGGTATGGAGAGAATTCAGAACAGACTGATTATACCATGACAATATATGAACAAATTGCAAAGGCTGCAATAAAAGCTTGGGGTGTCCTTCCTGGACAGAAAGATCGTGGAGAGGCTTTCACTAAAATACAGCAAGGTCCCAATGAACCTTTTGCAGATTTTGTGGGACGTTTGCAAACTGCTGTCAAAAGAACTATTGGAGAAAATTCAGCTACAGAAATAATGACCAGACATCTGGCTAAGGAAAATGCCAATGAAATTTGCAAAAGAATTATATGGGGATTAGACAAAGATGCTCCTTTAGAGGAGATCATAAGACGCTGTGCTACAGTGGGAACAAATGCTTTTTACACCCGGACAATGATGAATGTGGAAAGACAGGGTCCCTCCTGGCAAGGGCCTTCTAGAGAAACTCGGCGATGTTTTCAATGTGGAAAAATTGGGCATCTAAGAGCTCAGTGTAGATATGGAGATACAGTGAGAAGACAGGGTGAGAGAAGACCTAAAACTCCATGTCCAAAATGTCACAAGGGCCTCCACTGGGCCTCCGAATGTAGATTGACCCAGGGAAATGACAGATGGGGCCCAGCTTCAGCCCCCCAAGTGGGGCATGATGGCAGCCGAGGTTACATCCAGAGAATTTTAAGACATGATCAATGAGTCAAAAGGCAATCAGATTGCAAAAATGGATTACACTTGGGGAGAATACAGGCCTTTTAAACCAACAGGACTGTGTCCAGTGCAAACAACTCCAATGTAATTGCCAGATGATGAGAAGAGATTTAGAAAGTGGTAAATAGAAGGAAATTAGATAGGTTAACTGCCTGGGAGAGAGGGTTTGCTTGTATTTCTTCAACAGGAGAAGGAATCAGATGGGTGCCAACGAGTCATATTCGCCTTGTCCATCAGAGAGAGACAGAAAAAGAGAAAGACCTCAAAATAAAGGAGAAGATCTAAGAAACATCTGACACTGAAAAAGCATGGATAATAAGAAGACTGTTAAAGAACTTTAAAACCAGCAGGAATCATTGGACTTCCTCACACAAGATGAGACTAATGGACAATGGACTTATGGACATTTATAAATTTTCAATTTATGATTATGTTATATACTTCTAGCATGTGTTATGTTACTATGTTACTATATGCTTATGTAATTTATGTAATTATCTGTAATACTTCCCATATTGATGGATTTATGTTTCAAGGTCATTTATGTAATTATCTGTAATACTTCCCATATTGATGGATTTATGTTTCAAGGTCATGACTGTCCTATGTTCTAAATCAAAAGAAAGGGGGAGATGTTAGGATTACTAAGTGAGAACTGAGGTTGTCTGGACAGTGACAAGGTGAGAATTCAGGTTTTCTGGACAATTACAAGGTGAGAACTCAGGTTGACTTGATAGAGGGGGCAAGCTCATTGGCTGGGGTGGTTCTTCCCAGAAGCCCTTGCATTATCCCACGCCCATTCTCTGGGAGAATAAAAGAGAGGACTCTCAGAGATAGAAGAAGACTCTCTGCATTACATCAGGCCTGACGGGGCTCTCTGCAGGAAGGGAAGTCACTTCTTTGGACAAGAGTTAACAGCAACTGCCTGGAGACAACGGTTCGTTACAGGAAGAAGAATCTGTCGGAGAGATTTGAGTAGAAGACACAGCAGATCTCTTCCCAGAGAGTGATCCGGCAGCTTCTAGAGACGACAGCACGTTACAGACCTGCATCTCTGAGCAGAAGGGATTTCTCTCCCTATACTCACACCTCAACAGTTGTTTGTCAGGAAAGAAATAGAACAGACTCTTATCCAATTATAATTATACTATATCTGAGTCATGATTAATGTAAATAATTAATTCCATAAAGTGGCTGTATTTTTGGAATTTACATTGACTTTCTATTGGACTAAAACCAATTACTACATTTTATGTACACTTACAACCTTGAATAGTCTAAATCTGAATTCATGCAACCATGTTATGGAATGCATTATTTGCACTAATGAGAACCTATTTGTAGATGCTCTCTGAGGCTCTTGTAACTCTAAGGTTTTGTGGATTTTGATTATGGCCTTGCTACAGCAAATAATAATTTTTCTTTGGTGGGGGGGGTAGGGTTGAGTAAAAGGGAGTTAGATTCAACTTAGGTTCTGTAAAATAGGAATGAGCCTGGGAAGAAAGCTGCTGGAACTCTGTGTTCCCAGAAATCAGCTGGAGTCAGGATCACTAAACGTCTTTGTTCTTGATCTTTTACAGTCAAGGTCAGGGGCTTAGGCCTAGCTACCTCACACACACCTTCCTTCCTCAAATGTCAGGAGAGACTGAGTCAGCTTCTGCGTCTCACTTCCTCTTCCTCCTACTCTTCCCACACACGTCACTCCCCCCTCTTTGTCCCACTAATCAAGTCAGCACAGAACAGCTGGGGGGAGGGTCAACCTTCAAACAAGTTAATAGGGAACTGTCCAATTGGCAATTAGTCTCACGTGCTTCATTATCCAAGTGCATTGCTCAGTTCTAGCCCTTTACAGAAAGCCATGCAGGGAAAAAAATTCATTGCATTATTCGATGACCATCCCTATGTTGTATGATGTCCTGTAGCTCCCTGTCTCTTGCCAGGGAATTATTTGTTTCCAGAGTATGCTCTTAATAGAAAGTTAATAACTGTGTGTGTGTGTGTGTGTGTGTGTGTGTGTGTGTGTGTGTGTGTGTGTGTATGATTAGTTTTATATGGCATTCTGGGATATGATTATAAATTCCAGTGTTGCTTTGAATATATAATAGACATGAGAGCTAGTTAACAATAGTTATATACATCAGACTAAAAAGTAAAGTCTTCTTGCTAACAATAATAAAAGTTTCTGGATAGAGAAAGGCAAATACTATGACTTTCTGCTTTGGCCCCCAAAGTAGAGTTTTGGTTCTTGTTACTAGGCATAAGTCACTAAGATGTAAATCAATGAAAGACCCAGATGCCTTCCATTCATTCCTGGATTCTATATGAGTTTATCCTTTACTGCAGACATTTTGCTGCTAAGTGAAATGAGGTAGAGCAGAGGAGAGAGACATTGTGCGACACTTCTGCTCCATTCACTATAAATCTTGACAGTCTTTATCACAGATTGAATATTACACACTGGGGATGCTGTGAAGATCACATGGAAAAATTCCCTTCAGAACAGAGCATCTAAGGACTTGCATATTGATTAATATTTTCTCTTTCCTTCTTCCTCCCCCATCCTTCCCTCTTTCTTATTCTCTCCTTCTCTCCCTCTCTCTCCAGGAAATAAGGAGAGAAGTGAAGAAAGCCAAGGATAGACTCTCTAACTTACTAATAGCTTTTCATAAAATCAATGCTAGGAAATCTCATTTATTTTTATGACATCTCCAATGCACTGATGAAATCCCAAATTTAATCCTCTAGAACTGACTCTAGGACTACATCTTCAGCTCTTTATGTGCAATTATGTAAAGGATTATTTCAAACTCATTGTTTCTAAAACTGAGGTATAGCATTATAAATTTTGAGCTTGAGGAGACCTTAGAAGTCATTCAATCCAATCTTCCCTATCCTATTTCCCCTATTTTATAAATGAGTCCCAGAAAATTTAAGAGATTTTCCCAAAATCACACAAGTATCAAGTGGAATTGAAATATAGTTCCACTAGTCAAAATTCTAGAATTCTTCACCATAACAGCTACTTGGAGTATGTGAAAAACCTTCTTTTATATCATTTCACTTCTGCTCTTCCATACCTTATGGCTGATGTTGGGAGGTATTGCTAAAGAACTTGTAAACTTAGACCTGTTCCTAATCAAGGGGCAAAGATTTTATTATGTTACTGTGGGATAAATCCATAAAGTTGTTGTTGTTGTTGTTTTGGTTTGGTTTGTTTTTAGAAAAGAGGGTTTTAGCCATTACCTAGAGGACGGAAAAAGATAGTTCCCCTGTTGTATTTCTATGATGGATATTTCCCATCAGTATATATACCTTTTTATATAATTAAAGTTGGTGTATTGCCACCTGTAAGTGTCATACTCAGTACTGATTGCTTGTCTTTCTTCATTTTGATCTTTATTTTTTGATTTGATTTTTTGATCCTTATTAGACTCTACCTTCTCTCTTTTATAACACTATCAGTTCACAAAGGCCAAGCTCTTCTATAAAGCCTATTTAATCTATTTCTCTTATTTTATTATTGGTCATAGTATTTTTTGCTTTTGCCATAAATTTTGTACTTCTTTGTATTTGATTTAGGTCATAATTATGTGATATTTCTAATTGCTTCATGAATTTGAGTCATTCACCAAAAATGACTGTAAGCTTTTATGATCAGGAGGGAAATTAGTGAAACTAGCAAGAAAGGCAAAATCAAATCACTAAGTTTTCTTTGCGGTTTAAGAGATTTGTGTTATGAGAATCAATAGCTGTTCTTTTCATGTTGCTATAGGGTAAGGTAGAATCTGGAGATTTTGGAAACTATACCTGAATGCATTTTCTTACTTTCCCTATTGTTTCATTTTAAACTGTTTCTCTCCATTAAACTTGGATAGGATGGTGGCGGAGTGGGGAAAGAGAAGGGTTAAGATAGCTGCATGACCCAGTGGATAAAATCCTTACTGTGGGGTCAGAAAGGCTGAGTTAAAATTCTGCCTCAAATACTAGCTATATAAACTTTGGCAAGTGATTTAACCTCTGTTTGTCTCATTTTTTTCATTTGCAAAAAGAAATTGTTTTTTAAGGTCCCATACAGCTCTAAATCTACTATTCTATGAGGGAATGGGAAGCACCTAACAAGAATAATTGACTTAGTTTTCCATTTAACTTGAAACATTCAGATTGTCTTTAGTTAGTTGTTTTAAAATATACATATACATACACATTTCACACCCTCAAATTTATATGTGTATGTGGGTATTTATGTTTTGTGTATTTGTATATATACATGTATCATATATTTTCAATATGTACATATAACATATTCTTTTTGTCTGGGAGCTAACAGCTATACTTTGTTCCAACAGTAACCTTGTTTACTAGCCTAGAAGAAATTAAAAAAAAATTCTCTTGTCTCCTGTGTCCACTCCACTGATGTTTGATGATGAAAAAGTTAGTAATATAATATAGTTTGCTATAGTTCATAGCCCCTACATAAGCATATACCTAACATTTAGAGAGAAGTATATAATTCTTTGACCTATTCAAAGTTTTTCTCTTGCTAACCTCTGATCTTTTTATATTTAAGCAAAAAATTAGGATATAGAAAATGGTTGGGTAAAATAAGTGAGCAAAGTATATTATAGTTCCTGTTAACAAAGAGGTATGTGGAAGGGAAGTCAAGAATAAAGAACACCATTTTTTTGTGTGTGTGTGTGTGTGTGTGTGTCATTTTCCTCATTGGCTAGCTAGGTACAACCTGTAACCCCAGATGAACTATTCTTTTCTGAGATTCCTCCATCCATCTCACTTTTATGCTCCAATCCAGTTTTCATGTTGGTTTCTCCTTCAAGTCTCTCAGTTTCTCTTTTGGCCACCAATTTTCTGCCTCTGCAACATAAGTCCTGGAGGTGGAGGTGGGATGGGACTGCTGTCTCCCCAAAGCTGTTATAGTTTGACTCTTGTAATGTCCCACTCCTTCTGACTGTGTGTGCCTCTTTTAATAACTCTTCATGATTTAGGACTATCTCTTGGCGCAAAGACTGTAATATTTGCAAATTGAGAGAGAAAGACTTGTACTTCTGAATTATACATTCCAGGTTGCAAACTCTTATTACATATATAGAATAGATAAGTATCTTACAGGAAGATTTTTTTTTAAGTATGATTCCTAAGCGAAGACTTCTGTTTAGATTAAAAAAAAATCTTCCACATCACTTACCACTTCTGGTTGTTGTGTCAATGGGTCATGTCTCTGGATGCCTAATTACTCAGGGGTCCTAGAAATACTAATTGTTAGTTTACCACAAGCCCTGGTAAGCCTTGATAGAGCAAAATCAGTTGGTACTCAGCATTCTAAAGATGTTTTAAATTACATATATGGCACATATGGTTATAAAATACTATATATATATATATATATGTATCCATATGTATATATATATATATATGTATATATATATATATATATGTATGTATGTATAAAATTTGTTCCTTCCAAAGATCTTGTGGTAGTAGTAAAATTGAAATTTGAACCCAAATTCTCTAATTCCAAGCTGTCTTCTTTTCACTTTTGCAGTCACTATTTAAAAAAAGACAGATTCACTAACATTAGTTTCATCACTCATCATTTACTGCATGAATCTTTTTGGTTAGTATTTGTTTGCTCCTCTGCTAGACTTAAGTCTGATTTACAGAGGGACAGAGAAATATTCATTTCCCCTTTAACTTATTGGTCTGGTTTTGTTTTGTTTTCATTGGCTTTTTTGGATATAATCTTAGAAACCATGAGTCTTATGATGATTGTCTGTGTGGAAACAATTTTGATAATTCCTGCAAACTTTCAAAGAGATTTTCATTCTGTACATGAGTTTTTATTACTAATGATGAGAGGAAAGGATTCTGGTTTTGGGCCAGAGAAAATATTTGCCTTGAAAATGCAGTGGTTTTCCACTTCTTCCTTTAATTTATATCTAATTCATCACATTTTTTTTTCCAGTTGTGACAAATGATGCCATATTCTATCTTGCTGTATTTTTTTCAGCATGATCTATGGGATGGGTAATGAAACCCAAACTGAGATAATGAGGCAGACCATTAACAAAATGCCTTTTTAGCTCTATCAGATTGGCTAATGAATGTTCAATTTACATTTTTTTAATGCCACAGCTAGCAAATAATGCAAAGTCCTTGATAGCAAATTGATGTTGCTTTTACAATGAAACTTTTCCAAATGCTATGTTTCTAAGTATAATTATTTTGAAATGAGCTCTGCTAAACTCTTTAGCCTTCTGTTTCTTGAATAAGTTTTTTATGGTTTCGTTTTCAGATCTCCCATTCTGGTCAAATGAAAACTCAGTAGGTCAGAGACTAGATGTTGGGTGTGGCATGAAAATGGGTCATTGTTTTTGTTTTTTCTTTAGTGGATTATGTAGCAATCATTTATTTTTTCTATTACTCAATATTTTATTTTTTTGCAGTTATATGTAAAACAATTTTTAATATTTGTGTTTAAAACCGAGTTCCAGTTTTTATTCCCAACTCTCATCACTGAGAAGGCACATGTGAAGTTATGCAAAACATTTCCATAAAAATCATGTTGTAAATAAAAGACATAGATTTTTTCCCCCTTCAAAAAAAAATCGAGAAAAATACAGTTTAAAAAGTATGCTTCGATCTATATTTCAACAAAATCAGTTCTTTCTCTGAGTACAAATAGCATTTTTCATCATAAATCATTCAGAGTTGTCTTGGATTATTCAACAAAAATCATTTCTTAAGTAAGAGTTGGTGGCATAGTACATGGAAAGCTGACCTTGAAGCCAGTAATACCTTGCTATATTCTGACACATTAGATAATTGACCCTGGGAAGGCCATGCAACCTTTCAATGATTTAGACAATTCTCTCAGATTTTTAGTTTTAGAGAAGGTGCTAATCTATATCAGTGGAGGAAGTTTTCTCTCCTGAGAGGTCCCTTTACCAATACAGGTCTGTCCAGTCCCTAGTTCTATCTTTATTATTACATGACTTAAACTGTGCTAAATGTTTGGAAATTAAGGAAAGGGGGAAGGGAAGCAAAAATAAAAATGGTCCCTTCCCTCAAGAAGATTACATTCTAGTGAGAAGTTAATATGTAAATAACAAGGTCATGCAATTTGTAATAGATAGAAGATAGCCTTAGAGAGGAAAACACTAAAATCTAGTGTGACGAAAGAGGCAGCTAAAAACATGAAATAGCCTCCTGCAGAAGGTGGGACTTGAGTTGAGCCCTTATTTAGCAAACTAGACAATTTTAAGAGAGAAGTAAGGAACCACATTTCTCACACAAAAGCAAGTCTGACCGTTGTTGTCTCACAATGTACAGGACAGCAGGACAAAACAGATGGTACGATACATAGATGTGAAGTGGGGTATCACTTGATAAGCAGTAAAGATAGCATTAAAGATAAGCAGCTGAATCATTGAATTCATGGAGTATCAAGATGAAGATGAATGGAAGGGTACAAAAGGGCCAAGTTGTAGTGACTTTTAAATGCCTAACAGAAGAATGTGTCATCCAAAAGGTAATAGTGAGTCACTGGACTTTATTAAGTGATGTGAAAAAATCTATCAAATCTATACTTTAGGAAAATCACTTTGGCAGCTGAGTGAAATTAGAATTGGAGTCATAGAGAGACCTGAGGCAAGGAGATCATCCAGAAGGCTGTCCTGGATTCAGTTATTCATTCTGTGAATTATCTAATTGTTTCCTCCTTTTATTCATTTCATTGATAATATTGCAACCAGAAAACAGAGATTTTGCATGGCACAGGTGCCATTTTGGTTGTTTATGGTTTCAAAAGAAACAAGTTGAAAGTTTAAATGAGTCCTTATAGGAATTTTTTATTACTTGTGAAAGAAAATGGCTAAAATGATTTCAAATTACCATCTGTTTTGTCCTGCTTTCCTGTACATTGTGAGACAAGGGTCAGACACAAGGGGGCAAAAACAGGAAGAGTCAGAGAAAATTGGCAGTAATGCTGGTGATATAAGACAAACTGTCAAGGAGTCATTCTTCCTTTGTGCCTTTTTTGTTTGTTTTGTTGTCATCAGGGATTAGAACCTAACAGCTCCTTCTTCCATGTTCCATCCCCGTTTCATTGTTTAAGAATGGAACTGCATCCCAATTCAGAGGAATAAAACAACATACAGATTCTTTTACATTTCTTAAGAATCACTTGCCATTTTCCCCTCGGGAGCTGTTATTGTTAGGTTTAATTTGAACATTTATGTGACTCATAAGTGACTCCTAAACGAGTTTGTGTTTTTCAGCAACAAAGAATATGCAGTCTAATAGGGTGGACATTGGGCCCAATAAAAATAATGAATCATGTTTTGTCATACAGATATCATTATTAGAATTGCAGTCCAAGAAATCTCTTTAAAATAAAAATAATGTTTTTTAAATAGCTGTGGCTTGCAAGTGAAAAACTGTAATCAGCTCTCCAGTTTTCAAGGGCCACTAAATGAGCTGGTATGTGGATTACTGAGAACCCTTGCTCCCCTTCCTTATGTTTGCAGGTGTCACTGCTCATTAGCATCTCCTCCAGAAGCCTGACATAACAGAGAAAGGAGACATCATTAGCATTTTGGATTTTTAGGTCTAGAAAGAATTTAAGGGATTGCCTTAGTCAGTTCCATTCAATTCTTCAAATATCTTTGACTACTAATGTGCAGAACACATTTTAGCAAGGTGGAATACATATATAAATAAAAGTTTATAATCTGACAGGGAAAAATAAAAGGCACACGGACAAAGCTAATATAATTTGAATCTGGTCTCCCATCATTCTTCTAGTTGCTTTTTAAATTTAAATGGAAAGAATGGACATTAGGGTTTATAACTTCAAAATAGTCTCAGCCTCAGACCCTGTGCTAATGAAGTAAAAGTTTTGTGACCTTTAATGCCATTAATCTCTATGCTTTTTTTTAAGCTTATTTTAATCATATTTCTGACTTTCACAATTTGAACTCTATTCCTGTTGGTTAAGGGTTTAAATCTAAGATTCATTTTCCTCCCCTTACTATATACAGTATAATCTGTCTGTTCTAATATAGTTCCTATTGAATCTCCCCTTCCAAACATACTTTTTGATTGGAGGCTTGTAAGTATTCAGATAGTTTCCCAGGAAGGAAGTTAGTTACTACAATGGATAGATCCCAGGACTTAGACTAAGAAATACACTGAATTAAATGCTATACAAATATTATTATTTTTATCTTCATGACAACCCTTCAAGGTAGATGCTATTATTATTTCTTTTTTCTAGATTAAACTGAGACACATAGAATTTAAGCAATACTTCCTAGTAAGTGTCTAAGATAGGGTTGGATCTTGCATCTTTCTTGGTAATACTCTTTAATGTCTATTTTCATATGTTTGACAAAAGAGTTATTTTGGTAGAACTACCAACCTTCTAAATTTTGGAATGGTAGGATGTGAACCAATAGTAGAGATTGCAAACTCTTCTTTTCTCCCATATTATATGATATTCTAGCAATGCCACTAAAATCATTCATAACCATTTATTGTTTGGATTCCTATCTTTGTAATGTTACTTTATATCCTCCTCATTTTAATGGCCTCCTGAGAATAATCACTACTCTACCCAGTCTATTATTGCATACATCATTTACTATTTCTAGTTCTCACTGTATGTTAATTTCAGTGGACCCAGAAATCAGATCTTAGCTATTATCCCAGCATTAAGTCAAATTTGCTACCCATGGTGAATGGAAGCAAATTCAAATATTTCCTAAAAGAGCATCAATGCAGCTTCCATTAGCTCTGATTAGTGATGCATGTGTCCACACAATAATAAGAAATTTAGAGAAAGGCCCCCAGTCTGTTAGCCAGGCTAGCTTCAATTTCTGCAATATTGTACTTTTGTATCTGCACCTTTTAGAAACCCTGTCTTGAAGGCTTAATTAAAAAGTCACCTCATATAGGAGGTGACAAATCTGCCTGCCACTAATAGTCATCTGCAATTGCTGTGTATGTGTGTTCCCTGAAGTGATGGCATAGTTGCATATATTTTAATTAATACTCTTCATGTTGCAACTATATAAAATATGAGGATTGATTCTAGTCCTGTGTATATATGCATTGCAGACTCAAATAACACAATAACTTTTTAGTACTCATTGTTTGCTCAAAATGGAATCCACCTTATTTACTATTTTGTATACAAAATCATGAGATTAGGGAATGTTATGTTCCAGGGTTTAAATCAATGCCTGGAATATCTTATCAAATAAAAGGTGCTTAATAAATGCCCACTGAATAATCATAATCAATCATATAGTTTTAGAGCTGGTAGGGTACCTGGGAAGACTCCCAGTTGATTTCTGTGTTCCTGCTCTCATGTCATAGAAAGTACTTTTGTACAACTTCATCTTCATTTCTATATCTTGAAGAGTTCTCTTATACAAGAGATGGGTAGGAGCCAATCTTGAATCAGCTTAGGAGAGGCCATCATTGTATTATCAGGACAATCATCTATACCTTAGAAATAGGGAATGCTACTAATCAGAGGCTTATTGTTTCATTGATTGTTTAGAACAAAAATGTGATACAGAAAATGTTACTAATTCAGATTAAACTTAAAGTGTATCATGCATACATTCCCCACCCAAAGAATCTGTTGTTAAACACTTAGCAACATATTCTACTCTTATACTCTCAGTTTTTTCAGACTTAAATAACTCAAACATGTGTTACTATTAACTCAAGGAAGCAATGAATTTTTCTAAACCTCAATTTGCTCATCTTTTAATGAGTAGGTTAAGAAAAATAATTCCTTGACATTTCTTCTGGTTCTAACAGCCTCTAAAGCAATATGGCATAGTGGGGGGGAAAATCATTTGACCTGGAAAAAATAATGGATTTACATCTAATTTCTGGCCTTTAATAATTCTGCAATCATATACTTTATAACATAGTAATAGTAATAATAATAACATAATAATGCACAGTAATAGTAATGAGAATAATTATCATAATATACTAAAATACTCATTAGATAATATATTTAATATAATTATAATAGAATATTATGTCAATAGTAAAACAATGATATATTAATTTTAATTATTTTTATATAATTGTCATTACTCTAACAGCTAACATATAATTTTGAAAGGTTTGTAATTTGCAAATATTACCTAATTCAGTCTTAATAAGGACTCTGTGATGCAGATATTATTATTATTATCCTCATTTTACAGATGAGAAAACAGAAATAAGAAGAGGTTAATTTGCCCACAGTCACATGAATATTAAATGTCTTAGGCTGAATTCACTGAGCCACATAGCTGCCTTTTCATCTATAAAAGGAAGATAAGACTACTTATAATATTTATTTCACAAAATTGTGAGAATTAATTGAAATCATGCATTTAAAATACTCTGCAACAAAACTTAAAGATTTATTTTAAAATTATGACATTGTTATATGTCCAAGTTTATCTTAAAAGTAAATGATATGTGATGTTAAAGTTGAATAACTTACAAGTAATTTAATCCAACTCTCACCGAATTCAGGAATTTAGTCTATGATATTTTTGGTAAGTTGACTTCTAGACCCTACTTGAACATTTCTATTGATGGGAAACTCATTACCTACCAAGCTTACTTCCCATAAGGCAAAATGGTATAGTGGAACCACTAGATTTGAAGTCATGAGACTTATTCTCTGCTGTTGGAGGTTCCATAATTTGAATTTTTTGTACTTTCCTCTCATCTGCCAAATGGGAGATGGCAAAATTTATAATGTTGCTTTCTCAGTTTTGTTATAAAGTAAATTGTAGTGCTTAGAATTTGTGGAACTTAGGAAAATCTAATTAAACCCCTTCATTTATTAGACGAAACATGTTCACAAGGTTCCTTTTTCTTAAGTCAAACAGCTAGCCAAAAGTTTTTATAGAAGATATTAAGTTCAACAAAAGACAGCAGTCTGTATCTCACCCCTTCTCAACCAACTTGGTCAGTTCCCCAATTCCCCTCATACAAGGCAGGGTATTCATCTCCACCATAAAGAGAACATCTTATATCAATGGGCTTTGGGACAGGGGTTATATTCAAAACAGAGGGAAAGAGTTACTATATGTGGTTATGAGGAAATCCCAGTATAGTTTATCCCAAGAATTTCTTGAACATACCCATAATTACTGGTACATTGAACTCTAACAGTTTCTATTGATGTCATTGAATGGCTGTTGGAACTTTTGCAGAAATACTGGGGAAAAACAAAGAGACTTCCAGTATTTTTTTGTCCTTTTACTTTTTGGAACTCAATATATATTATTACCAACTATATAAAGAGGTCATTGACATTTCTGTATTCTTATTGTTGTAACTCCAAGCCTTCTCCTAAGGGACCAGGACTGTCCACTCTAAAAACCAATTTTGAGATCATTTAAAAGGAGTAAAGGATGAATTTCCATTTTCCTTAGCCTTTTAATGTAATAGTGAATCAACTCATCATTTTCATTGAAAATGACACTGTATTTGCATAACACAGAAATTCACTAAAGGCAATATCCTACATTCTTAAAAGAACCCTTGAAGAGAGCTTAGCAATTTACATTTATAATGGAATGAGCAATTACAGCATAGAAGAAACAAGCATTTCATTTTTTTCCTTGAAATGTTAGTGATGCCAGTGGGAGGTGCCTAAAAATTCAGGTTATTCAAATTTCCTTTAATTCTTCAACTTCAATTTGGCCAAGAGTTACATTCAAAAGCATGTAATAGAGGAGGAGGGGAGATTGAACTTTCATATAATTTCCATTTTTGAGGCTAGACCTGTGATTTCACTAATAGAATTGCCAATGAAGAAACTTCCTTTACCAATGCAGATTAGTGTCTAGGTTACAAATGATAGTCTTAGAGAATTACCTGGAAAGACAAGCAGATGTTATTTAATTAAACTCAATAATTTTAGCAAAATCAACTGAGGCCTAGAAAGGTGAAGTCACTTTTCTTAGGCCATAAAGGTATTAAGAAATCAAAGTGTGATTTAAACTCAGGTCTTCAAAATTTGCACTTTATAAGAACAAGCTATTATTTTTAAAAAATATTATTAAAACAGGATTTTCATATCACTTCAACTTCGAGATAGGTCCTATTCATCCTTTCTTTCCCCTTCCCTGCATCCTTTCCCCATAAAAAATCATCTCAGGAATAGGAATAGCCAGTCAGCAAGCAATTATTAAATATAGACTATGTATTAGGTAAGTGCTAAGAACTGGGGCATACAAAGAAAAGCAAAAAAAAAAAAAAAAAAAAAAAACAACAACAAAAAAAACATCCCTGCTTTCAAGGAGCTCATTGTCTTATTAACTGTGGGATTCAACTCACTTAACTGTCAATGGCCTTGGTTTGCTCAAATGTAAACTGTAGATCCTAACAGTTTCTATATTCTAAGGTTGCTTCCTCGTTCCAGTTTCCTTATCTATAAAATCAGGAAACTGGATCAGATAATCTCCAAAACTTGTACCAACTTTAAATCTATGGTTCCATTACTCCAAAATTTTTCCCCATATAAATATATTGCTTTAGCCAAACAGATCTTTTTACTTTCCCCTAAATATTCTTTGAATATTCTCATTTTTACTCACACTATTTCCTTTGTTTGTTCCACTTCTTTATCATTCACATTCTCTCAAGGTTCAAAACCACTTTAAGATTTACCTTCTTTAGCCCTCTTCCCCATAATTCCTTCCTTACAAACTTTTAGTACTTGCTTGTAACATTCATTTGATACTCATAATATACTCTTTATGAATAGATGGATTTGTCCTCAGACATATGTATCTTTACATTGATATAGTTATCCCTTCTACATTGTAACTTTCTCCATTGTCGTTTCAATAAATTATGGATTGGCATAAGAAACTGAATGGGAATTTTTAGGGACGTTTGCAGAAGTCATGGATGACACAGAAAATAGTTTAGAAACTCAGAAATGCATAAAACATATGTATAATGTTGTGTGACAACATATTTTATACCATAATAATTCAGACTTCTTCTCTGGTATGAATAGAAGAACAAAGAAGTTTACATCAATTTTCCAGGTCTTGGGGACACCAAGCTGCTGGACCCTATTATATGGAAGGGAAAACTAGATAAATCTGCATCTCTCTATCTGAGTCAAAGTCAGCACTGTTGTTAAATAGTTTTGTTCAATCATTTCAGTCATGTCTTACTCTTCATGATTCCATTTAGGTTTTCTGAGCAAAGATATTAGAGTGGTTTACCATTTTCTTCTCTAGTTTATTTTATAGATGAGGAAACTGAGACAATCAGAATTAAGTAATTTACCCAGGGTCACACAGCTAGTAAGTGTCTGAGGCTGATTTTGAATTCAATCTAACCACTTGCACCAAACAACTACCCATTTCAACAATTGCCTTTCAGATAGAACAACATATACAATACCTAACTCGACCCCATGACTCAGAAGAAAACATAACCATTTTCATTCTTACTACATAGTCAATCAATGAAGTACTTGTTAAACATGTTCTACATGTCAGGTATTATATTGGGTTCTAGGAATACAGATACAATGAATAAAACAATCCTTATGATGAGAGTTAGGTAAATAAAACCTAGATGAAATTAGGGTCAAC
The DNA here is from genome assembly GCF_048593235.1 of Sminthopsis crassicaudata. NCBI lineage: Eukaryota > Metazoa > Chordata > Mammalia > Dasyuromorphia > Dasyuridae > Sminthopsis > Sminthopsis crassicaudata. Next base: position 393,338,788 of record NC_133620.1, on the reverse strand, counting down.
TGAGGTCTAGTGGCAGGTTCAGGGTACTGGGAGTCAAATAGAGCTCCCCTGCAACCCCTTTGGATTCGGTGCAAAGATACAGAGTTAAATGAGGTCTAGTAGCAGCTCAAGAGTCCCTTGTAAAGGAATTTACAGACCCGAAAACTTAGATTAATAAAAGAGGTTTATTTGGGGTTTGAAAGTAAGGATAAAGGTAGAAAGACACCAGGGCTAGGCTGGCGCTGGGCAGACAGGAACCCTTAACATGGCTGGCATAAGGATGTCATGTACCCCATTACATTTTAATCTGGTTCAGATAGCATTTGAGAGTCTTGGAAACCTAATTCAAACTATGTGTTTGAAACCTCTGATTTAGAGGATGCTGACCTTACCTTTTCTCCTTCAGTTGTAAAATTAACTACACTGAGTCCCCAGTTAGCAAAAATAATTGATCAAAATTGAAAGCTCCCAAGGAATCTGGCTTGCTAGATGGTCTGCATTCCTAACATTTATCTATGATTAGTGTTACTTTATATAGGATCATATATTTAGAAATAGTCATGTCCTACCCATTCATTTCAAAGATGATAAAATTTAGGTCCAGAAATGTTGAATTGTCATGATCACATGGGTGGTAAGTAGCAGAGTCAGTGTTCAAAGGAAGAATCTATGCTTCAAAATCCAAGTCTTTCCACTCAAAAAATAGAATCCACTATTCTAACTAATATCTTTACTCTGAGGGGAGAAAAAAACAAAAACAAAACCAAAACACAGATACTGAACAGTTGAATATCCATCTTTATTTAAAATGGCTTTCTTTGTAGAACAATTTACAGAAAGCAGAATTGACTTGACTTGAAAAAGATGCAATTTTAGTGACCGAGACATCAAACTTAGGCTGAAAGTTACAAAAATAGATCTATAACCCAGAACTTAAAAGTGGCTTATGTTTCTAGGATGGTAAGTGATTCTTAAAATAACCTTAAATAACTTTATGAAGTTTAGTGGTCATATTTATATAACCAAAGTAATTCATCTGCCTCATAAGTTTGTTTGGTCAAAATAGGAAGCTGATTGTATCTAATTTTGTTTGTACATAGTGATTTTCATGTTGTCATCCCTATTGGATTCTGAGCTCATAATAGTAGGGACTGTCTTGCCTTGCTTTGTATCCCAGCACAGTGCCTGGCTCGTAGTAGATATTTATAAAAAAATAGCTTATTGACATTCTTATGGATCTCATAAGATTGGTAGAACTAGACTACAGAATAAATAAGAAATCTAATGATTTTTTAACTGTGTGTCAACCAATTCTCCTCCCCTTTTTGGCTATTTTTGTTAGTAAGGGCTAGGTAAAGCAAAGGGGAAGAGAGAACTAGCTAACTTATAGTTCAACTCCAAATCATGTGCTTTCATTTTCTTTGTAGTGTGTTCTCATCTACTATCTATGCACCCCAAACACATGAGTAATAAGTTAACAAGAATTATTTTCTTTGTCATTGTGAAAGATAAAAAACATATTTCTAAATTAGCATTTATTAGCCAGTAGATTGGAACCCACAGATCTCTAAGGCTTGGGTAGAGGAATTTAGCTAGCCCAGTGGATGAGTGTTGGACTTGAAGTGAGGAAGGCTCAAGTTCAAATTCTGACTCAATAGGGCAAATCATTAATCTCATTCAGTTTCATTTTCTCATTTGTAAATTGGTGATCATAACAAAACCTATTATTATCACTTAACACAGAGTTGTGAAGATCCAATAGGCTGACACATAAAATATTCTGCAAACCTTTAAGCACTACATAAATACAATTATGGTTATTATTATTTGGTTGATCTTCATGGTGACTGGTTCCTGCTGTCATTTTCACATGACTACTGTGTCCCTCTACTCTGTCCAGTGACTTTCATGCTTGGCACTTATCCTATCTCTTCCCTTTCAGTTGTGTGGAAAAGAAGAAGCTCAGAATCAATTTATTTAGGATGAAACCAGCAATACATTATGTTTGTGCATATAAATTCCAGAATAATGTTTTAAATGTGACCTATTTATATTTCAGAAGACATAAAATTCAGTGAGGTTTATTGTCCCTACAATTTCTGAAATTCTATGCTTTTTAAAGAAATGATAATGAATCAGCTCCTAAAACAAAAGAATAAGTACAAATTTTAAAAATATAGGATGGAATGATTTTTCTCTTAGTTCCCTGTACTGTTTAGATGTATAGGATTTGGGATCCCTTTACCCTTTACCTTCCCCTTCTTTGCTCCTCTATTGAGCACATCATATCTTGCCAACATCTAAATAGCTTCTTCTATTCAGAGAAATGTGTGATATTAGACACGTAATGTGTTATAATTTTAAACACCCTCCTTTGCAGAGCTAGGTAATTGCTAGAGGTTAATTTCTATTTCCCTGCTTGGCATACATCTCTAGTCGTTACTATGGAAACGTGTATCACATGACACGTGGTACTGTAAGTCTGCATTGTATTAAAAGGGAAGAGCATTATGAGCTGGAATATATATTCTTGAAGTTTTAAAATATATATAAAGAATATATATATATATATATATATATATATATATATATATATATATATATATATGTAAATTTCTTCTCATTCCCCTTTTACAAGAATGATTCCTTATGGTATTTATTGGATTTCCTTCTAAATCTCAGTAACACCTGCCAAAAAAATTGTTCATTTTAATTGAATATCAGAGGGATTGGAACTTGATCTTGAAATTCATTGGTATAATAATTTCCTAAATGAGAAGATTCCAATCAATGCAGGTCCTTTTCCTTCTGAGTCTCAAGTAGGAATTGGATTGCAAAGATTTAATCCTGCTGTTTAGAGCACTGACTAATCTACAGTGGATGGGAAAATATGTATTTTCAGTCATGGCCAATGTATCTATCTATTTTTCTGGACTACATACATTTATTATAAAAAATGTCTTCTACATAGGGCGAAATGACTGATAGTTGAATGATTGTTACAAAAAAGAATATTCTTTCAATGTATAATGCAAAAACAAATGAAAAAAGGGCAAAAGAGGATTCAAATGGAACAGTTATGTCACCAACTTGAATATAATATGTATGTGTATATATATATATCATACTTTCAAGAAAATAAGTTATATGGTACTAATTCAGTTTCTTATACACCCTGTTTCTTACTTTTGTTTGTATGTTAAAATGATTGTATGATAAGTAAGTTCACAAAAAAAGAAAAATGTCTAATTAAGAAATAGGAGAAAGAAGCTACTTCCTTTATAATTTTAATGCTTTTTACACCCACTACTTTCTTCTCTATTTTCTGCTTTCAGTATCAGATTACCTACTTGCACATTTTCTGTGTGTCTTGGGAGTAAGCAGCACTATTTTCACTTTTCTCAATTGGTATGGGATGGATTATGAATTGTCAATTACTCTTGGGCATTTTGCCCACTAGGGACTGGGATTATAAGCATTTTTCATTTGTTAACTTGTTAGAAACCACTTGTCTCAAACAGGAAGAAATTCCTTTCTTCATTTCTCTGAATGTTCTCTTTCTTCATCTTTACCTCCTGGCTTCCATCAAATCCCTTTTGCATTGTCTCTTCTTTCTGCTTCCTTTCCACTGCTTACTTTCAATTAAATTTACCCTTTATATAGTTTATACACACGCACACACACACACACACACACACACACACACTACACACACACACACACACAAACACACACACATATATATATTTTCATGTTTCTCCTCCATTAGTTTATGAGCTCATCAAAAGTAGAGATTGTTTTTTACTTTTTTTTTTTTTTTTTTTTTTTTTTGCACAGTGAATAGTTGATTTTTGATGATAGATTGATTGACCTTGGAGACAATTACACCAAGACCCACCTATTTTTGTATCTGACTTGCTTCCTGATTAATTCTCTGGTTTCAAATGTAGTCCAATGGTTTAGTAATATTCTCAGTAATTCTCCAAATTGCAGAAAGTGTTCCTTTAATTATTTTGACCTTCACCCCAGAAAATCTCTTCTCCTAATTCTCTTTTCTTGAAATTGAGAAATTTTAGGCTTATATAAAATAACTATTAATAGTTATGTGATTTATTAGTAGTATCAAGTAACATAACAACACAGATAAACATTTAAACTAGGTAAAAGAAACTGTGATGGGTCTTATAGTCAAGGCTACTTCCCCCCCTCTCCTCTACCATCCTCCCAGATGGTCTGAAGAGGGTTGCTGAAGATCAAGATGGAAATTTAAATCATAGGTTGAACTTTCTGTAACACTGTACTCTGGGAAAATAGGGAGAAAGAAACAGCTGTTGTCTGATTTTCCATCTCATGAACTGCCAAAACTAAATTTCAGCTCTAGTTCACTCCTACTGTATTCCCTTATTCTCTTTCTTGCCTGTCTGATTCATATACTCAAATACTAATGTCTCACTTATCTCTATAATGGTCCATATGCTTCCTTCAAAGCTTGGATAGAAGTCCTTTTTTTAAGGTCATTGGAACCACAAAGCAAACTGAATTGTTTTGAATGCTTATAAACAGTTTAGCCCAAATATTCTCTTTCAGCCTGTGAAGATCCTCCAAAGCTTTTGTTATCCCAGAAAAGATCCTCATTCTAGGGTCTCAGCAACCTATGACTACATTTCCCTTTACACCCCAACCAAAATTTTACAATCTTTGAAAAAACACTTGTGGGTACACTTGGCACCTGCAAAATAATCTACAAATATCATGACAACATTAACATTTGGTATAACAGGAATGATTAAATGAACATCATAAGTAATCATCCTACAATACTGTTGACATCAAATCCACATTACCATTAGATGCAGTAGCTATAGCACAATCCAAAATACCACTTGATTGGTTGATTTGATGACTAAAAATCTAAATTACATGCAGACATTTCAAGAATATGTGCATATTTATGGTAAGCATGCAACTAATCAAAAACTGGAAAAAAGTTAACTGCAACAATATCAATGATCATACACAATTGAAATACATACATAATCATTAGGCTCTACATAAATAGAAAAATCATGTGCACATGTAGAATATGAAAGAAATTAGCTAATTAATAGCTATAACTATATATGATATATATTAACTATCTATATAATATTAGCTATATATAATAAAAAGCATACAGTTACACACAAGACATATGTTATTTGGGGAAATACTTATGTAGTCATCTGACTACCTACCCACTTCTCATACTTTTTCTGAGAACATAAGTTAATGAAAAGTAAAATAGTTTTAGTTGTTCTGTGATTTGCTGATCTTTTGGGATTGATATCTACATTGGTTGATAGTATAGGCTGATCATTATCATCATCATCATCATCATCATCATCATCATCATCATCATCATCATCATCAAATTGATAGGCCCGCATTCCTAAACTAGAATTTGTTAGGGGCCTAAAATATCTATCTGAATTTTAAAACTCTATGTATATTGTACTTGCAACTTATAGTTCCTGAAGCTGCGATTCTAGGCAGGAAATATTCTTCTGTGTTCAACCTTCCTTCAATTTGAATTAAGGTCCTCTTCAGTTTTAGACAAGGTCATTGGATTAAGAGACATACCATCTTTTTCACTGCAAGCATCTCCTGTGCTTTATCCCCTGTTTCATGGTCCAAATCCCTTCATAAACCCTCATCAAAGTGGTTTATTTTGAGGAAGAAATAGAACGTTTTAAAAGCATCAGAAAACACAAAACCTTACATTTCACATATAGATCACAGGCATTCAAGATATCCTTCTCAAATTGAAGTCTCTGACGATGTGTAAACATAAAATCTACCTGTATTTTATATTTTGCTTTTCTACCCATGACATATGTGATTTTATTCAAACGGGAAGACATAAAATATTGGTTCTCCACATTGTACTAATTTGAACAGAATTTTCTGATCTTCAGCTTCTCAAACTTGATGAACTAGACTGATTAAAGGAATTTTATACACTGATTCTATTGGATTAAATAGTCAAATAAAAACCAAGCTAATTCTGAAAAATATCAGAAGTTGCTCTTCAATCCGAAAAAAAAATGTCTGTTTTCTTTTTCTTTTGAATATTGAATCTGGGGCTAGCATTTTGGCACTATATTCCAAAGAGATTTTATACATATACTACTGGTACTAATCTTAGGAGAGGAACCTTTTTTGGTCTTTGCTCTCTTTTGACTGGCTGTACCACTTTTTTCATTGTGTCTAGTATCTTTTTTTTTAAGCTTTTTATTTTCAAAATATCTGCAGAGGTAGTTTTCAACATTCACCCTTGCAAAATCTTGTGTTCCAAATATTTTCCTCCCTCCCTTCCCTCTACCCCCTGCTTTAGATGGCAAATAATCCAACATGTGTTAAGTATACAGCTCTTCTATATATATTTCCACAATTATCATGCTGCACACAAAAAATCAGATCAAAAAAGGGGGAAATGAGAGAAAACAAAAAGCAAACATACCTCAACAAAAAAGTGAAAAAATACTATGCTGTATCGTCACTCAGTCCCCACAGACTTCTGTCTGGGTTCAGATGGCTCTCTTTATCACAAGACCATTGGAATGGCCTGAAACACCTCATTGTTGAAAAGAGCTGTTTCCATCACAGCATATTACTGCATAGTCTTGTTATTGCTGTGTCTCTTGGTTCTATCCATTTTGCTTAGCATCAGTTCATGTAAGTCTCTCCAGGCCTCTCTGAAACCATCTTGCTGGTCATTTCTTACAGAACAATAATATTCCATAACATTCGGATACCATAACTTTTTCAGCCATTTCCTAACTGATGGGCATCTATTCAGTTTCCATTTACTTGCTATTACAAAAAAAGGGCTGCTACAAACATTTTTGCACATGTGGGTTCTTTTCCATTTTTTTTTTAACAATCTCTTTGGTATACAGGCACAGTGGGGACAGGCACAGATTACTGCTGGATCAAAGTGTACATTGTTTGATTGGCTACACCATTTTTGAAGAAGCTCTTTAAATACCATTCCATGGAGATAATACCAAGGTGAATAATTCATTTCCAGACTGGACTATAGCCTCAACTTTTAGAAACATGATGAATAACTATAAATAAGAGGCTCTCAATAAAGAGGACCTGACCACAGCAACTTTAATCACCATCAGTAACAACATTGGTTCAAGCATGGATATGGGGACTTAATGAGAACATTGACCAGGTGATATTTGTTGAATTTTTTTTTGCAAATTTATACCATTCCTATGAGACTTCTTAATCTGCTCTGGATTATTTATCCAAATGGAAGTTGAAGGCACATTTTTTTTTCAGAGGATGAAAGGTATTTTGGAGCAGTGGTCACTCTTTTAGAGCTGTTGAAATAACCTCTGTCTTTTGTCTGAAATTGCTATCAGAGACTTCTACAACCACAATAGAATACATAGACATTTTTCCCTTAAGAAAGACATGTATTCCATCAGCTTTTATACTGACTTTTATCATGATTAAGATGAAAATGAGTGGAAGGATAGATGTATGTTTTTTATCTTTTAAAAGAAATCTTGAGTTATACCAAGAGAAAATTCTAAAAGAAATGAACAAAAAGGGTGGGCTTTATCCATTTCATTGAATATCCCTTGTTTAAATTCATTCAGTTAAGACACATTAAACATTAATGTGGGAAATAGTGTTTGTTATTCATGAATCCCCTTCAGGAGATTCAGTATGTCTTCAGCAGGAAGTGGTTCAATGTCTCATCCAGAATATTAAAAGTCAGTCACCTCATCTGTTTTCTAATGTAATTATAATATAATCACAGTTTTTTTGTAAATGTGTTCTTGGAAGTCTTTTCTTGCAAGTTATTTACTGAAATGTAGATTTTCAGGCTTTTGTATTGTTGAGAATGTCAAAGCAAAGCTATTATGTGTGTGTTCCTGTATCTTTTTTTTTCCTTTAAAGCATTTTATTCTAGAAAATTATTTGTAGTCAACTAATGTACAATTTTAATGAACTTTAAAAATTAATTTGTTATTAATTTCTTAATCTTGGGTTTAAATATTTTTTCAAAAGCACTGTTTCCTTCCCTTTTTGTGGATTAGATTATTGAGAAACTCACTTTCTCAGTCACTTTTGTATAATTTATATATTTATATGTTAATGAACTAGTAGATAAAGCAAAGTCTGATGTAAGCTTGATTTAGGTTTCAAAAAAAAATACAAGCAAATAATAAAATAGACAAGTTGTAAAGAGATAGAAACTTGGCAACTACTTCAGATTCAGAAGAAAATTAATTGGAGGCTTCATTTGAAATTCACTTAAATATAAATCTAATATCCTCAGAGAAATATTTCTTGTAAGCTATGGAAAAATTCATGCTTTGCTGTTCTTTGGAGAATGATAGTAATTAGAAGAAAAATTCTTTTAGAGTCTGATGGGGGGAGCTTAAATCTTGTTTAAAATTATAACTTTTTAATAAAATTTTGATGGGTGTGAACAAGCAAATTATCTCAAACACTGGATTTTCTGAAATTATAGGATCAGAATTTTTATCCCCCCCAAAAAAACCCTTAAATCTGCATGAGTTACTTAACCTTGGCCACTGCTACAATTTATTATCCCATGTTAGGTAGAGTATTAATGGATTCCTTCTAAGCAGAAAATGTTATCCTCATTTAAGTTTGTGTTCTTCCAACTTGCCTTCTAGGTCTATTCTTGGCATTCTCTCTCCTCCCTTCATGAGGAAAATATTTTTTAAGGAAAGCACTTTGGGCACTAGTAGGAAGAATTAATTGATAGAATTTTGAAGAACTTAGGAAAGTTCTGATATAAATGAGAATAACCTTCCTTACTCAGAATTCTCTATAAGATTAGATCCAAGCCTGTTCTTCCTAGAATTAACATGGGAGTGAGAAATTGTCATTAGATTATTGGTGGTGATGCTGTAATTATGCATCAATAGCAAAGAGGGACCAAGTTTATGAAGTTTGGACCCTCAATTTAGGTATTAAAAGGTTTATTATGAGAATAAACAGGATTTTTTAACATGAAGATTTTTCCCTTATAATTGTTTATGAATAAAGCTTTTTTTTTTAATGATTCATTAACTATTCCTTCTTTTTCCTACCCTCTATAGTCTTCTGAAGGCCTGCAATTGACATTTCTCCCATGGGGTCCAGTGTTAAAAAGAAACAATGCTCAGTTCTCTGCTTGTATTTGAGAGGTTAATAGTCTATCAACATTTACCTAAGATCTTGTAGTTCATTTTTAAGCAGCATGTCACCAAAAAGCACATTCACTATTTTGTCAACAAGCATTGTTCTGGAATACTAAAAAGATAGTGAGAGAAGAGAATATATAATGCCACTGATCATTTGATTCCTATTGCTAGTTGACTACGTGCTTCCTTACAGTGTGCTGAAATAACCCATTCCATTTTCCCCTGAACTTAGCACACTAATTAGTCTCTAGAAACCCCAAGTCATGATTTTTCAATGCTATACCCATGCTAGTCTCTGCAGTAGTCCCACTTAGCACTAGCTGCTGAAAGAGTTTCATTTGCAAATGCATTTTCCTAGCCTCTTTTAAGAAACTCTTTTAAAGATCAATAGTTGTAATGATGCCCTGTCATGGAAGTGATTATGCAGAGCAGTGATAAGACAACCAGTTAGAAATTAAACTTTGGAGCTGTTGGAAGAAGTTAGCTTTTCAGAATCTATTCTTTCCTCTTAGATCAGATTAGTAGGACATGCATGTGTATGTGTGTGTTCATGTTTGTATGTGTGTGTGCATATATGTATATAGAGTGGCTTGTAATATTTTCAACTGACCATGTATGAGGGAACATACCTTATTTTTCTTCTATATATTCATCCTTTCCTTGTGCCCATGTAAATTTTTTAGTATTTTGGCCTGGTGCAATTATATATTTTTCTTGGACACAGCAGATTTGAGGGAGCAAAAAGACCTCAACCTCCTCTATCTTTTGATTTGTACCTTCATTTTTCTACTTTGCCTGCTTCTTTATTACCTGTATATGCACATCTTTGAAATCCTGGAAACTGTCTTGGAGAAGGCCTAGAATTTGGTCTCATTATTTTGAACATTGAATTTATGTAAGCTTAATGTTCTAAAAGGTTTTTTTTTTTTTTCTGTAAAGCAGCTTTTAAAATTTCACTTCAGACATATTATTAGAATTACTTATTCTCTAAAAAAATTATCTCATATCTCCCCTTCCATTCCAGTCTTCTTGTCCGGACCCCTCAACCCCTGAAGGTGCTGGCTCTCTAGTAACAAAGGTTTCCTTGCTTTTTTTCAAACAAAACAGTCTATCTCCTTACTCCTGACATTTTCACTGTCTGTCCCCAGTGCATGAAATTCTTTCTTTTCTAATTTCCACTTACTGGCTTCCCTGGTTTCCTTTAAGTCCTAGCTATATCCCCATTTTCTGGAGGAAGTCTTTCCCAATCTTTCTTAATTCTAATGACTTTCTTCTGTTGATTATTTCTGCTTTATCCTATATCTATCCTGTATCTGTCTAGAGTATACTTTCCAGGGAGCTTCACATTGATAATGAAATTGGCATACACATTGCCAAAGCTAACTTAATGTTTGGGAGGCTTGGAATGAAAGTGTGGAAGAGGAGAGGTATTAGATAGAATGCCAAACTGAAGGTCTACAGATCCGTTTTGCTGATATCGTTGTTGTACACCTGTGAAACCTGGACATTATACCATTGACATGCCAGGAGACTGAATTGCTTCCATTTGAATTGTCTTAGGAAGATCCTGAAGATCACCTCTCAGTATAAGATGCCAGATACCTAGGTCCTTTATCAAACTAAAATGCCAAACATTCCAAATCTATGGAAGACAGCACAGCACTGCTGGACTGGTCACATTGTTCGAATGTCAGATATATGCTTGCCAAAAAAAAAAATATATATATATATGTATATATATATATACATATATATATATATATTTTATGGATAACTCACATAGGGCAAACACTCACAAGGTGGTCAGAAAAAACAATACAAGGACACTCTCAAGGTATGACTTAAGAACTTTAGAATCTATTGTATGAAATGGCAGATACTGGCAAAGGATTGCCCAGCAGGGAGTGCCCTCATCAGAGAAGGTGCTGTGCTCTATGAGCAAAGCAAAATTGAATTAGCCCCCCAAAAACATGAGATATCAAAATTAGAGAGTCACCCCAAATGTCCATATAGATTATTTGTGTCCAACCTGTGGCAGAGCATTCTGAGCTCATATTATTCTGATTAGCCAGAGGTAGGAGTGATATATTTTTATGTGAACACATAAAACATGGATCTTGTACTTCTTAATAGTAGTTCCTGTCATAATAATCCAATAAACTCTAGAATTCTAAAGTATTATATATCGTTTTTTGTACTCATAGAGTGATATGGTGTGGATAGGTACAGAATGGCTCAGTAGAGTTTCCTCTCTATCATTGTCTCTATCTACTTGTTGTAGTTGTTCATCAGCCATCTGCTCCTGCAATCAGTTATCCTAGGACAACTGAAGCAAAGAGGGCTAATTCAATAAAATGAGATTCACATGCAATGATGACATGCAATTCAGTGGAAGTTCCAACCTTTTTTTTCTTTTTCTGGAAGTTCCAAACTTCCATAGAACCATTTAACTTCCAAGTTCCATAGAACTCCACAACTGAATCTGAATTCTTTTGTAATTCTCCTGAATTCCTTTGAACTGATTAACTCTAGCATTTTCCTTTTTTTCTAGGAAGGTCCTCCAAAATATCAATGATATCAGGAATCTTTGGTCTTGGCAATCTGAATCTACCCATTGTTGTTTCTCTCCATCCTTCTCCCCCCTAACTGAGCCTTCATGCCCTCTCTGCTTTTGGTCACTCCTCTAATCATTAGAATTCCTTATGTTAAAATTTTACTCCTTTTACCTGATAGCAACCTTGTGAAGATTTGTTTTTCATACAAATATTTTTAGAAGAATTTTAAAAATATTCTTAAGAAACTTTTGCCAAAGCAAATAGGAGAGATGAATAGTGCTATCTTTTATTAATGGATGACCCTCTCTAACTTTTGAATTGTTTTGAACATTTATTTTTAGAAAAGTGATTGGTATATTCAACTCTTGTCCCAGAAGAAATTATAAGTAATATAGCTTTGAAGATTAAGGGAGCTGTTTTTAATAGGACTTAAAGGAAGTGAAAGAAAATAAATTCAAGTTTTGTAGTACTACTTCTTGATTTAGAGATCATCAGGGTATTCATATTTTGTTTCTGTTGTGAAGGATTATTATACTTTATTATAATGCCCAGTGCCATTTCCTGTATATATATATTACATATATATAATTTATTAATGTAGTAATCGTATAGATGCCTCTTTTTACCATTTACCTCAATTTTTTATTGCCAATGACTACTTATATTTCTTATTTTGATCATCATATATTATACACTTCTATAATTCTATGATATGAAAAAAATTTGCGTCATTTCTCCCTCTAATAATATAGATCACAATGCTTTGGACTTAGTATTTGGCATTTAAGTGTAGCAATAACTAAAAAATAATCCATCATCTGCTGGGCAATCCAGTTATGACTGTCTCCTGACTATGTTTCTCTCATAATAGATGTAATCCTATATCAGTCATATAATTGAAGATTTTTTTTTTTTTTTGCTTGATTAAACCTGTTGAAGCTAGGACTCCACTGGCATAGTTTTTGACAACCCAGGGCCACTTCCACACCATGAGGAGTCATTAGCACATATATATACATTTATATATTTGAACTGTTAATGCCAAGAAAGAGGGAAATTGCGCTGTGCTTCTTACACATATTGGCTATGTAACCCAAAGCAAGTCACTTAAACTTTAAGTTCTCCAGATAATTTTCTAAGAATGTAAATCACAGGGGAAGTGTCAATCTATTTTGATAGAGGGAATATCACTCTGTATTTACAAAAACAATATATGATATTTCGGTTATATAGGTCAAGAGAGAATTCTAGAGTTTACTGAATTATTATGACAGGAATTGCTATTAAGAAATACAAGATCTATGTTTGATATGTTCAAAGAAAAACATCACTCTCCTACCATGTGGCTAATCAGTCTTCTTATCTGGAAAGTCCTTGTATCAAAGAAATTATAGATCCATTTCCTTCCTTCCTTCCTTCCTTCCTTCCTTCCTTCCTTCCTTCCTTCCTTCCTTCCTTCCTTCCTTCTTTCCTTCCTTCCTTCCTTCCTTCCTTCCTTCCTTCCTTCCTTCCTTCCTTCCTTCCTTCCTTCCTTCCTTCCTTCCTTCCTTCCTTCCTTCCTTCCTTCCTTCCTTCCTTCCTTCCTTCTGCACTAAATCATCTTATTCAGCTTGCTTACTTACTCACAGATACACACACACACACACACACACACACACACACACACACACACACACATATTTCCCTAGGATCCATGAATGAAAAACAGACACAAGAAAATAAGAAGACATTAAAATGCTTCTGCTGGGAAGATGGAAGTCTTGGTATCAGTGCTCAATTTGTGCCAGAATGAAATCCTTTTGAAAAAGCTTCTTCCAGTGAAGACAGGCCATCAGGAGTGGTCTAAAGTGCCATTGATTTATATGTTTCTGGAAATGTATCTCCAAAACAAAAAGTGTATGCTAGATCCTCAGCAAGAAGGATGTTCCAGGGATTACACAAAATTAACAACAAAATAGCTAAGCAACTTTGTGACTTATTTCCTACCAGCAAACACACGTAATTCTGCTCTACCAGCATGTTTATCTGCTATCCAGAAGAGAGTGTAAAACAATAGAGATACTTATGGATTAATGCCCATTCAATCCTTCCTTTTATTCGTAGGAGAAGAGTTAGTGAGTGGAAACTCACCTTCTCTTCTCTTCCAATGTCCATGTATGAATACGTGAAAGACTAATCTACCTTCCAAGGAGGCAGAAAATAAGTTTTTAGGTATCCACTTCACCATCTTTTGATATCTCTTTTTTATTTATGGAGAGTAATTGAGGAATGTGGGGGTATTAAATAAGGACATGCAAAAAGTGACTGAGACTGTAGCTTAGAATAGTAAAGCTACTAATATCTCTAAAGTCATGAATAAAATAGACAAAGAAAACATAGATTTATTCACCAAATTCTGAAAGGCTAAAATGGAGGGGACAAACACCTTTTAAAATTTGCACTAAGCAAGTTTAGTCAAGTCAAAGGAAATACTATTTCCTATACCATGTACTAATAATACTCCAAAATGTTCTGAGCTTGTCACTGTGGGCATTTTCAATTATGATGTATTCATAACACAGCATCCACATCTTTTCATTCTGTTTGACTCTCCCTATAATCCTATTCTGATGCCTTTTTGTCACATAGAAAGGGGATTAACCTATTGAAGGTTCTACCAATGGAACACAAGCCCTGACAAGTCCAACCATTTCATAAAGGCTGAGTATATATCTAACAGACTATTACTTGAATCTTAGCACAGCTATGGTAAATTTAAAAAGGACTGACAGGCAGTCAACTGAATGAAAATATATTTTTCGTGAAGGTAATGAAGTTATTAATAATTTGTGTCATGGAGGTCTTGTGTAATCACAAGCCTTAGTGGATGGAATATCCACAACAATGAAATTATTGATTCTTGTAATAATAGCTTCCATTTAAAAGCTTATTAAGCACTTTCTACAAAGGTAGTATTATCCCCATGACACAGATGTAGAAATGAAGACCCAGAGGTAAGAAATAATTTGCTTTTGGACAAGCAGCTAATAAGTAACAAAATCAAACTTTAACTGTTATTTCTTGAATCCAAAGAGTCTACAGTTCCTTCCATTGTAGCACAAATACCTCTCTGTAATGACACTGTGCTGTTTTCTTAGCAAAGATACTTGAGAGATTTATCATTTCCTTCTCTAGCTAATTTTATAGTTAATGAAACTGAGGCAAACAGGTAACTTGCCCAGGATCACAAAAATAATAAATGTCTGATACAAAATTTGAACTCAGAAAGATGCTACTTTCTGAATCCAGGCCTAGCTCTCTATTCACAGCATCACCTACTGCCTATTTTTAAAGAATAGATTTCCCTATCTTATTTGGGCTAAAAGTATAGTGGCTCCTCATGGGCTGATTCCAGTTGGGAAATTTTATGTAACTGATTCATTTTTCCAATTCAATGTTTTTCCTCTCCTTAGGTAGTCTACTAGTTCTCAGCTTTTGGGAATAAAATACTGTACCATTTCTTGTGTTTCTCACTATATTCAATGAATGTTATTATAAACAACATTAATTTAAAGATACATTGAAATTACTAATTTGTCCCTTCACTATGAACTTAGGAGTCCATATACACACTTCATAACTTGCCTTTTTAAATTCATATATTAGCTTTCCATTACAAAGCTTGGTTTTCTAAATATGCTTTTTTTTTCTTAAGCATTTATTGATCTCATGTGGAAGGCATGAATCTATTCCAACTATGATCAAGCTCTTTCTTTTTAAGTTTCAGAAGTTAAATAGAAGAAGCCTTTATATCCTAAAATCTATCCACCTACATTATTCAGAAAATCTATGAGAGTAATTTAACTTTGAAATGATTTTGTTCCCTTCACACTGAAGGGAAGTTGATGTTGAGATTATTGATCTGTCTTGCAGGGTTATAATGAGGTGTGACTAATAAAAGAGACTGTAAACAAGTGAGTCTATTATTAATTCTGAATTTCTTTTTTTAAAATTTTATTTATTTTACAAAATGCTTCTCAATTACATATGAATAATTTTAAACTCTAATTTTTAAAAATTTTGAGTTCCTAATTTTCTCCTTCATCTTCACTCTTCTCCCTTATTGAAAAGGTAAACAATGTTATACTGATTATACATTTGAAGTCATGCAACATATATTTCCATATTACTCATGTTTGAAAACCCCCCACAAAATGAAATAAAAATTAATAAGTGAAAAAATGTGCTTCACTCTATTTTCAGGATTAATCAAGTCTTTCTATGAAGGTGGATAACATCTTTCATCAAGAGTCCTTTAGAACTGTCTTTGATCATTGCCTTGATCAAAGTAGCTAAATCTTTCTTAGACAATCTTTCTTACAATATTGCTATTACTATGAACAATGTCCTCCTGGTTCTGCTCACTTTACTTTTCGTTAGTTCATGTAAGATTTCTTTACGAAATTATCCCATTTGGTATTTCTTATAGCATAACAGTATTCTATTAAAATCATGCATCACAACTTGTTTTGCTGTTACCTAATTAATGGGCATGCCTTCAATTTCCAATTCTTTGACGTCACACACACACACACACAAACTGTTATCAATCTTTGTACAAATGAGTCTTTTTCTTTTATTTATTCATTTTTATTTCTTTAGGACCACAGATCTATGAATAGTATTTCTGGATCAAAGGATATGCATAGTTTTATAGTCTTTTGGGTGTAATTCGAAATTGTTCTTCAGAATAATTAAATTAGTTCATACTACCAGAATTACATTAGGGTCCCCATTTTTCCATAACTACTCCTGAATTTGCCATTATTCTTACATGAATTAGCCATTCTGGTAGATTTGAGGTGGCCTCTCTGAGTTGTTTTAATTTGCATTTCTCCAATCAACAGTGATTTAGAGCATTTTTAAATATAATTGTTGATGATTTTTTTCTCCTGAAAATTGCCTGTTCTTATCCTTTGACCATTTGTCAACTGAGGAATAGCTCTTATTTTTATTAATTTGGCTTAGTTCACATGTATTTGAGAAATAAGGCTGAACTTTTTAAAATGTAAAATTTCCCTATTTGACATGTTCTCCACAATTACTTACTTTCAATATATTAGAAATTGTAACTACAGATAACTGACTTAAACTCTTTCATAAATATTGGATATGGAATTTAATACAGAGTTTTTTTTATCTGATAATAAATGAGTATGTTGCACTGAGAGCAAAGACATTGCAAAATGTGGATATTTGACATGCTTTGGTTAAATGAAAGAATGCATATTACTAACATTAAGGAAGTTGATGACAAAAGTTACATTATAACGTATTCATGTCATTGAGCCATATCATTGGGATCTCTTATCTGTTATCTGTTGAAGTATTGCTTGTAATCAAGCAATAAGAATTTATTAAGCATGTACTAAGTCCAGGGATTCAATGACAAAAAATAGTCTCTGTACTCAAGTAATTGACAGTCTTTTCGGGGAAACAACATCATTCTGTCATTCTCTCTCTCTCTCTCTCTCTCTCTCTCTCTCTCTCTCTCTCTCTCTCTCTCTCTCTTTCTCTCTCTCTCTCTCTCTCTCTCTCTCTCTCTCTCTCTCTCTCTGTCTCTCTCTGTCTCTCTCTCTCTCTGTCTGTCTTTGTCTCTGTCTCTGGCATTCTGTCTGTTTCTCTCTCTCTCTCTCTCTCTCTCTCTTTCTGTCTCTCTCTGTCTCTGGCATTCTGTCTGTTTCTCTCTCTCTCTGTCTCTCTGTCTCTCTCTCTCTCTCTATCTCTCAGTCTGTATCTCTCTCCTTCATGTCTGTGTGTATATGTACACACACACACAATACACATAGAGTGCATGTATGTGTATATACATATGTGTATAAATACAAAGTAATTTTTTGAGAGAAGTACTAAGAAACAAAAGTATAAGAAAATATAAAAATAAAATCACATTCACAGGTAGAATCCTTGTACTTGCTGTTTCTTCTCCCTCTGAATCTCTAGTTGCTTCATGAAAAAAAAATGGTAGGACGGGGGGGAGGGTAGGAGACAGATTGTGATTCAGTAGAAAAATACTTTTTATTAAATGATCCATTCAATAATAGACTATCTTTCCTTGTGAAGCCTGTAATAAAACTGTTGACTCAGAGGATAGAAATGAAGACAGAATCTTTATTGCAAGCCCAATGTTCTCTTCAATACACTCTACTAGAAAGGTAAACCTCTAGTTCCTCAGAAGGTGGATTGGATGACCTAAAGAGTTCTTTTCTAACTCTCAGATTCTATGCTTATATTATAAGCTCATTGTCATCACTCACAAGGCTGTGGGTAAATAAAAAAAATGCTGTGGTGGGGTCTCAAAGTAAGCCTGTTTTTTTATAGATGACTATCTGTCTTTAATTCCATTCCCAAAAGGAATCACTGTAATGCAATCTCATGTAATGGATGTTGACATTAATTTTATGGGGATAGTTATGGGGAGAAGAAGTTAATTCAGATATAGATATTAATGAAAAGGTTTGCAAAGTTATTTCTAGCTTTTTTCCTAGTGTTAGCAGTTGCTTGGTTTTCTTTTTCAACATCTATTCCATGTGAAAACAAATGAGTTTTTTCATTCCTTCCCTATCACAAATAACTTAAAAGCAAAATGTAGGAATCACTGATAATAAAGAACTATGTGTCTTAAGAAATCAAACCATTTTTAATTCTGTGAATTGGAAAGTCCATCTCAAAGTAATCTTTCAAATGTGTTATTTATATCTTTTTGCTTCCATGACCTCTTTTCACCATGCTTTTCTTAATAGCTTGTAATATAATTTTTATACATCACTCTATAGAAAGTGTTTCTTTGAAGATTGCCAATAATAATAATGAGATAATAATTTTATTATTATCTTCATATATCATTTTAATCTTTAAAAAAACTATATATACTATGTATACATAGCTATATGCATATATTATTTGCAATGTGTACATACATAAATTATATATGTTGTATATATTTGCATATATGTATGTGTATGTACATAGACATACAAAC
Source organism: Sminthopsis crassicaudata (assembly GCF_048593235.1). NCBI lineage: Eukaryota > Metazoa > Chordata > Mammalia > Dasyuromorphia > Dasyuridae > Sminthopsis > Sminthopsis crassicaudata. The sequence goes on along the minus strand of NC_133620.1, from coordinate 393,320,015 downwards.
TTTCCTCACAAGAAGCTAGTTGTATAGAAGCTATTAGTATATTAATTTTATTACTATTGCTATTATTATTATTACATTGAGGCTGAGAGGTTAAGTGAATTGCTCGAGATTATATGCCCAGGACAGGATTCAGACTTGTTTTTCTGATTTTAAATCTCATGACCTCTTCTCTACCTTTTAAACTCCAATTCTAATTAATATTTATTAAGTTCCTACCCCATGCTAGAAATTAGGAATGTGAAGGCAAAAAAGAAACAATGGAGTTTGTTTCCAAGCTTCATTTGATGTGTTGATTACTCTTTTTCTCTTAAAATTCTTTCTCCAGATGGTATCCATTTTCATTCTTTGCCTTCTTTGTTGGTTTCTCTTCTGTCATCCATATCTCAATTCTAGATACTCTCATCTCATTTTAGCTCAATCTTCCCTCTGCTCTTTTCTTTCTATATTTTTCTTCTGCAAAAAAGAAACTCTTGTCATAATTTCTATTACCATCACTGAATCAAGCCAATAATCACCAAATCTCATTTATTATAGCTCCAGTTGTATTTTTTCAATTTTTAACAGACATCTTTATATTGATATTTTCATGACCTACAATAGAATCTTAAGTTCCATACTTAACATCATATGCCACATCCTTCCAAATGGCTTCTCTCGCAACTTGTGTCAGTGATATATTCTTCCTATTTTATAACCTAGAACTTTTGAAAGCATCTCTAGCTGACATGTAATTTCTTGGCATGGGAACCTCTACCAAGTAATTCAGATTGCAAATGTCTGTAACTGGTAGTTGTAAGGCATTGATGGACGGAATCTGAACCTAAGATTTATGATTGCAGGCATCCCACATGAACCACTATGCCTCTTTTTTACAAATTGTGCTAAGGGAACATTGTACAAGTTTTATTTATTTATGTTATTGAACAATTTTTTTTATATTTTCCCTTCTAAAGTTAGGAAATTGGAGGACAAAATTATATTTTCTTGCCTTAAATAAAACAACCAAGTTATTATTATTATTTTAAAAATGTGGTCCTTCTTTGATTTTCTGCCATTCAGTATCTATATATCTATATCTATATCTACATCTATATCTATATATCTATATCTATATCTATCTATCTATCTAACTAAACATATTTTCCATTACCTTTCTATGCTCATAAAATGATTAGCATAATCAATAAAAATATTTTTGGGTAAAAAGTCCTATTCTGGATAAGTTGGGGATAATTTTTCTTTGGAAACTGTTTTACTAGTTTAATCTTAGGCTATAATTCCTCTTGTATTCTTAAATAACATGAAACAAATGAATAACAAGTGAAAATAATGGTTTAGCTCAGCTACTGGCAGCCATTAGCATTAACATATAGAAAATGAATTTTGTCCAAGTTACCTTAATTGAATTCTCATAGTAGAAAATGGCATTGGTTTGCAAATTTTCATTTCATTATTCTTACTTAACATTTATTAGTGGCTCAGATTTTTGCTTTTTCTTTAGCTGCTTTCACTGCCAAATTTGTAAATTCAAATCCTTTTCTTCTTTAGAAATATCTCCTGAAGGAGAAGCAATGTGGGCAGGCTTGAATTATCTAATACCTGTTCATTCTTAATAGCCATATGAAATACGAGAAGCACTTTACTCATAAGTTTTCATCATTTTCTCATCTGGCACTTAAATTGAAGCTACAGACATTCATTTGAAAATATGTGTATAGAGAAGAGTAAATTTAATATGTCCACTTAGTGGCTCATTTGTTCCTATAAATGGTAGGGGATTATATTAATGATATATTACCAGAAATGATTGGAAAATTTTCTTTAGAACCTGGGTTTACATGTTAGTCTTCTCTCACCACAGAATACAAAATATTTTTACCTTTCTTTTTAAAATGGTTTCACTTTCAACTGCAGTTTTTTTTAGGAAAAATATCTATCTTAAGGAAATCCATAAGAATAACATTACTCAGGATATAAAACTAAATGTAAATGCCAATGAACTCTCATAGTTCCTCAGAACATTCAGAAGTTGGAAAGATCAATCATTTTGTTTTCTTCATTATGTAGGAATCTCATGTCTGGCACACCATGCTTGATATAAAACATAGCAGTTCTCTTCCAAATAGTATAGCTGAATAATATATTCTTTCTGTGTGCTTCCCACTGGAAGGAAAGGACAACTTTTGAACAATATAAAAAGAATCTTAAAAAGTAGAAAATTGACGAGTAAACAATTTCAAAGAAAGTTTTTGTTATTGTTATTAGGAAAAAGAAGACTGTAGCTTTCCATTTTTCACATATGTAAACCTCTCAAAATCTTTACAATTTTTTTAAAATAACATTGTATTTTTCTAATTGTATGCAAAGATAATTTTCAACATTTGCCTTTGAAAAACCTCATGTTCCATAATTGAAAAAGAAAGTCAGTGTGTTTGGTAGAACAAGCAGCTCAAAAATTATATTTTTCTCTATCGCTTATATCTGTTCATTTTTTTCAAAGAGTATTTGCTTATGTAGCTCTTCCTTGGAGTTTGGAGATCTTTATAAGGCATATTCATAAAGTGATTGATCTAGCAATATATAAATATAGACAAAATATTCCCTAATATATTTAGGCCTGAACATTTCAAGATAGTTTTGGTGCTGAATATTTCAAGATATATTTTTCTATCAAGATCATATCATCTCATTCCAGGGCTAATTTGCTGCCCCATATCAGTAATAATATAATATCAAAACTAATTATTTTTATACTGTTTCTCATTTTTGTTATCTCCCTTGTTTTTAGACTTGCTCTCCTTAGTATGCATATGTCTGGTCAACTAGATTCTATCCTTGTAATTTATTACTTCTAATTTACCATAGGCTGGGAAAACAGATGTCCAACTTTATCAGAACTGAATTTAAAATGAGTAAAACTTGCTCTCCTACTCTTAAGTTGGAAAACCTCTAACTTTCCTTCAATATGAAATTAATTTATTTTATTTTATTGTTTCATATCTTGTTTTTTTAAATGAATAAAAATCTGCACAAAATATGTTTCTGAGGTTTCTGTGGCTGCTGAGGGATCTCTGATAACATTTATTAAGCTTCCTTATTAACACCTAGCACAGGTCAGAAAAAAAATGAGTGCAAATAGTCAATGAGTGTGGGAGAGCTGTGCTAATCGCCAATGAACAAAGTATATGAATTTCATTACATGGACATAGTGAGTTCATCGATTTTCAAGATATTTTTCTCATTGATTTTTGATTCCTTTCTATGAAAATGTAATAACATGGGATAAGCATAATTGTTCTAATGCCATTCATCAACCATTGTAGCTTTCTTGGCTTATTCTTCATTGTGTGGACAAGTCATATGCTCAATTAAATCTAACAATTCATTTTTTAAAAGTATATAATTTGTCTACTGTGAAAAGAGCACTTTGCTAGGCTTTGGTGAGATATAAAGTTTAAATAAAACACTCTGCCTTACCCTCATAGTCTAATAAGCCCATATACTACACATACTTAATTTACTACTTCAAAATAGTGAATTATATGATTACATTCCTCTGTGTCTCTTCCTTCCATTGGCACAGATTACCACCTATACACAACTTATCATGTGTGATTTTTGTCCATATTATCCAATATTTCCTTCAAATGATATTTACCCAGCATTTCAGAGGCCTTCTTCCAGGTCATTTTATACATCCTAGGTATTAATATAGCATTTAGATTGTCAATCCCTTCCCCCTTAGGATGCCTCCTAACTATTCCATCCCTCACCTCACTTGCAAAATAAAGGATTTAGGCTCTATTGATACATTCTAAACTTGATTAGATCTTTCCTCCAATTAGAATGTAAACTTATTGAAAGCAGGGAATGTCTGGCTTTTTATTTGTACTCAGATATTAGCATAGTGCTTGAAAAAAGAGAGTGATTAATAACTGTTTTTCCATTCCAGCACATCCTTTGCTTGTGTTACACACCCACCCACTTCTTTTTCTATTCAGATATTTCCTAGATACAATCTAGGAATACTAACTTCTTCAATTTGTTATATTTGAAAATAGGCCATGGCCTTTTTACATCCTTCACTTGTCCACCCATTTATCCCATACACAAATATTATAGAATGACACATAATAAGTATTTAAAGGGGATGCTAGCAAAACACTCTGGGTTCCTACAGAGAAAGTGGTTCAAGGGTTAGTGAAAGAGGTTTTCACTGCTGTTTAAGCTGGTTTGATCTAAGTAATAAGCAGATAATGAAAGAGAACTAAGAGGCTGACACCGAAGCAAAGCAGCTTATGCTTCTAGGCTGAAAATTGAGTCTAGAAAATGAAGGGCAGTCTTACCAAACCAACGGCAAAGGATCATGGGTTTTGCTCTTGAGGGAGATGTCTTTGTTAAACATAAAGAACGGTATTTTCTCCTGTTAATTAAATTGTCAGATTCTTTGCTCTTTTAAGCCAGGAAAACTCCTCACATGAAATCTATTCCCATTCAGTAGGTATGTTGAGATAAGAACATGATGATTATGTAGTACATAAAGGTTATAATAATAATTGGTATGAGGAAGAGAGGAAGGAGAATTAGTTACAGAATCTGAGAGGCAGATATAAAGTTCAAAACTCAGAGGCACATCAGGCTCAAGAAGAACTGTCAGCAACCAGAAAGAGAAGATAAGTAGAAGACAAGAAAGTGTATTATTCCTTCAGAAATCAAAAAAAAAAGGAACTAAAATAGGATGGGAAGGTGGGAGTCAAAGGAACAATTCAGAAGAGCCATAAGCCTAAGGGCAAGGACCCAGTCTAGATGCCTTTGACCTAAAGATAAATAACAGTAGAACCTAGAAACAGTCTCTATATTTTAGTAGGAAAAAATCAACTTATTTTAATTTTATTAGAAATTTTATTTTTTATTTTATTAGGGAAAATTCAATTTAAAATATTAGCCAAATATAATCTATAAGTTTAAGGCCTGAGATCTGATATGTATTATATCAGTTATGTGTTAGCTCTGAGATTCCCTTTGGCAAATCCCCAGTGCCAAGTGAAGTGTCCCAGAGATTTTCCTGAGTTATACAGCATGCTGATGCATTTCTATTGCAGTTTCATCATGAGAGTCATCCTAAGGTATATTTAATCCTGATTCCTATGTGGACATTAAACTATACATAAGGTGCCCAGGGGAGGAGAAAACACAGACACTAAAATCACTCCCCTGACTACTGTCCCAGCAAATCAACACATTAGCAAAACATTCATTTGCATAAAGAAAAGAACTTTCATTTTCTCAAACAACTTTAGCCACTTTCTATTTGTGTCCATCTCTTTCACTACAAATACTGCCCATATTTTGATATGTCCTCAAATAGCAAGGCTTTACACACACACACACACACACACACACACACACACACACACACACACGGATAGAATTTTAGCTGAATGTCACCTCCATAACTTGGAATTTTTAAATGTTATTCCTAAAGCAATGTCTACACCTTATACCTTTGCTAATTTTAATAGCTTATCCTGCTTACTATTAACATTTAAAAGGTACATAAAAGTGAAGGGGATAATGTCAAAGGTAAACAGAAAGGTTTGCCAGTATATATGTAGTTAAGAAAAAATAAAACTGGATAGGTCTTTACTTCAGTCTTATGAGAAGGGAGGCCTTTTCTTCACTAAGGACTATTGCTGTGTATGTGGCCTTGCTTGCATGCTGCTCCATCTTTTCCACCAGATTCCCCAGACTGTCATTCTTACCTTGTCTCTAATTTTCAATTTTTCTTCTATTTATTCCTTCCTTGCCGTCTATAATTTCTCTTTTATGTCTCATAGCTTAAAACTAAAACTGAACTAAAACAAAAAAAAATCCTCATTAGATCTTACAATACTTCATTCAAGATCAGTAAGCAATAGTTATATTTACTAAATGCCAATGATGTGCCAAATTCTATCCTAGGGACTAGAAATAAAAGTTAAAATGGAAGTGCTCTCTCTCTCTCTCTCTCTCTCTCTCTCTCTCTCTCTCTCTCTCTCTCTCTCTCTGTCTCTCTCTTTTTTCTCTCTCTCTCTTTCTGTCTCTCTCTCTCTCTCTCTGTCTCTCTCTTTCTCTCTTTCTCTCTGTCTCTCTCTCTCTCTCTCTCAGTCTCTCTGTCTCTCTCTCTCCTCTCTCTCTCTCTCTCTCTCTCTCTCTCTCTCTCTCTCTCTCTCTCTCTCCCTTCCTCCCTCCCTCTCTCTCTCTCTCTCTCTCTCTCTCTCTCTCTCTCTCTCTCTCTCTCTCTCTCTCTCTCTCCTCCATGTTAGTCTCTCCTCGCAACAATCAATCCTCCACAAAGCTGCAAAATGTTTTTTTTTTTAAGTATAGGTGTGACTATATCATTCTTCTAGTTAGAAACATCCATATTTACTATTCTCAGTTGCTTCAGCTATATCACTAGCTATATCTAGTGACTCCATTTGGAATTTTCTTGGCAAAGACACTGGAATGGTTTGCCATTTTCTTTTCTAGTTCATTTCATAGATGAGGAAACTGAGGCAAAAATGATTAAATGACTTGCCCAGGCTCACACAACTAATAAATGTCTGAGGCTGGATTTAAATTTATGCAGATGAGCCTTCCTCTCTATCCACTGCCCCATTTAGTTGCTCCTCATTGAGTCTTAATTCACATAGAAATCTGTATGACATTTAAAACTCTTCACAAGCTATCTTGTTGAACGTTGAGAATTTTGTTGCTATTATCATTCACATACACTCTATATACTCCATGCAGACCAACCTTCTTGCTATTCTTTACACATGATACTCCATACCTTTATAGTGGCTGTTCCCTGTACCTAGTAAGCATTTTTCATCACCTCTATATCTCTGAAGCTCCACTTTCCTTCAAGATTCAGCTCATGTGCCATCTTCTACATGAACCTTTTTCTGATCTTTTCAGGTGCTAGTTCCTTCCCCTCAAAGTTGATTTTTATCTGCTTTGTACATTATGCTCATGCCTATAAACATACACATTGTCTTCCATGTTAGAATGTAAATCCTTGAGGGCAAGGGATATTTCTCTTTTATCATCCAATTTCCAATGCCTAACACAATTCTTGGCACATAGCAATTACTTTAAAAGTTCTTGATTTATTGTTTGCTAGAAAAAAAAATTCTCATGTTTACCTATTGATAAATGAATGGAGGAAAAGACTGTATCTGGCAATGGGAGTGAGGTAGTCAGAAAGCACTAATTTATTTCCACAAAGGTATGATGAAGCTGGAAGATTCTCTCAGGTTGGGCCATAACTCAGCTGAAGTGTTCTTTAAGCCAAACCAATTTATTTTGCTTCAGTTCTTGGCAAGTCAGTTCAACAAATATTTATTGAGTGCTTCCTATACATACGGTATTATATTATGCATTGAGGGGGACTAGAAACAACAACTATATTTAATATATATATAATATATATATATATATATACAATATATAACAATAATATATATATATACATATATATGCATATATACAGAGCCTGTTTTTAAAGTATTTAATATATTTCCCCCACATATCTATATACTAGGAAAGGGATACCCTGGATACTTTAATTATCTGTGATTCCAGCAATGTTTATATTCTCTCTTTTGGCACAAATCACTATCCTTCAATGACTAACTAGAAGGTCACCAGTAATTATTATAGCTAAGAAACATAGTAATATCTTGCCAACAACAACAAAAAAAATTGTGATTTCCCATCCTTGAAGTGATATTATTACCATATAGTAGTGAGAGTAAAATGTTCCAGAATTAGCAAAAACTCATTAATTTGCAGTATTTTTGAAATGAAAATGTCTTGTTATATAGATGATTGACATTGACTCATTCTTATTAGAGAAAGTCCTTTGACTTTTTTCTCATATATTTACTTTATTTTTAATATAGGAAAAACACGCATTTTCATGATATAGTATAACAAAAAAGCTGATTGCAAGTGAAACTGAAAATGTGTTACATATAATAGTGGTATGCAGATACATTGAGCCTTCTACCTGCTCACATCTTATGTTTAATGTTACCCTTTATATCTGATTCATTTCAATTTAGAGCTTATCATGGTATATGGTATCAAGGACATGTCTATAGTAATTTTTCTTAAATATTGAATTCTTCCTACAGTAAGGGGCCTTTGAGTTTCTCACAAGTGAGACTACTACTGTGTTTATTTGATTTTTTTTCATATTATGTACCCTGTTTACTTTCTTTTTTTTTTTTTTTTTTTAATTTCCCTGGTCATTGCTCTGTAGGAGAGTTTGATACTATACTGTTAGATCCTGTTTCTTCTTACTTTTTTATTATTTTCCAAATGAATCTTGATTTTTTCCCTCCAGATAAATTTTATTCTATTTTACTTTTCTAGCTCTAAAATATAATTCTTTAGTTTTCTATTTCTTTTTGACCAGCATAATTATTTGACCATACCTTTCCATAAATATTTCATAGAGGAAATTTTTAAGTTCACTGGTACCAATAATGTGCTATAAAATTCTTATCTCAAAATGACTTTTAGATCATTTCAGTTGTGATCTTTTTGAGATGGTGGATTCATTTGTTTTTACTGGCAAAGAGTTTCAGATGATGTATCTGTAACTTCATTATAGGGATATTCCTTTTATCAGTTCAGAATCAACTTTCTATGCCTTCTCACTCCAAGGTCTCCCATTGCATCCAGGACCATCTCCAATCATCCTGAGCTATATTTTGTCAGTGGATTTAGATAGCTTTGGAGGAGAAAATGAGGCAGGTGACTTTGAACAGCCTTCCCTTACTTAGATCCAATTCACTTGCATGTCATGTCTTCACCTCCCTAATGTCAAGAACCTATTTGAGAATGAAGGACTAATAAGAATGACTACAACCTTATGCTTAGTAGCCCCTATTTGTAAAATAGTCTGTCAGAGTTTCAGGGATGATGATACCCATTGATCTCAAAGTTTGAGATGATACATTAATAATTATGTACAAATATGATAGGAGCATCTATGTCTGCTTGGCTAAGAATTGTTTCAAGGAGTCCAGTTGGATCATCTTCATTTTAACCCCATTTGCTTTATCATGGGTTTGTAAATATTATATTGCCTTAATTTTGTCCATATTCAAATGTGACAATGTTATATTTTCTATGTATATATGGCTAATTGATCATGTGGTTGGATAAGAGGGACAAAGATTGCTGGTGTTCAGTTCTGGGTTTCCAGGAAGTTTTTGCCACTTAGATATTAGATTTCATTCCAGATATTAACTGGGAATTCCTCTTAGGAAGAGGAAATGCAAGCAGATGCCTTTTAAACTTCTGTTTTCTTTTGCGTTAGCCTTAGTAGTGATAATATTAATGGACTGTAAATATCACTTCAACAATGGTGTATGACAACTTCAAAAATAAACACTCTCTTATCTCAGCAGTTATAAATCCAGAAAGAGCAAAAGAGGCAAGTAAAGTACAAAGCTTTTATTAGTAATGCAGTGGGCCATAAAATGGGCCTTCTTCTGACTTCTTTCTCCATCTTTTCCTAATCAAGGTGAAAACATTAACACAAAAAAATGTCAAGAATAATCATGAAATGAAATACCCTTAGTCTGAAAAAAGAAATGGAGGCTTTTTAAAAAAATTTGGTTGGGATTTTTTTTTGTTTGTTTGTTTATTTTGTCTTGTAGGAGAAAGGAAGGAAGAAGAGCTAGTGATAATATGCTGAAATTGGAGTTCATAAGGCCTAAGTTCAAGTTCCATATTGACCAGATAACTATTTAACCTTGTGCAAGATATTAATTTATTTTTGGCTAATTTTCTTCAACTATTAAATAAGCATGCTTTTACTTATGATTCCTACTTCACAGAGTTGCTGTGAGAATCCAGTGTAATACTATATGCAAATTGATGGGGAAATTTCAAAATGTTTTGTAATTGTGAATTATTTTCTGTCTAAGAAATGGTTCTTCTGTTTAAAAGTGACTAAATTTTTCTTTTGTATGTTTCTAGATGGAAGATGTCATAGCACGCATGCAAGATGAAAAAAATGGAATTCCTATTCGAACTGTTAAAAGTTTTCTTTCCAAAATACCCAGTGTCTTCTCTGGTAAGGTTTTATCTCTTTTGGCCTACTTATGTATGCATTTGGTTTTAGTATCAGTTATGATATTTCTCAGCTTCTGTTCTGGCTTTTTATTCTAATTCTAAATAAACATTCAATTACATTCAGTCTACTTTTATGGATACCAAAGTATAAGAAACTTTCTTTTAAAAATAAGAAATTTTTTTGATCCTGAGAAAATGTAGAAGGCAAAGGAGTAATTGATGTGAGGAAAATCACATGGACAAAGAGACCTAGGTGACAAATTAGATGATCTTCCTATAAAGAAAAAATATTTTCTTGTAATTGTCAGGGAGAGGAACTAATTATGAAAAATTAATTCAAGCCATTGATCAGCTGGGGTGAATGAACTATACTTTTCCTCAAATGCCAGGAAAGTTAGTCTATGAGGGATTCTTTTTTAATTTAATCAATCAATCAATTAATTTCCCTTTCTTTATATTCCCAGCACTTGGCACAGTGTCTAGCAAAGAGGAGGCACTTAATATATTTTAATTGCTTGAAGAAAGAACAGAGTAGTGAAGGATATTTGCCAAGTTTGAAAAACAAATCCTATGTGGGATCAGGAAAGAATAAGAGAAAACATTTAGAGCATCATGGAGACCTAGATTCAAATCCTGCCCCTATAATTTACTATTTATACTTTCTCTGATTTTTCATTTCTTCTTCTTCTGTGAAATGTGTTTGATAATAATAACCTGCCTCTACTATTATTTCAAGGTTCAAATTAGATTATCTATGCAAAGTACTATTCAAAATTTAAAACTTTTATTACTTTGGCTTGAATTAGCATGGAAGTTTTGAAATGCAGCTCTCTCAGGAATGAAATGAAAATTATCACTGATGAAGATAATTATTTAAAAGCCATCAATATGGAATTAATTCTTGAAGTTATGAGAACAAATGCTTTCAGGGACAAAATATAAATAGAACTTAGAGAAGAATGAAGTCTTAGGGAATCTCCACAGTTAGGAGTAGACAGCAAAAGGGAAAGAGAAGAAACATTCAGATGAGTGAATCACAAGAGCAAAGCTCCATTGAAACTAAGAAAAGAGAAATCTTTTTAAAAGGAGATGAAAAACATCACAGTCAAATGTATCATAAAACTTAAGAAAAATTAGAAATGAGAATGTCCCTGCTTGTTAAATTTTTGGTATGAGTTTTTACATTTTGGAAATTGACAAATGTTACACATTATGGCTGATTTATTATTTTGGTCATTGTCTAGATTTATGAAAATGATGGAGAAAATTATAATAATGGAGATTAAACTTAAATGGTTTTCATTGCTTATTTTTTTCCCTGAAAAGTTAATTGTTAAACATTTGCTAGCACCAATGTTATTGAGAATCCTGGTGATAAAAAAGAGAGTGACAATGATAGCTAGAGAGAACAAAAAGGTTAAGTCAAGGATTATCATCATCATCATTATTATTATTATTAGCAGCAGCATAGTAATTTAGAAGAGGGAAACCTAGGTATTTCAAGAAAAGAAAAGGTCAATGCAAAAACATAATATGGAGGAAAAGCAGTGTTTGAAGATATATAATTAGGGTTCAAATCCTGACATTATGACTTTCTAACTATGAGATATTTGTCAAATCACTTAGCTTCTGTATCTTTAGTTTCCTTATCTGTGAAATGGGAGTATTAATTTACATGATACCTTCCAATTATTAAATTTAGATGTTAAAGATCTTGTAGAAGAAAAAATATGTTTAGAAACAATGCTATGCGGGAATTGGAATAGTGGAAGTATTAATTTAGGGAGAAAGTAAAGCTTCCTAACAATCAAAATAAAGAATGAGAAAATTGGCACAATAAATGAACATTTGGATCTCTCATCAAATAAATAAATCTCTCCAACAAATAGGAAAGAAGATCATATGTTGAAAGTGTGACCAGGGTGGATAGCACTAGGAGCTAAGAAAAGATGGAATAGTCATTCTGTGGAATTTGCTAAAGAATTAACAAAAGATAAATCAAGAAGTTCTAGGCAGCAATAAGATTTGAGTTTAAATTAGGAAACATAAATTGAGAATGATTGTGGACTGAATAGTTTTATTACTGTTGAAGGTAACATCCTTTCAATCATTCAGATTCAAAACTCAGTGGCATCTTCTGTTTTTTATTATCACTCTATTTGGGTAATTGTTATCAAAAGAGCAATTTACTTTTTGCCATGTACTGTGAATAGAAAAAAAAAAACAAGAAAAAATAGTCCCTGCTTTTGAAGAAATTTCATCATTCTAATAGAGAAAATCAAAACATAAAGTAGCTAGAAAGTTCAGGTGAGTGGGAGGTAGCCTATGTAAAAATGAAGCAGGCTGGAGGGTAAGACAGAAGTGGAGAGTAATAGCAGTGGCTTAAGTGCATGCCATGAAGATTCTCATCATTTAATTGATTTCAGAGTTTATGAAATCAATTTGCTGAAAGCCAGCATGGATGTGTAACATGTCTGAAGTTGGGCTGGAAATGTAAAATATAAGATCCCTGAGATCAAGAACTATTTTTTATTTATTGTAGCATTAGTAAATGTTTGATACATTTTTGTGAAATGAAAAAAAGTAGTGAAAAAATGTTGTGGTGCTTAAATAACTGTTATCTATATTCTAAGGGTATGTTGTTTTCATTTCTAGAAGAGAAGGCACATATTAATTAGGAGCAATTATATTATTTTATCAGAAAATTTGAAATATTTCTTGAAAAAAAATTTTAAAATAAAGAGTTCTAAATAAGCAATAGGAAATTCTAGCCCGTGTCAGGAGATCATATCTAGGAATGAAGGAGAAGAATATGACAAAGAGGAAGAAGAGAAATACTCTTAAAACATGGAATAAAATAAGCTGTGAATTTCTTCCATAAGTGGACACAGAACCATCCATCCTGGATAAGCCTTCATATTCTGGAAGAAGAGGTGTGATAACGCCCTTGATCAATGTTCTATGCATGCTTATTTTCTTTTTGTGGAGGAGAGAGCTAATTAAGAAAGAAACCACTGCTTGAGCAATAGGGAATCATGGATCACATCCTCTGTGCTATTATTAGAAGAGGGATCATCCAATAAAGATGAAAGAAGGAAAAAGAGATGAATGTCATGGTTAGTGGGCTACTGAAGCATTTATTTATTAATTTGACATCAACAGTAATGGGATTGGCTGTCTTTTAGGGCATGTATCTAGGATATTATTGAGAAATTCCCAAGACTTGTCAAACTGAGTGACTGCCATGCGTTTTTAGGCTTCACATGAGAATAACTCATATAGCTAGAGGAAATTTAAAAAACATTGTTAAAGAATATGAAATCTTGAATAAGAAAATAAAGACCTTTGGGGCACAGGGCTTGTTCTCATCACTGCTATTCAATGAACCAAGGAAATCCTAAGACAGAGGTAGCTTTAGGCAGTGAATAGCATTTTACAAAGATTTAGTCTGAGATGGAATTTGGAATTCTGGACTGTGGTTAAAAATATTGTAAAAATGGACTCCTGCCAAGGAATGGAGTATGGTCTTCTGTATATGGTAAAATATTTATTTATCTAGATTCTTTTAAATCTAATCAAAAGATGTTTAAAATTTAAAAAGAGAGGGAGAAGAAAGACAGAAACACACACAGAGACAAAAAGAGAATGGAGAGAGGCAACTTTCTCTATATTGGAATATATCCATGTATATATGTCTATGTGCATATACATGCATATAGAAGTATATACTAAGATATAATATAAACAAGATTTCTTAACTTGGGGATCCTGACTTTTTAAACTTTGATTACTGTATTTGAGTGTAATTGGTTTCCTTTATAATTCTGTGTATTTTTTATTTTTGCAAGGAAGTCCATAGGCTTCACCAGACTGTTTTGACAAGGACAGTCATCAGTCAATCAATAAAATTTATTAAACTCCTACTATGTAGCAAGTTTTTTGCTAAGTTGAAAAATAATTCTTGTTTCCAAGATGTTTAGTGTAACGGGAGAGACGACATGCAAAAACAATTAAGCCTTATAGAGTATGTAGGTATTTAAAAGCTATATAAAAGATAAATTTGAAATAATCAACCAAATAAAGTCACCAAAATTAAGGGATATTGGGAAAGGCTTCTCGTAAGAGGTAGGATTTTTTTTTATGAATCTTTAAGGAATTCTGAAAAACCTGGAGGTAGAGATGAGAAGAGTCAACATTCTAAGCATAGGAGACAAGTAAAAATGACCAGAATGTGAAGATAAAGTCACGTGTGAAAAACAACCAACAGGTAGATTGTAGAGTACTTAGGAGGAGTTAGCGTAAGAAAAAGTTTGGCAGGCAGGGGGCTGGATGAAAGGCTTTGAATGCCATGAAAGTTTTTTTTGTGTGTGTTTTTTATTTGATACTGGAGGTAATAAGAAGCCACCAGAGTCATTTGAATAATGGAGTGATATGCACTAAAGATAACTTTTTAAGCTGAGTAGACAATGGACTAGAGTGGGGAGAAACTTATATTAGGCAGACTAACTAGCCAACTATTTCAGAATCTCAGGCTTAAATTTATGAGAGCCTCTACCAATGTGGAAGCAGTATCAGAAGAGAGGACATAAATAAGCGATATTATAAAGGTTAAGTATAGGCCATGGCCATAAATTAGATATTGGAGATAAGACTGAAGAGTTAAAGATAGAACTGGGTTGTGAGTCTGGGTGATTGGAAGGATGGTGACCTCAAGAGAACTCCTGGGGAAAAGCATGGTTTGGGGGGAAAAAGAAACTTTAATTTTGAGGATGTTGAATATAAGATATCTGTGCAATATTCAGCTTGAAATGTTCAATATATATAGAAGGATATAGCCGGAGTTAGTCATGATGTTATAGTGACGTATAAATGTAGCTTTGAGAATCATTAGCACAGAGATGACAATTGAATTTATAAGAGCTGAAGAGGTCACCAGGTTCAATAAGTTAGAAATCAGAAGAACAAGGACAGAGCTCAGTGGGATACCCCAAATAAGCATGTATGACCTTGATGAAGATTTAGTGAAGGAAACTGAGAAGTGGTTAGGTAGCCATGAAGATAATCCCGAGAGTAGCATCATGAAAAGCTAGAAGATAGTATTAGTGAAAAGAGTGTGATTGACAATGTCAAAAGCTTCAAAGAAGTCCAGAAGCATGAGGGTTGAGAAAAAAAAATTCAATTTAGAAATTTAGAAATTGTTATTAACTTTTTAGAGAGGAATTTCAGTTTAATGAGAAGGTTAGAACTCATATTGTAGAGAGAGGAAATAAGTGAAGGTATGCATTTTAGATGGCCTATTCAAGGAATTTAAAAAGGGGGAAACTATGGGATAATGAAAAATTATTAGTTCTAATAAAGGAGAATCCCTACATGCAGACTGGAAAAAAATAAATAGCCAAAGGATACTTAGAAGAATTGATCAAAAATCAACAACAGAATCAAATGGAAGCCAAGGCAGGAGAGAGTATCCAGTATGTGGGATTTGACAATATCAAAAGTTATAGAGGATTCAAGAAAAAAAATGGTAATGAAAACTGTCTAGGGATTTTGATAGTTAAGAAATCACTGACAATTTTAAGACCATAGTTTTAGTTGTGTAGTGGAGTAATATATAGGAGACTGCAGTGTGTTGCAAAGTGAGGTGACAAAATGGAAGCATCAAATATCATATGTCTTTCTAAGAACAGTAAAAGGTTGAAAAAAACACATGATAATAGCTTTAGGTGATGACAGAATCAAGCCATGGATTTTTAAGGAGAGGAGAGATCAAGGCAAAAGGAAAGGAGCTAATGAATATTAATAGAATGAGGATGAGAAGAGGAATGAGGAGAGCACAAAGCCCTTAGAAGTGATAAGTGTTAGAGGAATTAAAAAACAAACAACAACAACAACAACAAAAAACAAAGAGGTTAAGCCTTGGCAAGAAAAGCTACACCTTTATCAGAAACTAGAGAAAAGAGGGAGGATGCACAGTGATTTAGAGATATGGAGTACTGAAGACAAGAGAGCTTTCTAAGTATTATCCAATCAATCAACAATAAGCAATTTTTTAAGCATCTTTTATGTACCAGAAGGCAGCTAAGTATTCAAGAAATAGAATACTGGGTCTAGAATCAGGAAAACTTGAGTTTACGTCTGGTATCATACACTTATTTATTAGTTGTGACCTTGACACTTAGCATCTGTTTTTCTTTTGTCTACTGGAGAAGGAAATGGCAAATCACTTCAGTATCTTTGACAAGAAAACACCTAGGAGAGTATTAGTGTGTAATGGTCCCCAGGTCAGACACAACTAAATAAACAACAACATTTCAGGAACTATGGCAAATGCTAGGAATATATAAAAAAGGGAAGGGAATTGTCCCTTCTTTCAAAGAGCTCACCACAGAAATAGGTATGAATAATAAATATATTGTAAAGATATTCCTCTGCTATTATGAGTATTGCAAGATAAATGGAGAAACGATCTCAGAGAGAAGAAGGTGGGGGTTTAGCTTGAATTTGAAGGAAGTCACCGATGACAAGAGACCTAGATGAACTTCAGTATTCCAGGTAGTGGAATAGCCAATGAAATTGAAAATTATGGCCCCAAATTCAGATTGAGGCTATTTCCAAGAGAAACAAATATAAATGTACTCAGGGGAAAAACTGGAAATGATTTTGAGATGTATCAATTGTGTAAAAAACACTTTGTTCTATTCAATATTATTTTAAAGATAGAATCTACTTGTTTTCAGAATTTATGTTACCTATATCCCCCTTCCTTCTTTTCACTTGATTTGACAGAGTTGTAGTAAACTTTGACACCTTAATATAAGACCTTCTACTCTCTGTATAGTTTCTTTCTTTAGAGAGCAGGAAGTAAAAACCAGGCATCTGCAATAGTTGTTGTTAGATTGGGGCAGAAGGGGTGGGTGTCTGTGTACACAAACACATGCATCTGTGTACACAAACACATGCATCTGTGTATTATTGCAAGAGTGATGACAGTCCTTTTCTAATGAAGCAAAATAAAATCGTTTTTAAAATTTAAAAATGGTGTTTTAAAATCTATACTGTGATTTTTCTTTTTTTATATTTAATATGCAAGTCTGATACTACTGGACTAAGGTCTTGAGGCATCTCATAAATTATGCTTTGACCATTTATGCTTTGGCCTTTGGTCTGTCTACAGGTAGAATTGGTCATAACTCTGCCTAGCAGACCTCAGGGGGATCACTAACAATCTTAATCAAGAAGAGAGAGCCTTATTTCTTAATATGCAAATAAAAGGTGAATTTCACAGATTAATTAGAGACAATATCATAGAAATGATTTTGTGATTTTTGTTCAATTATATTCAGAGATCGTTGGGGAAAAGTAAGTGCTAGTAAGAGAATATTTGACAGGTACACCTGAGGTTTTTCTGGAATTAGTTTAAGAAAGCACAACCCTACATCTATAGCAATCTAATCTTTGACAAACCCAAAGATACCAACATTAGTGATAAAAATTCATTATTTGAAAAAAACTGTTGGGAAAACTGGAAATTAGTATGGCAGAAATTAGATATGGATCCATACTTAACACCATATACCAAGATAAGATCAAAATGGGTCCATGATTTAGGCATAAAGAATGAAATCATAAATAGATTAGAGGAACAGAGAATAGTCTATCTCTCAGACCTGTGGAGGAGGAAGGAATTTATGACCAGAGGAGAACTAGAGATCATTATTGATCACAAAATAGAAGATTTTGATTACATCAAACTAAAAAGTTTTTGTACAAACAAAACTAATGCAAACAAGATTAGAAGGGAAGTAACAAATTGGGAAATATTTTTACAGTTAAAGGTCCTGATAAAGGTCTCATCTCCAAAATATATAGGGAACTGACCCTAATTTGTAAGAAATCAAACCATTCTCCAATTGATAAATGGTCAAAGGATATGAACAGACAATTCTCAGATGATAAAATTGAAATTATATCCACTGATATGAAAGAGTAGAGTGTTCCAAATCACTATTGATCAGAGAAATGCAAATTAAGACAACTCTGAGATACCACTACACACCTGTCAGATTGGCTAAGATGACAGGAACAAATAATGATGAATTTTGGAAGGGATGTGGGAAAACTGGGACACTGATACATTGTTGGTGGAGTTGTGAAAGAATCCAACCATTCTGGAGAGCAATTTGGAACTATGCCCCAAAAGTTATCAAACTGTGTATACCCTTTGACCCAGCATTGCTGCTATTGGGCTTATATAATCCCAAAGAAATACTAAAGAGGGGAAAGTGACCTGTATGTGCCAAAATGTTTGTGGCAGCTCTTTTTATAGTAGCTAGAAACTGGAAGATGAATGGATGTCCATCAATTGGAGAATGGTTGGGTAAATTGTGGTATATGAAGGTTATGGAATATTATTGCTCTGTAAGAAATGACCAGCAGGACGAATACAGAGAAACTTGGAAAGACACACATTAACTGATGCTGAGTGAAATGAATAGAACCAGAAGATCGCTGTACACTTCAATGCTGTGTGAAGATGTATTCTGATGGAAGTGAATATCTTCAACATAAAGAAGATCCAACTCACTTCCAGTTGATCAATGATGGACAGAAATAACTACACCCAGAGAAGGAACACTGGGAAGTGAATGTAAATTGTTAGCACTACTGCCTATCTACCCAGGTTACTTATACCTTCGGAATCTAATACTTAACGTGCAACAAGAAAATTGCATTTACACACATATATTGTATCTAGGTTTTACTGTAACACATGTAAAATGTATGGGATTGCCTGTCATCTAGGGGAGGGAGTAGAGAGAGGAAGGGGATAATTTGGAAAAATGAATACAAATGTTATAAAAAATTATTCATGCATATATACTGTCAAAAAATTTATAATTATAAAATTAAAAAAAAAAAAGAAAGCACAACCTTGGATTTTAACTAAGAGTGTGCTAGAGTTAGCTCCTATTGGCCCTGATAATTAAAATTCCAGTTCATTTATACCTTGCAAATTGTCAAACACAATAAATCAAATCTTGATTTGTTATTTTGTTGATTGTTGTTGATTTAAATGTTAAATATATATGTTGTTGATAAAATGTTGTTGATTTACTTGAGCATGATGGTGAAAAATGTCAATAATGAAGGTTAAACACTATATCATGCTGAACAGTTTTTCTGCTTCTTGTTGTTTTTAAGAGTCAGTTATTAAATATTTATCAGCACATATTCATAGTCTGTTTCCTTACAATTTATTTGTTGCTTCCCTAAGAGTGTTTGTTCATCCTCTTTGCTGGATATCAGTGTTAATCCTGATTCCTCTGCTATTATGAGTATTGCTTTGGGAAGGGATTTGAGGTTTGTCTTGCTCCTCTGCCAACTAGAAACTCCTGGGATCTTGAGGGCTGGTGGACACACTACTTTGCTGAGCTGATTCTCACTCTACATAAGAGATGTGGCTGTCGTCAATCTATTTCAATTCATTTTAACAAATATTTATTAAAGACCTATTATGTATAAAGCATCATGCTACACTCTGGAGAAAACAGCTATGTTATAATTACAAAGCGATGAGCTTTTGGAGTTCTTAGTTCAGTAGAAACACACAAGACACTTAAGCAAATTGAGAATAAAATAGCTGTCATTATTTATAAAATGCTTTAAGGTTTATTTAAGTAGTCTCCTCTCAAACACATCATGACATTGATAAGTATTCTTATTTAGACCTCTGGCAGTAAAGAAAAGTGGGGGAGAGAGAAGGTTTGGGGCTGGGAGGCAATTCTTCTTGCAGAGAAGCGGGTGCCATGACATCAGAGATGGGAGGCTAGGGTAATGGGTCGGTGGTGTAGAAAGCAAGCTGCAGAGACAACCATTGTCACTGTCAATAGCAGGTAGATGAAACTTTACCAACTGATTAGAGGAAGATCACAATCAGGAGTAGTGATTCCTTCCCCCTCAGTCAGCAGGCATAGTAGCTGAGGATGTATTTTATCTTTTTTTCGTTCCCTATGATTACTAATCTTTGTTCTGCCTCAAACCTTACATAGCTACAATCTCAAATGCCTTGTCTCCAGAGAGCCATCTGATTAGTCCCTAAATACTTAAAAGATGAATTACAGAAACATTTCTACAATATCTCTATTAGCCTTGATTTCTTCATTTATAAGAGCTAACATTTTTATAATGTCTATTGTATCTCAGGCATTATTCTAAGATCTTCATAAATTTGATTCATTTTATTCTTATAACAACCATGCTAGGTAGTTGGCATTATAATCCTCATTTTTAAACTAGAGAAAACTGAAATATATAGAAGTTAAGTGACATCCTTAAAGTCACATAGCTAGAGACTGAATTTTAACTTGTGTCTAGCAGACACCAAGCTTGGTATCTCATCCATTCTGCCACCTAGTTGAGTATGATAGCATCCTAGACTTGTTGTCAGGATCAAATAGAGTAATAGATATTCATCTTTGTGAATTTTAAACAACTATACTTGTTAGATATTATACTAGTTTAGGAAAGACATTTGTGTCTGACATATAGGATGTTCTGTGTACAGCCCAAATAGAAGAAGCATTCTTTATAATCAACATGCTCCTCTAAAGCCTCCTGTTTATGAAGTTTAATAACTTCTAACATATTAAGTGGTTCTTCTTTGGAAGATTTATGGAAAAACCAGGGCAAGAGTCACACAGGATAAACAATAAATCTACAGTATTGGCATGATTATTTCCAAGGATGAGATCGATTTCAGGTACATCAAGATATGAAAACTATGCTATCTTAATCAACTAAAGATTCCCATCTCTGTTTTTAGATCCAACCATGATATTGTTAGTCATCCAGACCAGCAAAGGAAGAAAGAATCTAGGAAGTTCCATAGGTCTCATAAAGATCCTGGGTAGCTTGCCGGTAAATAATGTTAAAGTAAGGAATCCAAGAGTCAAGAGGCCTGTAGAAGGAAGGCACATAGTGGAAGGCATAAAAGACAGTCTATATAGGAAAAAAAAAAACATAGCAGGAAGAAAGGAGTGTTACATAGGAAATTTAGCAATTAGGTCAGATTGAACAGAAGTAAGATTCAGTAAATCTGTATAATATCTTGAGAACAAGGGAACAGTGAGGATGGACTCCAGAAACAAACACCCAGTCAGTGGTAGCAGCTTTTTTGAAATAGAGGACTGGAGAAGATCCAGCAAATATACATATATAGCCTCTATAGTTCCCAGCTCTTTTCTTCCATTAGAGCATTCTCCATGTTATGTTTATTGCTTTAAAATTTATGTCTTTCATTTCTTGTTTTGTTTTGCAACAAAAGCTGGTCAAGACCTGGGTTACAATGATAGAAAAATACAGAAAAAATAATGTAATATAATACTTCCTAGTATGCTTGAGTTTTTATGTATGCAGAAAACATTCTTTGGAAGAACTCTGTTTCCCTCAATGGAATGACTACACAATTATATGGTGCCACCTGGAAAGCAGGAAAAGCAGAGACCTCATCTTTGTTCTTTCTAAATGGCATAAGTTCCCATTAACCTTGACTCTGCCCATGCTTCAGAAACAGCTTGGGGAGAGCATAAAAGTCTTCCATACTGCCTGTAGGCAACTATCAAACCTATTTCCCTTTAATCCAGACTAGGTAACATGTTTGAAGGCTGAACTTGCAGAGTTCATTTAAAAGAACTAGGGGGAAAATGAAATGAAAAAGATGATGTCTATGTCCTTAACTATCAAGTGCAGTAAAAGGTTGGGTAGAGGAAAAGAGAGCAGGATGGCATAGAATCATAGCAAACAAATGTGTAGATACGTAGCTTCTTAATGTTTTTCATATGCTTTGATGTTATGTTCACTTTATTTTTATCAGTGAAGAAAAGATTTTCTATTGCAGCCATGAAAAATCCACTACAATCCTTGACCTTTATTCCCTCTCACTCCCAGGATCAAATGTAAAATGCTACTGGATATTTAAAGCTCTTTAAAACATAATTCCTTCCTACCTTTCTTGTCTTCTTATTCCTTACTCTTCTCAATTTACTATAAGATCCAACTTTACTGCTATTTGCTATTCTGAGCACTTCCCCATCCATCTCCCTGGTTTCATTGATTTCTTCTAAACTCAGCTTGCATTCTTCCTTCTGTAAGAGGCTTTTCTTGGTTCTCTTCATTTCTTGTGTTTTCCCTCTGAAATATCCATTTACACACACACACATACACACACACACACACACACACATACACACACGTACATACTTATATATCTGTATGCACATAGGTATTTACATCTTGTCTCATTCATCAAAATGTGAGCTCCTGGAAGTCAAATATCCTGTTTTTGTTCCTTTACCTTACCTTTTTTTGCTTGTCCAGGATTCAGTACAGTGTCTGACATGTAATAAACACTGATTGATGATTGTTGATTACTGAGTGATCAATTATATAGAAATGCAAAGGGAAATAAATTGTCTTTAAGCAGTTTTCTAAATATTTAACAAATAACTGTTTCTTTTTCATATACAAGGGAATAAGCATACATATATAAGTATGAACAGCACATACATGTTTGTGATTTCTCTAACGATACTATCTTAAAGATCATTTAAGCTAATTCCCTATTTTGCTTTATGAAGATACAAACCAGAAAGGTTACAAATTATTGAATTTGATCACACAAATTGGTCAGAATTCTAACCCACAACCTGTTGGGATTACAAGGTGAGAACTCAGGTTGTCTGGGCAATTCTCTAGCTCAGAATTCACACCTTTAGTTCCAGCCTTTAGGGAGAGTTTACACCTTTGAACTTCTGAGTTTACATATTTAAAGGAGTTTACACAACCTTTAAAAGGAGCAAGTTCATTGGTTGAAGTATTTTCTCACATGCCCCGTTGAATTCTCACTACAATCTCTGCTAGGATAAAAGAGGAGGGCAGGAGGGCAGGGAGTTAGTCTGACTGAGATTGAGTTTACACTGTGGTCTGGAAGGAGAGTCTGGCTGGAGGCTCCAGAAGCTTCCTAAGAAACCTGCTCATAGAGGAAAAGATTTTACAGAAAAGAGATCTCCTCCCAGAGAAGGATTATAATTGAAGAGACAACAGGACCTTTACAACAACCTTTGACTCCAAAGCTGATAGTTTTTTTTTTTTTTTTTACTGTATTAGAATATATTAATATACTATTAGAGTAATAAAGAATTACTATATTGGATTAAGAATATCAATGATCTGGATCCAAGGTACCTTTCTATTTTTTATATCTCATTTATTTC
Organism: Sminthopsis crassicaudata; assembly: GCF_048593235.1. NCBI lineage: Eukaryota > Metazoa > Chordata > Mammalia > Dasyuromorphia > Dasyuridae > Sminthopsis > Sminthopsis crassicaudata. The sequence goes on along the minus strand of NC_133620.1, from coordinate 393,296,628 downwards.
TTGTACTATTCTATACTCCAGGAACTCTGAACAGCATTGAATCCATCCTACCTTGGAATGCTTTCCTTCCAATAGCTCTCTCACTCTCCTCTCTGACTCGATTTTCACCTGCTAAACTCCTATCTATCCTTTAAAAGGCATCTCCAGTGCCATCCACTAATAATAGGTCACCTGATCCTCAAATGCAGAAATATTCATCTCTTTGAATTTTCATAGATAGCACTTTGTACCACTCTTAAGTACTCACTACAGTCTCATGTGCATTGCAGGTATTTGTGGCTAATCCTTGTTTCTTTAATGTGATTATAGGCTCCTTTCAGGGTTGTTATTATTCTTTTTTTATACTAATAGTGTAGCACAAAGGCTTGTATATAATCAATTATTTATGGGAGAAATTGTTATTAATAACCACCAATATGGGGGGAATCTAGGGTTTTTTCCCTTTTCTATTTCCTCTTTAGTTACTAGGTCAAGGCAGCCTCTGAAGGACAGCACTGATGATGAGATTGGGTTAAATCTTGGTTAGGAAATCACTGAAAAGGGATAGCATAGTTCTGTTAAGAGCCTCATATTTAGGTAAATTTTGGCTCATTGTTCAAGTGTGGAGGATAAACATTTTTTGTATAGATTGATGGAAGCAGAAAGATCTGAATGGATATTAGTCTTTTTGTTCAAAAGTGATACAATCAAAGGCACTGTCCTTCAGCTCCCTCATTAGAATAAGCCCACATCTCTTTATGGTATTCATTCTCTCATTAGTTATCAGAATTGATATCTGCCTGTCAGGAATGTATTCTCTCCAAGGATATTTAAACCTTCACCAGCCTCTAAGGAGTATCTTTGCCCATCTAGAGGATCCCTAGGCCATTTTATTATTAGCTAGCCATACTTTAAAAAATGATCATTAATTTTCCAGAAATTATCTTGTAGACTTTTCATTTGTCACATTTAACAAGAACTATGATATGATAATGACTACTACTGCTGCTGCTACTACTACAACTAACAGCTAGCTAGCTGGCTGACTAGAATTTAAAGAGTTTTTGGTTTTTTTTTAATAGGCCAACAGGCTTCCAGGAGAAAACTCTAAAATGCATAATTCACAGGATTTTTCCTTTCTCTGATTTGAATTTATTTTTATTTACTTATTTATTGGCACATATTGCTTAATGAATCACATTCTTGCTGTTATTGTATACAATATATTTCTTATTCTGCTTGTTTCATTCAGCATCAGTTCATGTAAATCTTTTCAAGCTTTTCTAAAATCAACTTATTCTCCATTTTTTAGAGAGCAATAATATTCCACTACCTTCTATACCCAGTTTTTTCAGCAATTCCCCAACTGATGGACATTTACACAGTTTCCAAATCTTCACTCCCACAAAGAGGTACTACAAAGATTTTTTGCATATGTGGGTCCTTTTCCCATTTACAAAGTTCTTTAAAGTTTACAAAGCACTTTTACAAATATTGTCTCTTTTGACCCTCATGATCAACCTTGTGAGATAGCTGCTCTTATTATCACCATTGTACAGTTGAGGAATCTGAAGCAAACAGAAATCATATCAAGAATCATGCAATTAGTAAAACTCTGAGGTCATTTTTGAATTCAAATCTATTTGATTTCATGTGTAGTGCCCTATCCATACTACCACCTGTACTTTATGCCAGACATTGTACCAAATGTTGGATATAGAAAGAAAAAAATTGAAACCAGTCCTGGCTCTCTGAAGGCTTAAATACTATTGGAGAATATACATATATAGGTTCATAGAAGTATATATGTATGCTTATGTGCATATACTATATACATCTCTATATGCACATATACATACACACACAAAAAAAGAGGGAAGGTGATTATGGAAGGGAAGCTGGAGATTCAATAAGAACTTCATGTAGAATTTTTTTTCTTGAATCTTGAAGGAGAGTAAGGCTTCTACTAGGTAGAAATGAGGAAATACTATATTCCAAACACTCAAGACAGCCACTCCAGAGGAACAGAAATATAAAATGGTGCACTGTGTTTGAGCAATAGTACAAAGAACAACTCAAGTGACTCATAGGCATGTGAATGAAAGTCAATATAATAAAGCAGGAAAGATACACTAAGGTCAGGTTATGAAGAGTATTAGATACCAAAGAGGTAATTGAACCTCGAGTTAATAAAGAGCCATAGGAGTTTGTTGAGAAAACAAATTGAATGGTGAGATCTGCATTTTAAGAAAATATTCTGTCAGTATTGATGGATTGGAATAGAGAGACATTTGAGCTTGGTAGGCCATTAATGAGAGAAAAAGAAGTGGTGAAAATGAGTGACTAGAAACATGGTGGTGCTACCCACAAATAGAAACATTTAGGTAAAGATCATGATTTGTTTTGGATATATTGAGTTCAAGACAGTTGCCTAAATGTTTGTAGGTTGAATTAGAGGAAAGATGTCACCAGGGAAAAATAAGGATCAAAATAATCTGCTCAAGCAGAAGCAAAATTTGTAACTCAACTGTCTAAAAATGTGATTCATAAATTAATAGTGATAGCAAAAATACATAATAATAATAATATAGAAATCATTAAAAGCCAGTGTTTTAAATGAACTTATCCTTTCTATTCCATCTTCTTGACACACTCATGCCAACAGTGCTTGAATGACAACATAGAATTATTTCCTGGTAAGTGACATATAGTAATTATGAATTCAATGTAACAAGAAAAAGTATAGCTCTTTAAGTAGACATTTCAATAATCTTAAGTATGAATAGCTCTCCTTTCCATTGCTAGATTTTTTCCAAATTATGAAGATCCCAATAAGAAATTAGAATTCTCAAAAGAATTCCAACCCCTAATGGCTTGGGCTTTAAGACATGTAACTTATTGCATACATCCTCAAAAGAAAAGTAGTACTTTGAAATTACCATTTATCAGATTCTTGCTGAATTCATCAGGAAGCTAATCACTTTAAGACACAGTTGAATCAATTTGACATAGTATAAAAAGAAAGTCAAGTTCCAGATCATTTTATTTTCAGCATTATTTCAGGTTTAATTTTTTCAGAAGTTCATATGAATTTACAAATTCAAAAATATCTAAATATACTGCTTTTAGTTTCAGTTGATTGTGTAACCTACCAAACTGAATACAGGATCTCTTTTCTCCTACAAAGATGAAAGTAAGTGGAAACAAGTATTCCATATGGAACCTTTTAAATATTTGTATTTATTGATTGTATTGACATTAGACAGTTGGAAAAGATTCTGTGACTAAAATGGAGGTGTGTGTGTGAGAAAGAGACAGACACAGAGACACACACAGAGATATACCAAGACAGACAGAAATGGAAACAGAGACAGACAGACATACAGAGGCAGAGATACAGACAGATAGACAGAGACAGAGAGAGACATAGAGACAGAGACAAATACAGAGTGACACAGACACAAACACAGAGATAGACAGAGAGATAGAGAGAAAGAGAGAGAAAAAAAGAGAGAGAGAAAGAGAGAGAGAAATGGAGAGAGAGAGACAGAGAGAGAGAGAGAAAGAGAGACAGAGAGAGAGAGAGAAAGAGAGAGAGAAATGGAGAAAGAGAAAGAGAGAGAGAAATGGAGAGAGAGAGAGAGAGAGAGAGAGAGAGAGAAAGAGAGAGAGAGAGAGAGAGAGAGAGAGAGAGAGAGAGAGAGAGAGAGAGAGAGAGTTAGAGTTAGATAACCTGCTCACAGGTTGCCTTTTTTTCTTCCCCTTAGTATAGTGCACTTATTTATATCACATACTGACTCAAAATTTTCATTAAAACCAGCTTATTATTGTTTAAGTCAAAACCTATTCTAAAAGTGCAGATAGCAAATAAATGAAATTTAATCTCTGCTAAGCTGTGTTGGGGGAAAGGTCTGGGAAAGGGAAGAATGGAGAGGATTTAAAAATCATCCTTTCTTAGAAGGGCAGCAGATTCTGTCCAGGCAAGTCACTCCTTAATTGGGTAAAGTGATCAAGATAAGGCTTCAACTACACTTGTTTATATTCAGTTCAGGATAACAGTGTCCTTTCTTAGGAATTTGAGGTGGATTACTGATGTTGGTGTACATTCATATACTTTAAAACCCTATATCCTCTTCATGAGACTCAAAAAGTCCACTTTCCATAATCCTTTAAACTCTTCTTTCAGCTAAGAAAAACTAAACAACTTACCAGACCCTTGGCCCATAAGAGGCTACAGAAATAACTTTTTTACAGAATAACTTTTTTACAGTTATTTTGTGAATTATTGAGAGGTGTTTTTTTTTAAACATTAGTAAGTTATGTTATATAATTTACAGTCAAATCCAAACTGACATATACTCCAAATACTCTATTTTAGGACAGTTGGGCTGGTGATGGTATATGTATGGGGTTAGGTGGGAAAGTGTAATTAAATTTTGGATGATTAGGTAAATGTTTCCTTAGAAGTTTGCAAATGTATCTCTATTATAACTACCAAGGACTAACTTTCTGAATCATTCTGTCTACTATGTTCAATAACTTTAGTGCTTTATTGTACTGTGACAAATGAAATAAAAATAAATCACTGTGCTTGAATGGCTATTTCCAAAGTGTTGGAAGCTACTATGCAACTTGTTAAATGGGGGGCCAAAATATCTAATGACCCTACAAATGGCCACTGAGCTAGAGGCCAGGTGGATTGCTAATGTGAATCTTGCCCCTGAGAAAATCTACAAAGAAATCTCTAGAAACTACATGTTACAGACTTCCTTTTCTGTATTTTGTCAAATGGTAGAATCGATAAAATGGGACAGAACTGCTGAAAATATAAGCAAATATTTCCCAACTTAAGAAAAGGTAATAATGCTTCTTTGAAGAAAAATTAGTCTTTATTCAATTATGATCCATTCTTGAGGGAGATAAAAATCACTTTAGCAAATGGGAACCACTAAGTGCAATTTGTTTAGATTTTACCAGTATTTGAGAACATCCCATAATAAAAATTGTTTAAAAAATAAAAGATCATAGGCAAGAAGAAGTGTTTTATTGTGGCTATATTACTATTTATAAATGTGGACTGCAAATTTTTCTGTAACATCATTATTTGTGTTGCTGAAATAAAAACAAAAGAAAACAAAGCAAACACACACACACACACACACACACACACACACACACACACACAAAACAACAATCAATGAAAAAACATTCTTCACCCCATAGAGAGAAGATGAACATCTCCAAACTTACTTGGCCAAATCATTTTGAAGAACTGATCAGAATACTGATCAGCAAAATAATCTATCAGGATTCCAGAGGATTAGTATTAAAGAACATTCCTGAAAGAGAGGTGATGGCCTAAATAAATAAATAAACAAGACACATTTTTTGATAAAATAAAGGAATTTACTTTGCTCATATATGCTTATTTGTTATGAGCCTCTAGGTCACCCACAACCTAGTTTAGCTCATCTCCCAAAATGGTTTTATCAGGGTATGGCCATTGCACATGCTATCACTTCTTGGGGCCATAGCTGAATTAGATGGCAGGTGGACACCAAAAGTGAATGAATAGCCTTGGAAAGGATTTAGTAGCCCTTGCACAAAATGAGTGAATCCTTCCTGAATACTCCATATGCATACCCACATGCCCTCTCAGTGAACTAAGGGAGAATATACCCCAAGTTATGTGAGGACTTCCCTCAGAGGACTTGAATGGATGAGAACACTGTTGAAATAGCTATAGAGGCAGCTGAAGCAGGCTCTGTGGAGCCCTTAGAGATTGTCCAAGCATTGAAGATGTCAAGATCATCTATTGCATTTCAGGCCATCTCCAATTGTTTTTACTTTTGTCTTGCCACTGGACTTTGATAATTGTGGAAGAGAGAGTGGGGCTGACAACTTTGTACAACTCTGCTTCATTTAAATCCAATTCACATGGAAGTCAAAACATTACTCTGTGATGTCATTCATATTTATGACCTATATCAGAATGCTTTCCATTTTGGGGAGGGAGGAATGGAAAGATAAAGAGGGAGAAGAAAATTGATGAAATCAAAACCTATAAAGCTATATATTGAAAACTAGATGTAAATATAATTAGAACAAATGTTATAAAGTGAGGAAAACACATTTTAAAAAACAAAGTGCCATCAGGAAGACTAGATTTGTGACTGAGCAAATCTCCTTTCAGTGCCTGAGGATTTTACATTACAGGGAAGATACCAGTCTGCAATGACAGTAGAGATTCCTGACCAGGAATTCACATATTAATGTAATCAGAGGTCCAGTAATTTTTTTTTTTAAAGTCTAACCTATTCTTATTAAATGAAATTCTCTCCTATCAGTTCTGACTAATACAAGGGCACCTGAATGTCTTGGGAGGCTATTTTCTAGACAATCCAATGAATATGTGCTTTGATTAAAAAAAATCACAATTCAATTTCTGAGCCCAATCAAGAAAGATTTTGGATCCCAGGCACATGACATATGCCTATCATCTTGTTCTTAGTGGGGTTGTTTTGCAGATCTTTTGAGCTTAGGAGTTCTGAGATATAGTGAGCTGTACATATTGTATCCTTTCTATGTTTGGATTCAGTGTGACAGGTTTCTGGGAATAAGGGGATAACCAGGTTGCCTAAAGAGGGGCTAACTAACCAAGGTTGGAAACTGAATGTGTACCAATTTATGTGCTAATCAGTAATGTAAACAGAGTTTTAAATAGCACTTGCACTTCCAGTCTTTGGTGAGAGGGGGAAAGTCAGCTTTAAGTCTGTCTGTCTATCTATCTTATTTTTAAAAGAAAGATATTAGTTATAAGACTAAAGACATATCAATATACAAAACTGTGGCTTATCTGAACCTGGAAAACATCATGTCATTATCATTTTTATATTGCCACAGCAGAATAATGCTAGAAAAGGGCGTGATATGACAATTAAATTTTTTTGACTTTCAGTTCCAAAGGGTTACTTTTATTCCCCATTCTCTCTCTCTCTCTCTCTCTCTCTCTCTCTCTCTCTCTCTCTCTCTCTCTCTCTCTCTCTCTCTCTCTCTCTCTCTTTCATTCTCCCTCTCTCCTCACTCATCAAAAAGCAAGAAATATGATATTTATTATATATATGAGGTCATGTAGATATTATTTCAGATTTTTGTCAAAGGATAAGCAAAAAAAAATCAGAAAACTTCAATTTCCTGAAATTCCTTGGACTAACAAAAGCTGGAAGGGAGCAGAAAATCAAAATGAGCCTTAATAAAATAATATAGTACATGAAGAATTATAGATATGGATTTATTAAGGAAAGATTAGGGGAATTCCATTCAAATTATCTATATGACCATACAAAAAAGAGTTCTTTATATAGTACAGAGACAAAATAGTTCAGAATATTTTACTTCAAAAATTGTATAGGTTAAAGGTAAAAGTATCTTAGGAAGAATTTTTATAAATTCATATTTTGAGGGGTTGTGATAGGAAAGAAGTTTATTGGTTTAGGAAATTCCAGAGATAAATTTTCTTCTAAAATTATAGAAAGGTATCTGAAGGGCTAAGTTAAATAAATTGCCTAAAGTCAAATAATTAGTATGTGTCAGAGGCTGAATTTGCAACCATGTTTCTGAGATTCTGAGGCCAGCTCTCTTTTCTGATACAACATCTATAATTCTTGGAAAAGTTGTAAAATGGATGATCGGGGCAATCACTTTGACTTGTAATATTGATGCTAAAGGTAGCCATTTTTTTCTTTAAAACTTTTCTTCGTGCTGGGGTGGAAAGGCCAAGATTATGAGTAGGATATAGAATCTTACATGTTCTTATGAATGACTAGAAAAACTGTTTTTTATGTGTTTTGCTCCCTGAAGGGATGAGTCTAGAATGAATGTTTTCAGTTAATCTAGAGATAAGCAAAGTCATTCTGAATCCTCTCAGCATTTTACATTGACCTAGTTTCTACTGGATTGCCAACAAATGAGGCAGAGAGGAAGGGATGAGGAAAGGTATAGAATCTAAGATTAGTTTGCTTTTCATTCTGTTTTTTATTTATACTAAGAAATAGTTAGGGATCTTTATATTCATTAATTTGGAATTAATCCAGTCTGCTAACTGCTTCCTCTTTATGAGGCAGTTTGCCCCATTCACATTTATGGTTAGAAGGACTAATTCTATATTGCTTGCCATCCTATTAACCCCTGCTTATGCTTTTCCCCTTTCCTTCCCTTTTACCCTCCTATCTAGTATTAAACTGGTAAACACCACTTGCTTTTCACAGTCCTCCCTTTTTAGGATCCCTCCCCCACCTTAAAGATCCTCCCCTTATTTTATCCCTTTTCCTCGAAATTACTGTATTCCCTTCCCCTTAGCTTACTCCTTCCCTTTCACTTTTCAATGAAGTGGAAGAAGTTTCACCATAAATCGAATATGTCTATTGATACACACTATGTTCATCTCCCTCCTTTCTTTCTCTCAGATATAATAGGTTACCTTTGCCTCTTCATGAGATGTAGTACCACCACTTTACACTTTTTTATGATATAATCTCCTTTCCACCTCTAGTTTCTAAGACAAATTGTACATATGTTCTTTACATATTTTTTTGACAGAAGTATAGTTCTCAAGATTTCTTTTTACCTTTTTTAGAAGTCTCTTGAGTTCTGTATTTGAAGATCAAACCTTTTATGTAGGTCTGGTTTTTTCATCAAAAATAGATGGAATTCATTTATTTCGTTAAATGTCCATCTTCTTCCCTGGAAAATGATGCTCATTCTTGCTGGGTAAGTTATTCTTGGCTGCATACCAAGTTCCTTAGCCTTTCGGAATATCATGTTCCAGGCCCTGCGTTCTTTTAATGTGGACACTGCTAGATCCTGGGTTATCCTTATTGTGGATCCTCCATATCTGAATTGTTTTTTTCTAGCAGCTTCCAATATCTTTTCCTTTGTCTGATGGTTCTTGAACTTGGCCACTATATTTCTTGGCGTTTTGATTTTAGGGTCCCTTTCAGTAGGTGATCGATGAATTTTCTCAATGTCTATTTTACCCTCTGTTTCCAAAACGTCTGGGCAGTTCTCTTTGATAATTTCCTCGAAAATGGTGTCCAAGCTCTTTTTTTCCTCCCATTTTTCAGGGAGTCCGATTATTCTCAAATTGTCTCTCCTGGATCTGTTTTCCAGGTCTGTTGTCTTTCTGGTAAGGTACTTGACAGTCTTTTCAATTGTCTCATTTCTCTGGTTTTGCTTGACTCCATCTTGGTTTCTCCTTGAGTCATTCATTTCTACTTGTTCCAGTCTAATTTTCAATGATGTATTTTCTTCACTCACTTTTTTTATATCTCTTTGTAATTGTCCAATTGAGTTTTTATCTTCTATGGAATTTTTTTCCATTGTATTTTTTTGAGAGCTGATTTCTTTTTCCAGCTCTCTAATCCTGTTTTCCTTGGAGTTGTTTACCTTTTCCAGCTCACTAATCCTGTTTCTCAATGATTTGATTTCTTTATCCACTCTGTCTTTGAATGCATGGGATGACTTCTCCAGGCTCTCTTGCCAAGCTTCCCTTTCCTTTTCCCATTTCTCTTCCAGCTCTCTTGTGAGAGCCTTTTTGATTTCCTCTATGAGGTTCTTTTGTATTGAGGAGCAGCTTATATCCCTCCCAGGGGATACATCTGGGGACATTCTGTTCCTAGTCTCTTCAGCATTTGAAGTCTGCTCCCTCTCCACACAGAAGCTGTCAATGGTTAGAGCCCTTTTGAATTTTTTGTTCATTTTGTCAGAGTAGGAATCAAAGAAAACAAACTGACAAGAGAAACAATTGGTCTGTTTTGCGGGGGATAGGGCTGGATGGTATTAATGGGCTTCCTCTACAGACTGGGGGTAGGGCAGCAGAGAGCCACTAACAGAACAGCAATGACTGTACTGAGTCTGCGCTCTGAGGCTCCGAGAACGCACCGAGTCAGTCCAGGTGGGGGTTGGGGGTGGCCGGGCTCTGAGAGACGCTGGCTTTCTGGGGTTTTAATCTTCACCTCCAGTGTTTACACCCTCTCCACCGCTCCTGGCTTGCTGCCAAGACGGAGCATCCACACTGGGGCAAAAGCCCTTTCACAGAAACTGCAGAGATCACACCCCTCCCCCTCCGGTCTGAGCTGTGTGAGCTGCCTGTCTTGCTCTGGCTGTCTGCCCTCAGTCTGCGCCCAGTCTGATTGACCCTCCCCCGAACAAACACAGACCTTTTCTGGCGACTCTCAAGGATGTCTTCTCTTGGTGATAATTTGTGGATTTCTTTCTGGGTCAAGCATTAAGTCAGAGGCTTGTCATGAAGTAAGTTCTGAGAGAAAACGAGGAGCTCAAGCAGCTGTCTGCCTCCACGCCGCCATCTTGGCCAGAAGTCCAAGTCCTTAGAATGTTTTAAAGATTATTGAAAATGTTTCATTGAGAGTGTGAACCACTAGATAGAATTTCCAATCCCTCTATTTTTGTCCACCTGCATTTTTGATTTCCTTCACAGGTTAATTGTACATTATTTCAAAGTCCGATTCTTCTTGTGCAGCAAAATAACTGTATGGACATGTATGCATATATTTAACATGTATTGGTTCACCCGCCATCTGGGGAAAGGGGTGAGGGGAAGGAGGGGAAAAATTAGAACAAAAGGTTTTTCAATTGTCAATGCTGAAAAATTACCCATGCATATATCTTGTAAATAAAAAGCTATAATAAAAAATAATTTAAGCAAAATAAAAAAAAAGAAAGAAAAAAGAAAATATTTCATTGATCACGTCAAAAAATTTATTTTCAATAAACAAGGATGTAATTTCTCTTGATCTGGTGTCTTGTCCTCAATACAGGCAGATAAATGATATCTTACTTTTTTTCTTTCTTATCAGATAAGTAACAGAACACTGATGTGAACAATTTGTCCCACTTACTATTCTATGAGTATATATGAATTTGTAATACTAGCTATATTGGACACCACTCTCTAGTTTTCCTGGAATTCTGTTGCTATTATTTCTCTTATTATTATCTATAGCTACAATTGAACCTATATATTCTCTCATTATAGTTATCCTTTTATAAAATACATGTTTTTTATTGTAGTAAGTTTATTTTAATACAGAAATAGATATGAATTTTGACAATAAGCATCAAAAACCTTGATTAAGCCTATAGATTTACTTGCAACTAGAATTTTAAAAAAAGGTTCTTGCATAAACTATATAATTATCATTTGTAATAGAAATGCAAACAGAATTTTGATTTATGAGTTTATCCAGTGGTTCTTGCAATTTCTGGGTCTCTAGCTTCATCTGTATAGGGTAATAATTTTATGTGATATATTAAACAGATGTACACTGTACTACATGTAATGTAGACAAATATATTTTAAACAAAAGATTTGACATCTTATAGATTCTCAGAACTCAAGAAATGTTGACTAAATTTGGCTTGTGAGCATATAATATGGATATCTTAGAAATAAATAAATTTTTTATATTTGCTCTTGGCAATGGCAGAATTATGCCTATCTCCTATTTTTATTGTTATAAGTGTTATTTTAGAAATTACCCCATTAAAATGGTCTAATATCAATCTTTTTGAAAGTGTTTTTCTAAGTGTATAAAGCAATGAATATTTTTGCTGTGTGAGTGCGTGTGGGTGGGTGTGTGGGAGGGAGGCAGTGTTTGGGGGGAAGGCCTTTTTTGTGATTTTGGGGACTATTTTGCATTACTCAAAAATTTGCTTTGTTTTACTGACTTCAGACTTGACAGGTGCATAATTACTAATGAGGTGTAAAATGGTTTTCTAAGCTTGAACATGAATTTTCAGTGAAAACATTGAAAAATGACGTCCTGAATAGGATGAGAAAATTTTACAGACCAGTAAGCTACTGCCTGTTCAGTGATGTGCACCTCAATTGTTGACTCAAGAGAAAAGCATTTTTCTAGCAAGGGTTACTCAAAACTGGCTACATGGTTGTTTAATAAAATTTAATCTTAGTTTTCATTCATTCAATAAAAAAATCAACAAAGCAATTAAAATTATTTAAAACTGAAAAGTGAAAGTTAAAAAATCAAAGACTCTTTCTAAAGGGATTTACAATTTAGTAGATAAACCAGTTCAGTGTTTCTTAGGACCATGAATATTGTGTGTTCATGTAAGGGAAGATCAGTCATTTTATTTATGGCCTAGAAGTTAACAGTATGATTCAGGAAGACTTCCAACAGACTTGGGACCAATATTAAATTTTGTCCACTACTCATGGAAAAACCTGTTAAATTATTTATTTAAGAAATAAAATTAATTTGTGTTAATGCTGTGTTTTTATACTTTAAGATTTCACTGGATCTGTGGTCTCATCAATGTTGAATATTACTCCTAATAGTATAAATTGTATCCTAATCATGTCTTTTGACTAGCTTTATTTTTAAATTACATATTTCTTTTATAACATCATCTATAGTGATTCTGCCACATTATACCTTATTTGTAATAAGCTGTAGACTGTCCATGCCTATTATAGACCTTTCTGGTGACCATGAAGATAGTCTCGTGGGAGATTTGGAGCTATATAACATCACCAGAAAAATATGTTGATGTGAAAAATAAGTATGATTTGATAATAGAAAGTAGTGTTTATAACATCTTTTAACAAATTGTTTATTCCTTTTTTCATTGTATATGAGTCAATTTTTTGTAAATTTCAGAAAACTCAAGTTTTTGGATATTTAGTTGGACATTTTTCATCATTTGGAGCATTCTTGTTGAAGTGTACATATGTATGTATTTGTGTATGTGTACCCCCTATATATAGTATATATACAGTAATACACATACATATTATGTGCATATATATATGTATGTATGTATGCATGTATACACATATACAAATATATGGTGGGCAACTTACACACACACGCATATTATTAAGGCACCTATCCATTTCAAAGTAACCAGCCAAATTTTGTTGCATTATTAGTGAAAATTGTATTATTTCAGTGTACTTGTAGGATGTTTTCAATTCCAAAGTAAAATTCAAAAAAATCAAAAGTTCCTGAGTAAAATATTAATCACAAAGGAAAAGTTCAACAAATCAGTGAAAATTGATCCTTTATGGTGAAGCAGTTAATATTTCATAGTGTTTCCATTTTCTTACTGACCCTTTATGATAATATCATAATATATTAGTAAAGGTCAAAGACTTAACCTTCAGAGAAAATCTCTGACTCTTGTCTTAAGGGCTTTGCTACTTTCTTGTTGCAACTTATCTTTGGTATCAGCTTTTCTCTCTCACTGCTTTAAATATTGTAATCATGTTTTCTTCCTTTCCTCTGAACATGCTTCAGGGTAGAAAAGCACAATATTTTTCTTCCATTAAAGCAGAAGATTTTTTTTCCTATAGTTGTTCGACCTCCTTAATTAAGAAAATCTTAGAAGCACTCTAGGGTTTGCTTCTGTTCAGATTTGACATTTTAACAATTTTAATCTTAAATTGCTTTAGTTTTTACATGTAGGAGGCTCATAGCTAGTATGGAATTAATTTTTATTTTAACTACTTATGCCATATATTTTCTCTTCTTATCCACTAGTATCTTTAATTATTACCTCAAACTTTTTCTTTACAAATATGTACTTAAAATGCTGTTATCTTGCCTATGCAACTACAATTTCTTAAGGTATTTTATTTTTGTGGGGATAAAGGGAATCAAAGCTTTATCAGCAAAGAAAATGCTTTTTTCTTTGCCACAGAGCTTCTTTGATTTTCTATACTTATCATGGATTGATATCCCCTTTGTTTTAGAAACAAATATACAAAAGAGAGCCTATTTCTGTTACCAGATTATATTTCACTTAGGGGACATAACCTTTTCACTGATGAATAAATAAAGGATATACAGAAAATTAACCTGTAGTTATTTAAGTGAGGAGCATTAATTATTGAATAATGTAAAAGACTCTAAAAGAAGGTTGACTTAAAAAGAGTTATAGGCTTTGTGATGCACTAATCAACCAATATTCAATCAATAAGCAATTATTAAGTGCCTACTGTATGACAAGCATTGTCCTGAGTACTGAGGATACAAACAAAAAGTTAAAAACGATATCAGAAAAAAGGAATGCTTTCCAGTCATGAGATTTAAGATATGTAAAAGTTCAGATTGGGTGAAGGAATATGGTAAATGAAGAACTGCAATAAAAATCAATTTGGCTGGAACAGTGTGTGTGTGTGTGTGTGTGTGTGTGTGTGTGTGTGTGTGTGTGTGTGTGTGTGTGTGAAGAGAATCAGGATTAGCCTGGAACAATAGTTTCTTGAACAGAAGAATGACATGGCTACACAACACACACATTAAGCTATCAAATTGTAGGTATATAGAGTATGGATTGGAGGGATGCAATGCAATCAATTTGGAAACAGTTGCAAAAGCAAGTAGAGAAGGAGTGAAGATCAAAACTAGAGTCATTATGGTCCCAATGCTAGTAGACCACAGATCTGAAATATTTAGAGATGTAATCACCTAGGGTGTGACTCTGAGTCATTGGAAGAATAAGAATTCCTTCACCAAAAGTTGGGAAGTGAGGAGAAGGAATGAATCTAGGAGTGAAAAATATATGAGTTCCATTTTAGAAATATTGAATTTTAGGTGCTTATGGTATGTCCAGGTGGAGATACCAAGTAGGATGCTGGAGAAGTGGAACCAGAACTCAGGAAAGAGATAAAGGCTGAACCTGTAAATTTAGAAGTCACCTGAACAGAAACAGTTATTAAGTCAATAAGAAATCAGGAGACTAGAAGAAAATAATGTATAAGAAAAGACAAACAATTCTAGGATAAAGACGTCCAGCATAGCCATAAATAAAGAATGGCAAATAGATGCTATTGTTCCAAACTATACTGAGAAGGATTGGTTGGTTTTATGAGAAGAGAAAGAGATGTAGCCTGACTTTCTTAAAGAAGGTAGTCTCAAACTCCTCACCAATATGTTATATGATTACTAACCACTGTGGGATCTTCCTGCCCTCAAATTCATCATCCTGTTCATCCTAACACATTAATTGCTGTAAGCAGGGAATAACTAAATTTCATTTTAAAGACCTGAACATTTTGGCATAAAGAAGAAAAGCCATTCCACTGGGAATTAAAAGATGGCAATCTAGAATAGGGAGGCAGGGTGAAAATCCAACTTTAATTTCTGAACTAAGAACTAAGAAAATAATGGGGTTGGAAGAAATTTAGAATAAGCTAACTAATTTGTAGGCAATATCAGCAGTTTGTGGTTTTGATAGGGAATGTCTTTTCTTAAACTATTTTATTTTTTTCCAAATTCATGCAAAGATAATTTTCAACATTCACTTTTGCAAAACCTTGTGTTCCAAAATTTTCTACCTCTCTTCCCCTCCCTCCTCTTTAAGACAGTAAGAAAACCTATATAGGTTTAACATGTGCAATTGTTCTAAACATATTTCCATATTCATCTTGCTTTACAAGAGAAATCAAATCAAAAGTGAAAAAAATAAAGAAAAAACAAACTAGCCAACAAACAAGAACATTCAGCCTCCATAGTTCTTTCTCTTGATGCAAATGGCATTTTCTATCATAAGCCTTTTGGGATTGTCTTGAATTACCTCATTGTTGAAAAGACCCAAGTCCATCATAGTTGATCATTACATAATATTGTTGTAATTGTGTACAATATTGTCTTGATTCTATTCACTTCGCTTGGCTTCAGTTGATGTAAGTCTCTTCAGGCTTTTTTGAAATTGATCTCTCATCATTTCTTATAGAATAATAATATTCCATTACATTCATATACTGTAGACAGTCATTCTTCAACTGTTGAGCATCCACTCAGTTAGGCATATTTTAATAGGCTGTTTAGGCTGTTTGAACTTTATTAAATTGATTCCCTTCCTCCAGACCCAATTCTCCCCCATTTATGTCTCCACATCTTGCTATTAATCATGAGAAGCAGAAAGGGAGCAACCAGAGGCTTTTTAAGATGGCATACTGAATGAAGAACAGATTGTCAAACTTTCCCATTTGTCTTCTACCTTCTGCCCATGAGGCAAGTATGCATCTACAATTTTGTTTTGCTTCTGTAATGGTAGAAAGTGTTCATATTCTGATGAGTATTTTCTGTAATTTTATTATATTTTAATCTTTGAAAAAATATTTTTCTACCCTAAATACTGAACGTTTAGATTTATTGCTTGACCTGTTTCCAGGGAAACAGTTACAATATTTGTTATAGAGAGTTAAAAATTCATCATAGTAATTCTTTTATATTGCATTTTGTTATAAAAATGAATTTCTTCTGATTCTCTTTTTTCAGACAGTTTCAAATGGATACCCATTAGTGTATGGTCATTGTTTAGCTAAGATGTACTCATACATATAAGAATGTAGAGAAGGGATCAATTCATTTAGGTTTATTTTGAAGTATAAATTATTAATTGGACCCAAATTCATTGACCAGGAAAAGTTTGACCAAAGGACACTAAGGTGTCAGCTTGGTGAAGTAATAAGATCATTGGATTTGAAATCAGAGGAGAAAGAAAAGGGATTTATTAAATACCTACTATATGACAGGAATTGTGTTTTATAAGTACTGTCTCACTGGATTTTCACAAAATTCCAACAAGTAGGTGCTAATATTATTTTACAATTGAGGAAACTGAGGCAAAAATGTGATTTGCTCAGGGTCATATCACTGGTATGTTTCAGAGATCATATTTGAATACAAATTTCTGATGTCAGGTTTAACACTCACATACCACATCCCTTAGCTGCCTTAAAGAACATGGATTCTTGATTTCTGAATTCAGAATTCAGAATTCAGAATTCTGACTGTTCCTTACTATCTTAATGATCTTGGGTAAAATATTTTCTCTCTCTAGCTTTCAATATATACATTTATAAAATGAGAGGCTTGGACTAGATGGTCTCAAAGATTCTTTCTGGTTCTGAATCTATGATTCTGTGAACTTATATATTCAAAATTATAGCCTGTAGAATAATTCACTTCAATAGATTTTTTTAGCTCAGCCTTAAATTGATCATGTGAAATGGAAATATTGCATAACATTGTCTCCTTAAAAGAGGAATTGAAAGTCCCTTTAAGAAAGCATCTGATTTTACCAAGTGACTGATTAAACATTTTGATTGGTATATAATCACTGAAGTTTTATACTGACATCATAGTTTAAGAATGATCATGGATTCTTTTTTAATAATAGCTTTTTTATTTAAAAAAAATGCCAAGATAGTTTTCAACATTCATCCTTGCAAAATCTTGTGTTCCAATTGTTTCCCTTCTCTCCCCCAGCCCCACTCCTGGATAGCAAGTAATCCAATATATGTTAAACATGTGGAATTCTTCTGGACATATTTCCACATTTATCATGCTGCACAAGAAAAATCAAATTAAAAAGGAAAAAAGTGAGAAAGAAAAAAAAAAGCAAGGAAACCACAACAAAAGGTGAAAATACTCTGTTGTGATCCATATTCAGTCCCCACAGTCCTCTTTCTGGATGCAGATGGCTTTCTTCATCATAAGTCTATTGGAGTTAAAGATACCAACATTAGGGATAAAAATTCATTATTTGGAAAAAACTGTTGGGAAAACTAGAAATTAGTATGGCAGAAATTAGATATGGATCCACACTTAACACCATATACCAAGATAAGATCAAAATGGGTCCATGATTTAGGCATAAAGAATGAGATCATAAATAGATTAGAGAAACAGAGAATAGTCGACCTCTCAGACCTGTGGAGGAGGAAGGAATTTATGACTAGAGGAGAACTAGAGATCATTATTGATCACAAAATAGAAGATTTTGATTACATCAAACTAAAAAGTTTCTGTACAAACAATACTAATGCAAACAAGATTAGAAGGGAAGTAACAAATTGGGAAAATATTTTTAAAGTTAAAGGTTTTGACAAAGGTCTCATTTCCAAAATATATAGAGAACTGACCCTAATTTATAAGAAATCAAACCATTCTCCAATTGATAAATGGTCAAAGGATATGAACAGACAATTTTCAGATGATGAAATTGAAACTATATCCACTCATATGAAAGAGTGTTCCAAAACACTACTGATCAGAGAAATGCAAATTAAGACAACACTGAGATACCACTACACACCTGTCAGATTGGCTAAGATGACAGGAACAAATAATGATGAATGTTGGAGGGGATGTGGGAAAACTGGGACACTGATACATTGTTGGTGGAGTTGTGAAAGAATCCAGCCATTCTGGAGAGCAATTTGGAACTATGCCCAAAAAGTTATCAAAATGTGCATACCCTTTGATCCAGCATTGCTGCTATTGGGCTTATATCCCAAAGAAATACTAAAGAGGGGAAAGGGACCTGTATGTGCCAAAATGTTTGTGGCAGCTCTTTTTGTTGTAGCTAGAAACTGGAAGTTGAATGGATGTCCATCAATTGGAGAATGGTTGGGTAAATTATGATATATGAAGGCTATGGAATATTATTGCTCTGTAAGAAATGACCAGCAGGAGGAATATAGAGAGGCTTGGAGAGACTTACATCAACTGATGCTGAGTGAAATGAATAGAACCAGAAGATCGCTGTACACTTCAATGCTGTATGAAGAGGTATTCTGATGGAAGTGGATATCTTCAACATAAAAAAGATCCAACTCACTTCCAGTTGATCAATGATGGACAGAAATAATTACACCCAGAGAAGGAACACTGGGAAGTGAATGTAAATTGTTAGCACTACTGTCTATCTACCCAGGTTACTTATACCTTCAGAATCTAATACTTAATGTGCAACAAGAAAATGGTATTTACACACATATATTGTATCTAGGCTTTATTGTAACACATGTGAAATGTATGGGATTGCCTGTCATTGGGGGGAGGGAGTGGAGGGAGGGGGGATAATTTGGAAAAAAATGAATACAAGGGATAATATTATAAAAAAATTACTCATGCATATATACTGTGAAAAACATTCTAAATAAAAAAATATATATATAAAAATAAGTCTATTGGAGTTGGCCTGAATCACCTCATTTTTGGAAAGAGTCACATCTATCAGAGTTGATCATCTCATAATCTTTTTGTTACTGTATACAATGTTCTCTTGGTTCTATTCACTAAATTTAGTATCAATTCATGTAAGTCTCTCCAGATGTATCTAAAATCATCCTGCTGATTATTTCTTATAGAACACTAATATTCCATAGCATTCATATACCATAATTTATTCAACCACTGCCCAACTGATGGGCATCCACCCAGTTTCCAGTTCCTTATCACTACAAAAAAGGCTGCTACAAATATTTTTTGCACATGTGGGCCCTTTTCCCTTTTTTAAGGAGACAGGCCCAGTAGAGATAGTGCTGAATCAAAGGATATGCACAGTTTGATAGTCTTTTGGTTATCAAATTGCTCTTCAGAATGGTTGGATCAGTTCACAACTCCACTAACAGGGGGTGTCCTAGTTTTCCCCATCTGAAAATTGTCTATTCATATCTTGTAACCATTTATGAATTAGAGAATGGATTGTATTTTCATAAATTTGAGTCAATTCTCTATATAGTTAGAAATGAGGCCTTTATCAGAACTCTTGGATATACAATTTCCCCAGAGTTTTCTGTTTTGCCTTCTAATCTTGGCTGTCTTGGTTTTCTTTGTACAAAGCCTTTTAAATTTAATATAATCAAAATTATCCGTTTTGCATTCATAATGTTTTTTAGTTTTTCTTTGGCCATAAGTTCCTTCCTTCTCCATAGATGGTACTTGATTCTTAACAGAGAATAAATTTTGTCACATCTTACTCAAATGGGTCCAGAAATGGATTAGTAATGCATGGAAAAGTTACAATCTGTGATAGTGGAGAGTACCTATAACTATGATATAATGTATCTTTTGAAGTTTGATAAGGAAAATTATGAATTTTCTAAACATTGAGTTATAATGAAATCAATTATTACAAGTATTCAATGGTATTTTTAGAAGGACTTATATTTTATTTGTTGGAAAGGTTTTAACATTTTCAGAGGGACTAAAATTCCACAAAGATTTAAACAGAAATCCAATGGCCAAAGGTTATCAGAGAATACAGGCAAAAACAAAACAACTCCTACTTCAAAGAGTTTACATTCTACCCTCTATCCAATTACTCCACAGTACAGATTCTGAACTCTGAATTTTTTCTCTGATATTAATCTCCTTTGTTTTTACTTATTGGCTCATTCTTGAAATTTTTCTGTTTTCATTTTGGTCTCCAGTTACTTAGTCCATCTTAGTCTAATAATTCTGTACTGAACTTATTTACTATACTTTAGTCTTAGTACTTTAAATATTGATTTTATCATGATAGTGTTCTTCATTTGTGAATGTCAATTTCAGTGATCTGCTCTTAACATTCATAAGTCTGGAGGTCACTCTTGTGGAATACCTATAATCTCTGATGCCATTTGAAAATCACTGGGCATGCTTTTTGGGACCACTGCAAATCCATATTTTTTTACCTGTCCCACCATCAAATCACAGTAAACCTTTTATTTACTTCTGATTGATTGCTTGTTATATTTAATGCAGTAATTATTCCAAAGCTCCCTCTCTCTTTTCAAGTCCCAAATTTTGCCAGTATATCCTTGTTTTTCAGCAAATAACCTTTCCTCCTGCTTTATTAGAAAGATGGATGATACATTTGATGTGCTTCCTTACATCCTTTAACATCTCAGAATGTGTACTTACTGATCTTCTAATCCTTCCTTCCATTCTGAGAAGTAAGTAGTCCTATTTCTCTTTCTTGCCAGAGTTCACCTCTTCCATATTTTTCTTGTGTTTCTCACCTCCTTTTATATTATTCTCTTGTCAACTGGCTAGTTGTTCCCTCCCTGCCAAAACCCAGGCTCCTATATTTAAAAAAAAAAAAATAATAAGACTTCCCTTAACTCTGTTCTCCTCAGGCTAACATTGTATATCTCTTTCCCACTTTTGCTGCCAAACTTTTGGAAGGAATTTTCAAGGTTCATGACACTGACTTCCTACTCTCAACTAATCAACATATGGAAATTTGACTCTGTCTCCATCATTTTATTGAAACTGTTCTCTCCAAGGTCACAGGTTCAATTAGCAACAACTAACATTTATATAGTGCTTTAAGTTTTATAAAGCATTCATATATATATACTATCTCATTTTAAATTCAAAAATTCAGGTTGGCATTTGTTATCATTATCTTCATTTTGTAGATAAGAAAACAGAGGCAGAAAAATCATTAACTGATTTGTCTAGGGTATTACAGCTAGTAAGTATCTGAGGCAAGACGACCTTATATTTTCCTGAGTCAAGTTTATCCCTTTACTACTTACTATTTACTACTAAATACTACTATTTATCAAATACAATGGCTTTTTTTTATTAGTTCTCATTCATTTTGAGTTTCTTTATTATTTGACTCTGCTGATCATTTCAAGCCATATATTTTCCCCACCCTGTTAGCTTTTGATTTGTTTCTTTTCTGATTTCACTCTTGTTTTATTTATGCACATTCATGTTTTCTATTAATTCCCATGTTTTGCATCACAAAGGGACAGGGAAGGGGATAAGTAGGGTTTTTATTTTTTTAAATGTTTGTTTTCCACATTTACTTTTATTATATTCTTATTTTCATTTTTATTTCTCCCCATAAGAAACAATCTGATATAGGTTATAAATATGCAATCATATTAAATACATTTCCACATTAGTCATGTTGTGAAATTAGAATCAGAACAAAGTGGAAAAACCATAAAAAAAATACAACAAAAAATTGAAACGTTTCCTTTGATTTGCCTTCAGACTCCATGTTCTTTTTTCTGGATGTGGATAACACTTTCCAACATGAGCCTTTTGGAATTGTCTTAGATTATTATCATGCTGAGAAGAACAAATTCTATCAAAGCTGATCATCCACACAATGCTGCTATTACTGTGTATGATATTCTGATTCTGCTCACTTTGATCATTATTTATTCATGTAAGTCAGGATAAATACTTTTGAAGTACCTACTATTTACCAAGCACAATACTAAGTACTTTACAAATGCTATCTCATTTGATTTTTACAAATTTGAGACAGAGGTTCTATTATTATCCCCATTTCACAGTTGAAGAAACTGAGGTAAATTCAAGTCTTCCTGACTCCATGTTCTCTTTTTTCCTATTGTGCAAATTCTTGCTTCAAAGGCTTGTTGTTTTTTTAATTTTTTAATTTTAATTTTATTTTATAATTATAACTTTTTTTTGACAGTACATATGCATGGGTAATGTTTTACAACATTATCCCTTGCACTTACTTCTGTTCAGATTTTTTCCCTTCCTCCCCCAACCCCCTCCCCCAGATGGCAGGCAGTCTTATACATGTTAAATATATTACAATATATTCTAGATACAATATATGTGTGTAGAACTGAATTTCTTGTTGCACAGGAAGAATTGGATTCAGAAGGTAAAAATAACAGTTTACACTCATTTCCCAGTGTTCCTTTTCTGGATGTAGCTGATTCTGGTCCATCATTGATCAATTGGAATTGGATTAGCTCTTCTCTATGTTGAAGATATCCACTTCCATCAGAATACATCCTCATACAGTATCATTGTTGAAGTGTATAATGATCTTCTGGTTCTGCTCGTTTCACTTAGCATCAGTTGATGTAAGTCTCTCCAAGCCTCTCTTGTATTTCTCCTGTTGGTCATTTCTTACAGAACAATAATATTCCATAACATTCATATACCATAATTTACCCAACCATTCCCCAATTGATGGACATCCATTCATCTTCCAGCTTCTAGCCACTATGAAAAGGGCTGCCACAAACATTTTGGCACATACAGGTCCCTTTCCCTTCTTTACTATTTCCTTGGGATATAAGCCCAGTAGTAGCATGGCTGGGTCAAAGGGTATGCACATTTTGATAATTTTTTTGGGCATAATTCCAGATTGCTCTCCAGAATGGTTGGATTCTTTCACAACTCCACCAACAATGCATCAGTGTCCCAGTTTTCCCACAGCCCCTCCAACATTCATCATTATTTGTTCCTGTCATCTTAGTGAATCTGACAGGTGTGTAATGATATCTCAGAGTTGTCTTAATTTGCATTTCTCTGATCAATAGTGATTTGGAACACTTTCATATGAGTGGAAATAGTTTTAATTTCATCATCTGAAAATTGTCTGTTCATATCCATTGACCATTTATCAATTGGAGAATGGCTTGATTTCTTATAAATTAAAGTCAATTCTCTGTATATTTTGGAGATGAGGCCTTTATCAGAACCTTTAACTGTAAAAATGTTTTCCCAATTTGTTACTTCCCTTCTAATCTTGTTTGCATTAATTTTGTTTGTGCAGAAACTTTTTAATTTGGTGTAATCAAAATTTTCTATTTTGTGATCAATAATGGTCTCTAGTTCTCCCTTGGACACAAACTCCTTCCTCCTCCACAAATCTGAGAGGTAAACCATCCCACGTTCCTCCAATTTATTTATGATTTTGTTCTTTATGCCTAAATCTTGGACCCATTTTGATCTAATCTTAGTATGTGGTGTTAAATGTGGGTCCATGCCTAGTTTCTTCCATACTAATTTCCAGTTTTCCCAGCAGTTTTTGTCAAATAATGAATTCTTATCCCAAAATTTGGGATCTTTGGGTTTGTCAAACACTAGATTGCTATTTTTATTCACTATCTTGCCCTGTGAACCTAACCTATGCCACTGATCAACTAGTCTATTTCTTAGCCAATACCAAATGGTTTTGGTGACTGTTGCTTTATAATACAGTTCTAGATCAGGTACAGCTAGACCACCTTCACTTAATTTTTTTTTTTCATTACTTCCCTTGAAATTCTCGACCTTTTGTTGTTCCATATGAATTCTGTTGTTATTTTTTCTAGGTTATTAAAATAGTTTCTTGGAAGTCTGATTGGTATAGCACTAAATAAATAGATTAGTTTAGGCAAAGGCTTGGTTTTAAGAAATCTTTGCTTCTTTTCTTTACACTTTCTCAATAGAGTGATTTTATTTTCTTCGTTGGCTTTAATTATCATTTTTATTCAGATAATTTTCAGATAGTATATTTTGCCCTAATCAGCGTACTATAATAATAAATCTAATAGATTTGAGAATCATCAGCATAAAGATGAAAATTGAATTCATGGGAGATGAAGAGCAAGAGAAATAATGTCAGGAGGAAAAGAAGAGTTGCAAGAAAGAGACTTGTAGAACACATTATTAGTATTGGAAAAGTTTCAGCAAAAGGGACTGAAAAGGTGCTGGTAGGAGGAAATCTAGGATAAAGTAATGCCAAAAAACCCTAATTATTTCTAATTGATGAAAATAGATTGGAAATGACAGCTAAAGTAAATATTAATTAAGAGGTAAAGAAAGCATGAATTTGGCTGAATCAATGTGAATATCTTTTCTGGCTTATCTAATTATTTGCTCAGTGTCTCTACTTCAGTGTCCAGCTGTTACCACAATACCAATTTTCAAAAGTAAACTCATCATTTTTCCTTAATTTACTATTCTTCCAAAATTATTGATCAATAACAACAGCACGGCATTTCCTAGCTCTAAATATTATAGCCATCTTAATTCCTTTTAGTCTTTTGCCATCCAAATCCATCCCATTCTTAATTGTTAAATCCTTTTGCCCATTCAGGGCACAATTAATTCATCCCAATTTTCTACTCATATTTCTTGAGAATTTTTCCTTATGAAAAGGCTGTAGTGTCCTAATTTGTTTTTCTATAGTTGATTTCAATCAATTGACAAAATATGCCTTTGAATATATAGTTATAATGATATCATCGTTTTGGTTACAAGCCTCTAATTGTACCCTTTTACCTATAAAGGAAAAATATTTTTATCTATAAGGGAAAAAATCTGGGGCCCACATTAACTCTCCTAGTTATATTTCCCATTCATGCCTTTCTTGCTCTCCATGTTCCATGAAAACTAGATGAAGTAATCGTGCCCAAATCTTGTTCTTTATGTACTGTCACTATGCACTCATTCCAGGCATTCCTTATTCTTCAAATGGTCTCCCCCCTCATCTGTGGAAATAATTGTACTTCTTTCTTTCAAATCCTAGCTCACTAGTTACCTAATCCTCCTGATTTATTATTTATTTCTTAAGGTCTTCCTAGTGTATTTTGGGTGGTTTGCTCCTTTTTTGAAGAGACCTATCATTTCCTTTCATCTTTTTCCATGAGGTTCACATAGATAGTAGGAGCTCCATAACAAATCTCTGTGATTCCGTTATTCTTTTGTATTAGAAGCTCTATGGATTATAGTACAAGTAGATAAAATAATTATATTTTAGTAGAACAAATGTATTAGGATGCAAGCTCATCTTCTTTAAACTCCCTGAAAGCATATCTAGTAGCAGACAGAATGGCATGTATCTCATTCTGTTCCCATATGATCTTGATTTCTTTGGCAAGATATTTACATTTTAAAAGTTTTTCAATTTATATATCTTGAAGACTGTATATTCAGTATGTCAATATTTATTTAAAATGTTATTCTTATTTTTTATGTTTAGGACTCCTGAGTTTTATGTTTGGATGGTGTAGGGAATAGGTTGGTCTCTGATGATAGTCCAGCTTTTATGAAGTTTGTTGGATATGAATTCTAAAGAATATGTTGAGCTCTGTGTTTGTTGTATGTGGCTTTGTCTGACAGTCTGTGAAAGAATGGCAGATTC
Organism: Sminthopsis crassicaudata; assembly: GCF_048593235.1. Taxonomy (NCBI): domain Eukaryota; kingdom Metazoa; phylum Chordata; class Mammalia; order Dasyuromorphia; family Dasyuridae; genus Sminthopsis; species Sminthopsis crassicaudata. The sequence continues at coordinate 393,270,918 of NC_133620.1, read as the reverse complement.
TGATATATTAGTCTAGTAAAAAGGTCATATCTTGCTAGACATCCAATAGGCGCTATTGCTCTTAAATTGCAATTATCAGTCCCTCCATTTCCATAAACAAATCAGCAGAATGGCCATTTTTTTCAATCTATTGTTGACATATTGTTGACTGAATTCTTATTTATGTCACACATGGGAAGGCCTTTTGATTACACCCTTAGATCTTAGTCATTTTAAGGGCTCAACCCACAGGCAAAACACTTTTGTGATTATTTGACAAACCCATTTATCCATTATCGACAAAATGATGTCTACTTATTTCAAAAGTATTTTTTAAAGCTTTGGCAATTTTAAAAAACTGTTTCTCATATATTATGAGAATGTCAGTTTTCATGTCCTTTTACAATAATAGGACCAGTGTTCTATTACTATTACATAGGGTTTTTTAAGTTTATAATTCTGTTATAATAATTTATTGTTGTTTTTCATATTTTTCTCATCTTTTTGATAGAATTCAATTATAAAATGTTCTAAAATAAGTTTCTATCCTGCTTTTTATATTTAATTTCATGCACAGGTGAATAAAATTATTTTGTAATTCAATACAAATAATAGGATGTAAGCTCATTTTCTGTAGGCTCACTAAAAGCCTCTTTGAGATAATTCCAGTAGCAGACAAGATACTATGACACACTAGTCCATGATTTTGATTTATTCTACTAGAATAGAAAAGTACTGAAAGCTTTTCATTTTTACATCTTAGACATTTTAAGATTTTTTTGGCATGGCAATAGCATTAAAACATCTCTCTTAAAATATGATGTATCAGTGCTATGTCCAGATTATTGTGGAGAACATTTTTTGTCTGTGACAATGGTTTAATTCTAATAATTTGTTGAATTGACCATGAGATTTTGTAGTCTTTACAATTAGTGAACTACAAAGATGTAGTTAATGACTATCTTAGATTAATTATTGAACTATAGAGAACTTTTAATGTATAATTCCAATTTTATCAGGTCCTACCTTGATAGTACTAAATATACGTGTCCTGCAGTGATGTGGTAGTTTATACAACTTCCTTCATTCTTTCATTCATTTTCAATTTCTATTTTCTCTACTGATTTTCTAGTGTCTACAAACTATGCCTATGTTTTCCCCATCTTGAAAAACCTCTCACTTGTTCCTTCTATGTCCACTATTTTTCTACACTTGCAGCTAAACTCCCACAAAAATCCATCCTTTTGATTTCTGGAATGATAAAACCTGTTTGATTTCAGGTTTTACAATTTCACCAAAAATCACTCCATCCAAAGTTATAGATGATCTCTTAGTTGCCAAAACCAATGACCTTTTCTCAATCCTTTCTCTGACTTCCTTTCAAACTTTGACTATTGATTACTTTCTTCTTCTTGATAGTATCTTATCCTTAATTTTTTGAGAAGTTACTTTTCTTGGTTTTCATCCTACTTATTAAAGATCATTCTTTCTGTCTCCTTTTCTAGATCCTCTTCCAGATCATACTGTAGGTGTCCCTTAGACGTCTAGGACTCCTGGGTTTTCCTCTCTTCTCTGTCTGTATTGCAGACATTAATTGCTATGGATTTAATTAACACCTCTATTCTGATAATGCTCAAATATATGTATCCTACTCCAAAGTTTCTGCTGACTTCCAGTCTCATATATCATCAACTGCTTCTTAGACATCTCAAACTGAATGTTCATGAGACATCTTAAACTCAGTATGTTTAAAAGGAAACTCATTCTATTTATTCCTAAAACCTTCACCTTTCTACTTTTCCTATTGCTATAAAAGGTAACACACCATTCTTCTAGTCCTCCAGGTTTGCAGCCTAGTGGTCATCTTTTACTTCTTACCATCTCTCACTCTCCAATATCCAAAATGTTGCCAGTCAGTTTCCCCTTTCCAATATTTCTCCTAATCTTTTGTTCTTTTGACATTGCTACCACTTTAAATAGGCCCTCTTCACTTCACATGTGGATTATTGCAATAATCTAAATAATTGTAGATCTGCCTGCCTCTCCTCTTCTTTCTCCAATCCATCCTCCATTTAGAAATTAAAGCGATTTTTCTAAAATACAGGTCTACTTATGTCACCACTCCCCTTCTCAATAAATTTCAGTGGCTTCCTATTTTCTCCCAGAGAAAATACAAAAATGGTCTGACACCTGACTCTTTCCATCTAGATCCTGCCTTTTTTTTTTTTTTTAGTTTTCTTATACTTTATTTCTTGATATATTCTTTGAGACAGTGACACTGACCTCCTGACTCCTCCAAGAATGAGATCCCATCTTTCAACTCAGGGAATATTCTCTGTTTCTCCCTACTTTCTAGAATACTCTCCATTTTCTGTTTTGCTATAGACCTCTCTAGTTTTCTTTAAGTACCAATGAAAATCTCACCTTTAAAAGGAAATCTTTGCAGTGCCTTCCTTCTGTTAATTATTTCCTATTTATCCTATGTGTAGCTTACTTGATATATCTATGTATGTATGTATGTATGTATGTATGTATATTTGTTTGCATGTTGTTTCCTCCAATAGATTGTTAGCTCATTGAGGGCAGGGTCTATTTATTTCCTCTTTTTGTATCCTTAGTACTTAACATATTGTCTACTACATGGCAGACACTTAATAAATGTTGGTTGATTGAAAGAGAGAGTCAATATTTTATAATCTTTTAAAAATATCATTGCTTTAATTAAAAACTTTGTTGTCATTAAGACTTAAAAAAAAAGGATGAGTCTTCTATGCAAACTATCCTGTAAATCAATTAAGGAGCAAAAATCTGAAAAAGAAAACATTTAAATGGTACTAAAACATCTTCAAAGGATAGTTACTTAATAAATTGTATTAGCTTTCTAGAAATAAAGTTTTCTAGAAACACTAGGCTAAATTCAATTGACCATGAATATGGTCATTTTTACCATATATATACAAAAGTTGTCAATTTTTATTTGTTTTTCAGTTTTGTTTCATTTGAATCCTGATTTAATAGTTTCACTATTTTAGGGAACTTCCACTGTGAAAACTATCTTCACTGATTGAATTACTCTGCAACTCAGTCTTAAAAAATTTCTGGAGACTCATACAGGTTAAGTTACTTGGTTATGGTCACATAAGTAGTATATATAATAGGATTTGAACTCAGATTACAAATTAAATTGCTAGTTCTTTTCAAAGTCAGAAGTATTTTTACAGAGTTTATTCCTTAGATTTCTCAAATGATATTTTTAAAGCTATTTTTACTTGAAATGTTTTCCAAGGCATAGGTTCAGTGAGACTATTGCACCTAGAACATCATTTCCTTTCTCCCCTTTTCTTTCCTTAAAAGATTATTAATAAGGAGATTAATGTTTCTTAAACAAGTTTTTTATTAAATCCCTTGATATACTGCTCCTCTATTTAGCATAAGCTATATAGAAAGCCCTATGATGTTAAAATTAGAACATGCATTTTCTTTAAACATTTGAAGAATCTTAGTCTTTTAGGAGGGAGTGCAAGAGGATTTTGAACATTTGACTTTTCCCTCCTCTTCCCTTTTTGGCTGCCTTCAGATGTACAAATCTTATTGAAGTCATTCCAGGCTGAAAACATTTATGATCAAATACTGAAAAGCTAAAAATAAGTATTCAGCTCTTGTTGTAGAGGATATTGCATATTTCTCTTAACCTTTCTGGTCAGGTGGCTTTTTAACAAAAAAATGGATGAATGTTTTGGGGAATTGAGGGCAAGTATATGGAAGATTAGCAAACAATTTAAAAATAGCTACATTCAAAAAACTCCCCCCTCACCCTAAACCCCACCCATCATCACCTCCAAAGTGCTAAATATTTCTGACTATAATTTGCCTTATTTTAGAATCCCCAAAATGTGATGAGGAAAATAACATGGCCTTACTTTTATTTCATCTTTTATTTATTATTTTATTTATTATTATAGTTTTTTTTAATTTTCAAAACAGATGCATAGATAATTTTCAACATTTGCCTTTGCAAAGCCTTATGTTCCAAATTTTCCCTCCCTTCCCCCTACTCACTCCCCTAGATGGCAAGTAATTGAATATATGTTAAGCATGTACAAGTCTTATATATATATATATATATATATATATATATTTCCACAAATATCATGTTGTACAAGAAAAATCAGGTCAAAAAGGAAAAAAAATAATAAAGAAAACCAAATGCAAGCAGATAACAATAAAAAGTGAAAATAATATATTGTGATCCACACTCAGTTTCCACAATCTTCTCTGTGGGTGTAGATGGCTCTCTTCATCACAAGATCATTGGAACTGGCCTGGATCATCTCATTGATGAAGAGAGCCACATCCATCAGAATTGATCATCATATAATCTAGTTGTTGCCTTGTGTAATGATCTCCTGGTTCTGCTCATTTCATTTAGCATCAGTTCATGTAAATCTCTCCAGAACTCTCTGTATTCATCCTGCTGGTCGTTTCTTACAGAACAATGATATTCCATAATATTCATATACCATAACTTATTCAGCTATTCTCCAACTGATGGGCATCCATCCAGTTTCCAGTTCCTTGCCATTGTAAAGAGGGCTGCCACAAACATTTTTGTACATGTGAGTTCTTTTCCCTTCCTCATGATGCCTTTGGAATATAATCCCAGAAGAAATACTGCTGGATCAAAGTGTATGCACAGTTTGATAGCCCTTGGGACCTAGTTCCAAATCGCTCTCCAGAATGAATGAATTAGTTCATAACAATGTATCAGTGTCACAGTTTTCCCATATCCCCTCCAATATTCATCATTATCTTTTCCTGTCATCTTACCCAATATGAGAGGTATTAGTGGTACCTCAGAGTTGTTTTAATTTGCAGTTCTCTGATCAATCATTTCTCTGGTTTAGAGAAATGGTTCTAATTTCTTCAATGAAATATTGTTCATATCCTTTGACCATTTCAGCTGGGAGATGGCTTGAATTATTATAAATTTTAATCCATTCTCTATGTGTTTTAGAAATGAGGCCTTTATCAGAACCCTTGAATGGAAAAAATTTCCCAGTTTATTGCTTCCCTTCTAATCTTGACTGCACTGGTTTTGTTTATGTGGAAACTTTTAAACATAATAGAATCAAAATTATTCATGTTGCATTTAATAATGCACATCAGTTCTTTTTTGGTCACAAATTCCTTCCTTCTTCATAGATCTAAAAGAGAAACTGTCATTTATTCTCCTAATTTGCTTAAAATATCACCCTCTATGTCTAAATCATGAACCTCTTTTGACCTTATCTTGCTATAGGGTGTCAAGTGTGGATCAATGCCTAGTTTTTGCCATACTAGTTTCCAGTTTTCCCAGCAATTTTTGTCAAATAGTGAATTCTTATCTCAAAAGCTGGGGTCTTTAGTTTTGTCAAACACTAGATTGCTATAATTATTGACTATTTTGTCCTGGAAACCTAACCTATTCCACTGATCAACTACTCTATTCTTAGTCAATAACAAATGTTTTTGATGACTGCTGCATTATAATATAGTTTTAGGTCTGGTACAGTAGGCCACTTTCATTTGCTTTTTTTTTTTTATTACTTACCTTGAAATTCTTGACCTTTTATTCTTACAGATGAACTTTGTTACTTTTTCTAGATATGTAAAATAATTTCTTTGGAGTTTAATTGATATGGCCCTGAATAAGTAGATTAATTTAGGTAGCATTGTCATTTTTATTATATAAAATAATTAACTGAGTACAAATGCAGGCACAGACAGTCAGAGTCCTGGGGCAGTGCAATCTAAGTGTGATGGTGCAGTCTCTGTGTGGCAGAGAATCTATGGGGATGAAACAGATAAGAAAAGGTCTATTTCAATCAGAATTGGAAGGGAGGCATCCTAACACAAACAGCTGACCACAACACTAACCCAGACAGCTCAGAGTCCTGGGTGGTGCAGTCTATGTTTGGCAAGGAATCTACAGGGAGGAAACAGATCAGAAAAGGTCTGTTTCAATTGGAAACAGGAGGGAGGCAGCCAGTGCAATCAGCTAAGTACAAACTTCAGGGCAGACAGCACAGAGTCCCAGGGTGTTTCTGACTTCACCAGCATTGCTGATTCCCTGGATCAGTGCAGACTCCATGTGGCAGAGAATCTATGGGAAAAATCCCCAGGAATCTACAGCAGTGTTGGCAATTCTGTCCTGGTTGCAAGTCAGATCAGCAGAGAAGTTATAAAACATCCAACACAAACACAAAAGATCAATAGTGAACTCTGAAATGCCAGACTCTCACAGGACCTGACCATGCTCACCTAGTACTGGGAGTGAATCAGCACTGACGCAGCTCAGCTGCAGCCACTTGGAAAACTTCTCCCACCCTAAAGGTGGATTTTAACTTTTAAAAAAATGAGTAAAAATGTAAAGAGGACTCTGATGATAGACAGCTTTTATGGCAAAAGAGAAGAACAGATTTTAAGTCCTGAGGAGACTAAAGGCAGATTGTCTCCAGATGAAGCCCCAAAAGACAATATAACCTGGTTCCCATCACACAAGGCTCTTCTATAAGAAATTACAAAGGATTTTAAAAGAGAGCTAGAAGAAAAATAGGGAAAAGAAATGAAAAATTTGCAAGAGGGTTTGGAAAAGGAACACAGAAACTATCTGAAGAAAATTCACTACACAATAGATATAGTGAAATGAAAAAATATATATAACAAATTAAAAGATAAATTTGATAAAATTGAAAAAGAAAGCAACTCCCAGAAAAACAGAATTTGTAAAACAGAAGAAGAAAACAACTCCTTAAAACACAGAATTTGTGAAATGGAAAAAGGAAATAACTCCTTAAAAAACAAAATTTGTGAAATAAAAAAAAATCCATGGAACAAAACAACTCATTTAAAAATTCAATTGGACAAATATAAAAAGAAGTAAAAAAAAAAAACAAATGAATAAAATAATTTACTAAAATTCAAAATTGAACAAATGAAAATGAATGACTCAATGGGCAAGAATCAGTAAAGCACAACCAAAAATATGAAAAAAAAGAAAAAAATATAAAATACCTAACTGGGAAAACAACTGATCTGGAAAAATAGATGTAGGAGAGACAATCTAAGAATTATTTGACTCCCTGAAATACATGATGAAAAAAAGAGCCTAGACACTATCTTTCAAGAAATCATCAAAAAGAACTATCTGGATATCATAGAAACAGAAGGTTAAATGGCCATTGAAAGAATTCTCTGAATACCTCCTGAAAGAGACCCTAAAAGTAAATCCACAAGGAATATTTTGGATAAATTTGAGAACCATTGGACCAAAGAAAAAAATATCACAAGCAGCCAGAAGGAAACAATTCAAATTTTGAGGGGCCAAAATAAGAATTACTCAAGACCTAGCAGCTTCCACTTTAAAGGATTGAAGTGCCTGGAATCTGATATTCCAAAAGGTGAAGGACTTGGAATGCAGCCAAGAATGAATTGCCCTGGTAAAGTGAGCATTTTCTTTCAAGGAAGAAGATGGACAATCAATGAAACTGATGAATTCTACTTATTTTTGATGAAAAGACAAGAGTTAAACAAACAAACAAACAAACAAACAAACAAAAAAAAAACCATGACCTCCAAATATCAACTCAAGAGAAGCATAAAAAGGTAAAAAGAAAAAAAAAACTCTTGAGAACTCTTTCTGTTATGGGTATACATTGAGAGATTGAGAGTGCATGTATAATGTGATTTTACTGTTATAATATAAATAAGAAACTAGAGCTGGAAAGGGGATTGAAACAGAAAAAAGGAGAAAGGAGGTAAAAAGAGAGAAATTATATCTCAGGAAAAGGCAAAGAAAACATGATGATTGAGGGAAAGAAGGGAAGGTGACAAATATTGTTTGAATCTTATTCATCAGATTTGGCTCAAAGAAAGAATATTAGATATATTTGGTTGCATCAAGAAACATCTCTCATCGTCTAGAAAAGTGGGAGGGGAAAGGGGAAAAGGGAAGAAGTAAGCTAAATAAAAGGGAAAAGAGAATAGTAGGAGAAAGGTATAAGAAAGGGGGAGGGTTTCTAAAAGAGGAGGACTGCTTGAGGCAAGTAGTGCTCATAAGTAAAATACTGGGGAGGAGGGAAAGGGAAAAAGGAAAGAGAAAAGTATAATTTAGGGTTAATAAGATGTCAGGAAATACAGAATTAGTAGCTTTAACTGTGAATGTGAATTGGGTGAACTCTTCCATAAAACAGACAGTATAATGGATTAAAAGCCAGAATCCTACAATTTGTTGTTTACAAGAAACACTTTTAAAGCACAGCAATACATACAGAATAAAGGTGGAAGGCTAGAGCAGAATCTATTATGCTTCAGGTGAAGTAAAAAAAACAAAACAAAACAAAACAAAACAACAACAACAAAGCAGGGGTAGCCATCCTAATCTCAAATCAAGCAAAAGCAAAAAATTGACCTAGTTAAAAGAGATAAGGAAGGAAACTATTATCTTGCTAAAGGTACCATAGATAATGAAGCAATATCAATATTAAACATATATGCACCAAGTGGTGTAGCATCTAAATTCCTAAGGAGAAATTAAGAGAGTTGCAAGAAGTAATAGACAGCAAAACTGTAATAGTGGGAGATCTCAACCTTGCACTCTCAGAATAAGATAAATCACAACCACAAAATAAATAAAAAAGAAGTTAAAAAGATAAATAAAATACTAGAAAAACTAGATATAATAGATCTTTGGAGAAAATTGAATGGAATCAGAAAGGGATATACTTTCTTCTCGGTAGTTCATGGAACAAAAATTCACCGTCTATTAGGACACAAAAATCTCAAAATAAAATGCTGAAAGGCAGAAATAGTAAATGCATGTTTCCGGATCACAACGAAATAAAAATTAAATTCAGTAAAGGACCAGGGGAAAATAGACCAAAAAGAAATTGGAAACTAAATAATCTCATCCTAAAGAAAGAATGGGTGAAACAGCAAATCATAGACACAATCAATAATTCCTTCCAAGAGAATAACAATAATGAGACAAAATACCAAAATTTGTGGGATACATCCAAAGCAGTAATAAAGGGGAAATTTTATATATCTAGATGCTTATTTGCATAAAATAGAGAAAGAAGATCAATAATTTGGGTTTGCAACTAAAAAAGCAAGAAAAAGAACAAATTAAAACCCCTCAATCAAATACCAAACTCGAAATACTAAATATAAAAGGAGAATCAATAAAACTGAAACTAAAAAAAAAAATAAAACTATTGATTTAATAAATAAAACAAAGAGTTGGTTTTATGAAAAAAAAAACAGCAAAATAGATAAATATTTAGTTAATTTGATTAGAAAAAGAAAAGAGGAAAGTCAAATTGGTAGTCTTAAAAATGAAAAGGAAGAACTATCCATCAGTGAAAAGGAAACTAGAGCAATTATCAGGAGTTACTTTGCCCAACTTTTTGCCACTAATTTGACAACCTAAGTGAAATGGAGTAGTACCTATAAAAATGTAGATTGCCTAGATTAACAGAAGAGGAAATAAATTCATTAAATAATCCCATTTTAGCAAAACAAATAGAACAAGCTATTAATCAATTCCCTAAGGAAAAATCCCCAGGACCAGATATGTGAATTTTACCAAACATTTAAAGAACAACAATTAACTCCAATATTATATAAGCTATTTTTAAAAAATGAGGAATGAAGGACTCCTACCAAATTCCTTTTATGACACAGACATTATACTGATACCTAAACCAGGTAGAATGAAAACAGAGAAATAAAATTACAGACCAATCTCCCTAATAAATATTGATGTAAAAATCTTAAATAAAATAATAGCAAAGAGATTACAGATAATCATCCCCAGGATAATACAACACAACAAAGTAGGATTTATACCAGGTATGCAGGGCTGGTTCAATATTAGGAAAACTATTAGCATAATTGATTATATGAATAACCAAATTAACAAAAAATATGATTATGTCAATAGATACAAAAAAATTGATAAAATCTAACACCCATTCCTATTAAAAACACTAGAGAGTATAGGAATAAATGGACTTTTTTCTTAAAATAGTGAGTAGCATCTATTTAAAACCATCAGCAAGCATCATATGTAATGATAACTAGAATCATTCCCAATAAAATCAGGGGTGCAAAAAGGTTGCCCACTATCACCATTGCTATTCAATATTATATTAGAAATGCTAACCTTGGCAATAAGAGAAAAAAAAAAGAAATTAAAGGAATTAGAGTAGGTAATGAGGAAATCAAATTATCACTCTTTGCAGAGGATATGATGGTATACTTAGAGCACCCCAGAGAATCAACTAAAAAGCTATTAGAAATAATCTACAACTTTAGCAAAGTTTCAGGGTACAAAATAAATCCATATAAATGATCAACATTCTTATACATCACTAACAAATGCAATAGCAAGAGATACAAAGAGAATTTTATTTAAAATAACTGTTGATAATATAAAATATGTGGGAATTCATCTGCCAGGGGAAAGTCAGGTACTATATAAGCAAAACTACAAAACACTTTCCACACAAATAAAGCCAGATCTTAAGCAATTGGAAAAATATCAAGTGCTCATGGATAGGTCAAGTGACTATAATAAAGATGACAATACTCCTGAAACTAATCTATTTATTTAGTGCTATACCAATCAAACCCCAAAAAACTATTTTTGCTGACCTAGAAAAAAATAACAACACAATTCATCTGGAAAAACAAAAAAGTCAAGAATTTCAAAGGAATTAATGAAGAAAAAAGCAAATGAAGGTGACCTAGCTGTACCAGATCTAAAACTATATTGTAAAGCAGTGATCATCAAAACCATTTGTTACTGGCTAAGAAATAGAGAAGTTGAATAGGTTAGGTTCACAGAACAAAATACTCAATGAGTATTACAATCTAGTATTTGACAAACCCAAAGGCCCCACTTTTTTGGGATAAGAATTCACTATTTGGCAAAAACTGCTGGAAAAATTGGAAACTAGTATGGCAGAAAGTAAACATAGACCCACACTTAACACCATATACCAAGATAAGGTTGAAATGGTTTCATGATGTAGAATAAAGAATGATACTGTAAACAAATTAGAATAACATAGGATAGTTTACCTCTCAGATTTGTGGAAGGGAAAGGAATTTGTGACCAAAGAAGAACTATTTTATTGATCATAAAACAAATAATTTTGATTATATTAAGTTAAAAAGGTTTTGTACATACAAAACTAATGCGGACAAGATTAGAAAGGAAACAATAAATTGGGAAAACAGTTATACATCCAAAGGATCTGGTAAAGGCTATATTTCTAAAATATATTGAGAATTGACTCAAATTTATAATATTTCAAGCCATTACCTAATTGATAAATGGTCAAAGAATATGAATAGACAATTTTCAGATGAAGAAATTGAAACTATTTGTAGCCACATTAAAAGGCATTCCAAATCACTATTAATCAGAGAAATGCAAATTTAGACAACTCTGAGATACCACCTGTCAGATTGGTTAAGATGTCAGGAAAAGATAATGATGAATGTTGGAAATGTGGGAAAACAGGGACACTGATACATTGTTGGTGTAATTGTAAATGGATCCAACCATTCTGGAGAGCAATTTGGAACTATGCTCAAAAAGTTATCAAACTATGCATACCCTTTGATCCAGCAGTGTTTCCATTGGGATTATATCCCAAAGAGATCCTAAAGGAGGGATAGGGCCCCACATTGTAAAAATGTTTGTGGCAGCCCTCTTTGTAATGGCAAGAAACTGGAAACTGAGTGGATGCCCATCAATTGGAGAATGGCTGAATAAATTATGGCATATGTTTATTCCATAGCAATAAATATTGTTCTGTAAGAAACGACCAGCAGGATGATTTCAGAGAGGCTTGGAGAGACTTACATGAACTGATGCTAAGTGAAATGAGCAGAACCAGGAAATCATTATACATGGCAACAATAACACTATATGATGATCAATTCTGAATGATGTAATTCTCTTTAACATTGAGATGATTCAAACCAATTCCACTTGTGCAGTGATGAAGAGAGCCATCTACACCCAGAGAGAGAAGCATGGGAACAGAGTGTGGAACACAACTTAGCATTCTCACTCTCTCTGTTATTATTTGCTTGCATTTTGTTTTCTTTCTCAGTTTTTCTGCAACAATATAACTATACAAATATGTATACATATATTAGATCTAATGTGTATTTCAACATATTTAACATGTATTAGACTACCTGCCAGCTAGGGAAGGAGGTGGGGGGAAGGAGGGGAAAATTTGGAACAAAAGGTTGTGCAAGGGTCAATGTTAGAAAAATTACACATGCATATACCAGTTCTAAATCTTTATTATAAGCCACAGTCATCAAAACCATTTGGTATGATCTAAGAAATAGAATAGTTAATCAGTGGAATAGATTTGTTCACAGGACAAAATAGTCAATATATATATATTGTGTTTGGCAAAGCCAAAGACCCTAGATTTTGAGATAAGAACTGAGTATTTGACAAAAACTCCTGGAAAAATTGGAAACTATTGTGGCAGAAAGTAGGCATTGACCCACACCTAATACCATATACCAAGATAAGGTTGAAATGGGTTCATGATCTAGATGTAAAGAATAAAATTATAAACAACTTAGAAGAACATATGATTGTTTACCTCTCAGATCTGTGGAATAGGAGACCAAACAAGAATTGGAGATCACTACTGATCACAAAATAGATAATTTTGATTATATTAAGTTTAAAAATGTTTGTACAAACAAAACTAATGCAGACAAGATTAGAAGGGAGGCAATAGGGGGCAGCTAGGTGGTGCAGTGGATAGAGCACCAGCCCTGAATTCAGGAAGACCTGAGTTCAAATCTGGTCTCAGACACTTTATACTTTCTAGCTGTGTGACCCTGGGCAAGTCACTTAACCCCAGCCTAAAAAAAAATGATATGTAAAAAAATGTATGTAAAAATGATATGTAAAAAATGAAAAAATGTAAAAAAAAATGATATGTAAAAAAAAGGGAGGCAATAAATTGGGAAAACATTTTTTACATTCAAAAGTTATGATAAAGGCCTCATTTCTAAAATATATAATTGACTCCTTTCACCCAGCAGTATTTCTACTGGACTTATATCCCTAAAAGATCTTAAAGGAAGGACTCACATGTGTAAAAATGTTTGTGGCAGCCCCTTTTGTAGTGGCAAGAAACTGGAAACTGAATGGATGCATATCAGTTGGAGAATGGCTGAATAAATTATTCTATATGTGTAGAGGGCCATAGATAGTGGGGAACTCTGGGTAAGGTATATAAGACCCTTCAGCCCAGAGGGAACTTGCTGATAGTGCCTGGTTTGGCTCTCCACCTCCCTTTGGTGCTCTCACCCTTCCTGCAAAGTCAAGGAGGGCATGACCACTTGTGTTCTACTTGAAGCAAGGGATACTTACATAAGAGGAATTTATGTATCTATAGCACGGGTGCTTATAGTTAACACATGCTCAGTGTGCTATGGTAATATAATGCTACTATAGTTAGCACTTGCTATGGTGATGTGATGATGTAATGGTTCTATAGTGGGCACATGCTCACTGTGACATAGTGATATAATCATATTATGGTGTTTAGGGGTTGAGAGGATTTGAAATTTGACCATTCTCTTATAACCATGTACAAATAAATACATAAAAGATAAATAGGAAATAATCAACAGAAGAAGGTACTAAAAATGGGTTAAGAGGTTTTTTTCAAAAGACTTACCAGGACTTGATGACAGTAGATATGAAGGTTTTCCAACTTGAAAAATTTTGGTAGAGATGACAGCACCACTCAAAGAAATACAGAAGACAAAATGAAGCATCAGGGAAAATATGAACTTTATTTTCAGGAATATAGAACATATTTGAATGATAGTACATCTAAATAAAAATAGATACCAGATAGTTAGAAATGTATAACTTTTATCTAAACTAAAAGATAGCTCACCACTAGAGATACCTACTGTGGTTGAACTCATCTTTATGTGCTTCATAGAGTCGGGCAATATACAGACCTTTATAAAGTCAAGGACTGAATTTTAGAGTCCACCCATATTTAAAGGAAGGAAAAGAGAAAAGATGAAGCAATAGAGACAAAGAAATGATCAGTGGACATGTATAGTGATATGTCAAGGAGACTGAGGGAGAATAAAGGTATTGAAGAAAATATGTAGGAAAAGTAAAACAGAAAAGTTGCTGGATCTGGTAATTTGGAAACCTTTGAAAGTGGGACAGAGGTTCTATTAAGTAGTTATAACAATTGTAGCATATGATTGTATTTAATTTATACTTTAACATATATATATATATGTGTATATATATATATATATATATATATATATATATATATATATATATATATATATATATATATATATATATATACATATAACATATATACTATAACATATATTTAACATGTATTGGTCAACCTGCCATGGGGGGGGAGCATAAAGGGCTAGAACTGAACTGAGCAGATGTATTTAACCTAGATGCAAGGTAATCTAGCACTTGAGGCTAATCACAATTGGACAATTCTCTGTGCTGGCTCCATCGTTGGGTGTGGATAAAGAAGGGGAAGTGAGATCAATGGGTGGAGTAGGAGGAGGAGATTGATTCTCTTGAAGGTGGAGAGAGAGGAAGGAGGTGCAGAGATTGTTAGATCTAATCCCCTAACAGCGACCCCAAAAGACCCGGAATAAAGACTTGTTTATCCTGACTCTGGCTGATTCTAAGATATCCAGGGAAACAACAGGGAAGGAAGGGAAAAATTAGAAAAAAAAAAAAAAAGTTTTGGCAATTGTCAGTGTTGTAAAATTATCCATGCATATATCTGGTAAATGAAAACTATTAAAAATAATTGTAGTTATGCAATGTAATGGATTTCAGTGTCTGGAATAGATGATTTGGATAGTTCCCTTGACAGTAAAGAAGGATAAATAAGAGGTGCTGAAAGGCAGTCAAGATACAAGTGAAATAAGATACTATGAATTTATGGTAGAATCAATCATTGAAGTTTAACTTTTCCAATGAAGAAGGAATAAGAAAGAAGAAGGAGGAAGGAAAAGGAGAAGGAGAAAGAGGAGAAGGAGAAGAAAAGAAAAGTGTAGAGAGACAGAACTCTGGAGAAGTTGTCATTTACAGTGTTGCATTTTGATTGATTATGCTTTATATGATGAATTTGTTCATGCTTCAATACTGCCATTCTTTAAGATTAAAAAAATTTAAAATAAATATATTTAATTTTGGTATTCTAGATTTATAGCAGGAGAAATTGTAAACCTTGGTTTCAAAAAAATCAAAATCTTGGTATAAATTTGATAAACTAAATAAAATATATTTTTTCTTTAGCATACTTGAAAAGTAGACAAATATTAGTAAGTCAAGAAAAATTCTACTCAAAAACTTTTGTTTCTAATATTTGGAACTCAATATTATAGTCATATAATATATGGACATTATTTTTAGCAACCATAGAGGGCTTTTTATAGTTCTATAGTACAGATGTTAAGGAAAAATATGAAGTAGCTTGTCAAACATTGTCAGATATTAGAATTTCAACAATAATCCTGCTATTTTTGACTTGGTTGTTGATCATCTCTGTCTTTTCAGGCAATGGTAAAGCATAGGCGAGAGTGTAATCAGAGAAGGAAAACATTATATTGCAGAACATTACAGAATATTCTGGCCTGGTATAAATGTAACAAATCCTTATGATCTTTTTTTGTTAGATGCTTTAAGAAGGCAACCCCATAATACTCTTGAAATGAGTTATTTTTTCCCCTAATTTCATATGCATTCCCTAAGGCATAGAATAACTAAGGGATAGCTACAAGGTCACTGTGGAATTCTCTAATAAAATCTTGCATTCTGTGAGACATTACTTCCATTAGTAACCTAATCCAAGCATCTCTTTTCAGGTCATCATTCAGAGAACCCAGAGAATGTTTTAAAAATAGAGGTCAGAAAAGGTAAATAACTAATAAGGGAAAGAGACAGAGACAGAGAAAGACATAGAGGGGGAGGGAAGGAGGAAGAGAGAAGAGAAGAGTAGAAGAGAGGAGAGAAGAATTCTGAGACGCTATTGTATTAGTTAATTTTATACTTAGTCTTTTTGGTACACCTCTGCTTAAAAAAGAGATATAAACTTAAATTTCATTCTGTGGTTCCCAGCTGCCCAGTAATAGAAGGTTCTAGCCATGATAGAGAAAATATAAAGTTCAGCCATGAATTTCAGTATTCTTGACAACTCTCCCTAACACTATATATATAGGTGTTGGTATGTATGTATGTATGTATGTATGTATACATATATACATATATATGTAGGTGTAAACAATATAATAATCATATGTTCTGAGAAATAGAATGGTGAGATTCTGTTTTCTTAACACTAGGATGTAAAGAATAGTGGATAGCAAGGCATGATTCACTGTGTTCTGCTAGCTAAATACTGTTTTCTCCATTGTCTTGAGCATGCCTTCTTTCCACAGACCTCTTTGACACTTACCTGCTTACAGTTTTCATCTATTCCTCTCCCCCATGTCTTTGGTATGTCTCAGCATATTCTAGGAAAAGGCTTCTTAAATATTTTTCACTCACAACCCTTAGAAACATTAACTGATAATAAATCATAATTTTATAATCTCCACATTCAGTTATGAGACCCACATATGGGATCATAACCTATATTTTTAGAAGGTAGGATCTAGAACAAACTTGAATTTCTCCCATGTTAGGTCATACACAGCTTTCATTTGGTAGTTTCCATCGATTTCTCCATGTAGCTGCTCACCATTGCATTGCATTGCTGGATCATGAGAATTGTTTATTGCAGAAGAAAGGGGAAGATAAAAAAATTACCAAAAAAGAGGGAGGCAAGAATATACTTCAGCCAATTCCCATTTCACTCTATCCATAGTGAATTATTTGGAAGGGAACTTAGATATTATCTGATTCAAATTCTCTTTCTCTTTCTTTCTTGCTTGCTTGCTTTACTTCTTCCTTCTCCCCTTCTCCTCTTCTCCCCTTCTCCCCTTCTCTTCCTTCTCTCTCTCTCTCTCTCTCTCTCTCTCTCTCTCTCTCTCTCTCTCTCTCTCTCTCTCTCTCTCTCTCTCTGTCTCTCTCTCTCTGTCTGTCTCTCTCTCTCTGTCTGTCTCTCTCTCGGTCTCTCTGTTTCTCTCTCTCTCTCTCTCTCTCTCTCTCTCTCTCTCTCTCTCTCTCTCTCTCTCTCTCTCTCTCTTTCTCTCTCTCTCTTTCAGATACCAGATAATTTTAAGCCTCTTGCCCAATTTCTCATTGGGGATTTCTTGGAGTAACAAATCAATTACCATTTTTTTGTTCACTACATTTCCTTATTTTTACAACTAATTTTCCCATGTTTTCTATAGACTGTCCATTTTGTGCATGACCTTATCTTCTCTCCACAGTGGGGAATACTCATCTCTTATGTTGGCCTTGATTACTTGTTGAATCAAAACTTTTCAATACCTTAAGTCACCAGTCTTAAAACTTACTTGAAAACCAGATTTTCACAGAAGCAGTTAGGTGGCACAGTGGATACATAGCTAGATCTGGAAGACCTGAATTCAAATCACATTTCAGAGTTATTTCTTGTGGGATTCTAAGTCACCTCAGTTTATTTATCTGTAAAATGGGGATAGGATAATAAGAATAGCACCTAATACTCACAGGACTATAGTGAAAATCGGATGAGATAATGATTGTAGAGCACTTAGCACCATGTTACATAGTAGATGCTTAATAAATGCTCATTATTTTCCCTTTATAATTTAATGAAGTACTTTGGGGGGTCTCAAGAAATTTAAAGTGAGGGGCAGCTAGGTGGCACAGTGGATAGAGCACCATTCCTGAAGGATCTGGGTTCAAATTGATCTCAGGCACTTAATACTTCCTAGCTGTGTGACCCTGGCTGGGCAAGTCACTTAACCCCAATTACCTCAGGGGAGAAAAAGGAAGAAAGAAATTTAAAGTGAACTGGAAAAGCAGTTTTTCACTAATGCAAAAAACTCTCCCAAACCAACACCCTGAGAACTTCTAATTAATGTCTCATGCAAATGACAAATCATAGAGGTATTGCTTGATTCTTTCCCTTTTCTCCTCATACATTCCAGTGATTTTCAGCCTTTTTTTCAGGGATATTTTAAATTGCTATCAAGTTGTAAAGAAACCTCCAGCTTTATTTTCTCTTCAGGTAGATACTAGTAGTTGGTATATTAATTTCCTGATTCATAAATTTCTTTTGGAGTAGTCCATAGCTGTTAATAATTCTTTCAGCCTAGTGGCTAACAAAAACTCTGTGTATCCTTCCCTCTCTTACTAATAATGTTTTTTTTTTCTCTATTAGAGTCCCTTTTCCTTTGCCTCACCCCAGTATTCCACTGCTCCTCATTTTCACCTCCTATTGAAAAGAGAAGAAAAAAAAAAAGAGAGAGGGGAAGAAAGTACATTCTTCAGCCAATTCCTATTTCCCTCTAGTCAACTTTTTTCCTCATTAATTCCTACATTTTATAAAGAAGAAAAAGGGAAAGAATACTGTCTTGCTTTGAATTCCCAAGTACTATTTTTTCCTCACCTATCTCATCCTTTAGTTCTTGCTTTTACACAGCATTGAAAATAATATTGAAAGTGAAGAAAAGAAAGAAATGAGAAGTAAGGAAATAGGAAGGAGTTAGAGAAGAAAAAAACAGGTTAAACTATCTCATTTTCTCTTCCCAAGACCCTTTCTTATCTTAAACCCCAGATTTTTATCCCTATTCAATTTAGTACTAACCTTACCACCTCTAATTGTCACATCCTACTAACCTCAGTGTAGATCTCTTCTTATCTATGAAGGGAGTCTCAGTCTCAGTTTCTTAGTCTCATTCTTGATGGAGATTCTTAGTGGAAACAGCCTACTTAGTAACTTAAAAATGATAAAATCTATATTTCTTATTTGGAGTGTGTGAATATAGCTGTGAGTGTGTGTGTGTGTGTGTGTGTGTGTGTGTGTGTGTGTGTGTGTGTGTGTTTTGATTTGGTATTTTCCAACATCTTGATCTGTAACTTGAAACATTGCTCCATTATTTTTGTTCATTCATGTCTGACTTTATAAACATTATTTGGGATGTTTTTTTGTTTTGTTTTGTTTTTGGAGAGATACCAAACTGTTTGAAATTCCTTTTTCAGCTCATTTTTAAATTAGTAAACTAAAGCAAAGAAGATAAAGTGATTTGCCCACAGTCATATAGCTTAATCAGTTTCTGAGGCCAGATTTGAACTCAGAAAATTGTCTGGCTCCAGAAATGACATTCTTCCTATTGCACCAATTAACTGCTTTATTATATGTTGTGTTATATATTTACTATGTATATATATAGCTACATATATCTAATGTAATTATAACATATTATTAAATATATGTTATTATAACATGTTTATAATTTAGAACATATATAATTATAATAATATATTTCCATATACATGATATTTAATAATGATATCCATAATCATTTCACATAAATGGCAGTTAGGTTCTATAGGGTTCTTGGATCTTCAGGGACATTTTGAGTTAAATAAGTTTTTGTAAACTAGCATGAAGACTTTGGACAATATTATTTCTTTGGGGAAAATTCCTGATTCTCAAACAATAGTTTGCAAACTGTTGGTAAGTTCTGAATCTGTCAGTTAAGAACTGTGTGATTTTTGAGTTCAAGGCATACATTTTCTGGAATATAAAAGAGGATTAAGAATGAACCAGGATTAATCCAATCCTTTTCCTCCAATCAGCACCATCTAAAAATGTTTTTTGGTCAATTCTTTTCTTTAAAATAATCAGGAATGAAGAGTACAGTACATAAATTTACTCAGAAACTATACTAATGTTTACCAACCATACTTAATGGAAAGAAGGACAGTAAAAGACAAGCAAGATTTTGAGAAATCCAGGTTCAGATCTTCCCTCTACAAATTTATTTTGACTGGTGGTTGCCACTAGTGACAGAACTATGTGACTCTGATCCAGTCATTTGAACATTCTGAAACTCAGTATCCTAAGATATAAAATGGGGATAATAGAAACCTGGAGTGCCTACTTTATTGGTTGTTTTAGAAATCAAATGAAATGATAATTATCATACACAATATAATTATATCACACATGTAATATAACATATTTGTATATATTACATATACATCTATCTATCCATCCATCTATCCATCTGTCTATATATCTATCTATCAATCAATCGATCTATCTTCTCTTAAATGCAGAACATTGTGTAGATAAAATCTCTTATCCTCCGGGAAGACACTGGCAACAATGCAAAATAGTAAATTTCAAAATACTATTGGTAGCCACTGTGGAGGATCAGGGAACGCTTCATGAGAGAAGTAGCATCTGAGTAGGAACTTATGACAATAAAAAAGAACATTTTTGAAAAATATCACAACTTAAGCAATGACACAAAGAAGGAAAAATGTTAAGGTTACAGAGTAGTCTACTTTGTCTAGAATGGTGGTTTCCAACTTAGGACCATAGAATGAACGCAACTGGTGTGTGATCAACCAATTATATCCCACCCTTCCTGATATTACCAGTAGTTAAACTTATCTCTAGAATAACCATATCTACCCTGCACTCCAAGTTTCCCCATTCTTCCTTCCCTCCTCTTTATATGCTGTCCATCTCCCTTGTTCTGAGCCCCAGCTTCCAACCCTCAAGGTAGTTATAATTTATTGCACAAGTATCAGGAGCATCAGCTATACAAATTCCACTGAGAAAATTCCAACATGCACCTCAGCATACCCAGCTCCTTGTCTGTTCTGAGCATGTCAGAGATATGATATTTGTTCTTTATGATACAGGGAAGTTACCAGTGAGTAAGAGAATAATCTGCCCTTTTTATTTTGAGTGGAATGGTGAGTCATATAGAATGAGCAAGCTTGAATGAGTTGTGACATATTATAGTTCTCATTATATTATTTCCTTTATCACTCACTAATCTTCTGAACTTTTCTTTTATATTTGAAGGCATTACCATCCTTTGGCTCCACTAAACTCAAGACTTTAACATCTCCCTCATTCTACATATCCAACCAAATGACAAATTGTGTTTCTTCTTCCGGCACCTTTCTGTCATCTATCTTCTCTTTTCTCATAATCACCCTAATTCAGCCTAGCCCAACTCATCTCCTGACTTCTGGACTATTGCAGAACTTCAGATTCTAATTAAATTATAATTCTAATTAAACTTCTAATTGATCACCCTGGCTCCAAGGCCCATTCCCAATCTACTTTCCATACATTGGCTGAATTGATTTAATTAAAGCATAGGTCTCATTATGTCATTCACTTAACCAGTAAGCTCCAGGCTTCCTATGGACTCTTAAGATCAAGTGCTATTTTATATTCATCTCATAATTTTAAAATTTATATTAAGCATGTAATTATTAATACATTACTAAGTGTAGAATATATATGCAATTTAGAAATAAATATACACATATTGAGGTTGTGGGATATGTTTTTTTTAAATGGTGGGGTATGTGACCAAAAAAATTGTAGTCTTCTGGACAAGAGTATCAAGTATATAGTAGAAATATGGCCAGAAAGACAGTGCTGCTAGATTGTGAAAGGCCTTAAATACCAAGCAGAACACTTTGAACTTGGCAATTAGGAGTGATGACATGCTTTCTTAAATTAATTAATCAATTAATTAAATATTTTCCCATTACATTTAAAACTTTTTTTACATTTATTTTTTAGATTTGTGAGTTCCAGAATTTGCCCTTATTCCCACATCCCCTCAATTTCCAATAAATGGGGGGTACAGTTAGCAATAGGAATTGTAAAAAGAATTTTGAAGCAAGTTTCTCTGATAAGGCATGATCATGTAGCAGGTGAGGTCATGGTTCTTATTTTTTATAAATTTGATTCAATTCCCTCTGTGATTGAGAAATTAAATCTTATCAGAGAAACTTGTTTCAAAATTCTTTTTACAATTCCTACTGCTAACTGTACCCCCCATTTATTCTATTCTCTCTCTTCTTTTTCACCTTGTTCATTTTCAAAAGTGTTTTGCTAGTGGGAGTCACTCCCTTCCTTAATATGCACTCTCTTTTATTACCCTCCCCCTTTTCCATATCTCATTCCTCTCCTATTTTCCTGCATGGTAAGATAGAATTGTATACTCAGGAAGTCTAAAAATTAGAAATGAATAGAGAATATATTTTAGACAATGGAAATAGCCTAGGTAAAGGTATGGAGGTGGGACATTGCTTTTCAAATCTGGGCATCAGCTGCTAGGTCAATTTGGTTGGAATATAAATAGAATGCATAAAATGAAGTAATAAGTCCTAAAAAGCTGCATTATAAGAATTTCTCGTAGAAATGACCTTAAATCTGTAAGGAAATTTGGAGCAATTCAGGAGAGAAGTTGGATGAATTCCTATTTTTACTCTGCCATTTTGGCTCAGCTTTCTCGATGAAATGATTTTGAATAGTTATGAGTTGACCATGGCTTGGTAAATTTTCTTAATTTTTCTCTCTCCTTTAGTAGAAAATTAAGAACAATACTCAAAATTAACTGGCATTTACTTCAAGCTTTTAGAATAAACTATCCTTCACTGTCTTTTTTTTTTTTTTAAATAAAATTAATTGCATCAAGCTTAGTTTTCTAAATTCACAATGGGCTTGCTTGGCTTTGCAATATTTTGAGCTATGTTTTTTAATGATACCAAGGTTTTTCTTTAGAAAGAGCTCATGTATTAGTAATATTCTCTTAGTATTGGTTATATGACTGAATTATAGAAACTCACAGTTGATTAGGAGTTGAAGTTAATAGTGACACAGAGAACAGCAGAAAGGGTTTTTAAACGTGTGAGGAGACTAGTTCATATTGTCAATTAATAATAATACAAGAGAAATAGTATTTGGAGGTCATCAAAGAGATGAATTACCACAAAAGAAGCTGTAGTAATAAGGATTTACTGATTGATACCCATATGTACCATTGATATCCATATGATTTCAAGATAGTTAGAGGAAAGGAACCTTTCCCCCTCCAGCATATAGAGTGGAATCCTTATGGGTAGCATAAAGGGAGATGTTACACTGGATGAAAGACTGTGGATGAAGTTTGGTGTCCATTATTTGCACTATAATTGCATTAATGGGATCATAAAAATTTCAAAATATCAAAGTATCTTCCCCTCCTCAGTGCTCACATTTCTTAATGTAGTTTAATAGACAAAAGATGGAATCCAATCAGAATCTTTCAAGTTTACCTGTCATTAGTAATCTGGCTCCAAGATCCAGCATTTGAAAGTGGCCATTTTATAGCCTAATTAGATATTGTCCTTCCCCTAGGAGATAGAACATTCTGCTTCGGAAACACCAAAGTTCTTGCATGTATCTCTGTTCCAGACTTACCACTAGCTAGTTGTTTGACTCTGAGCAATCTATTGATTATTGAAAGGGTTATGCTTTGCATCATTAATAGTTCCAGTTTCTCAATTGGAGTTCAGTTATAAGGAGAGCAATTATAGACCAATGTAATGGTAGTGCTGGATCAATGGGAAATTGTATTTAGACTTAGAAAATAGGTTGAGGACACACACACAAAAAAATCAAATCAAATAAGCAGTGAATATGTCTTCTCTGTACATGTTGTGCCCTTGGTGCTGGTAAGTAAAATCAGAAAATTAACTTTTGCTGACCTGTGTCTCAGGGTAGTAGTGAACATTAGATTTTGCACATAAATATGAAGTTCAGCTGGTAAATTACTGTTCTCTTGATGTTTATTTTTGTTTGAGGGGAACAGTTCATGAGTGCAATATGTTATCAAGGGAGCTTTCCTAAGCACTTTTCCCACATTTTTCAGAAATAAGTAAATGGATAATTATCATGTTTCTCACTTTCCCCTTGACACCCCTTTCAACCACAGCCTCAGAGGCAATCTTCACAATTTATAGTTGTATAAGAAATTACAGAAGAGAAACTGGGGGATTAGGTTAAGGTTATAGTTAGATTCTAGTTTCTAACATGTGAGAAAATAAATTGTTATGTAATTTTTATTGGTATTTTATCTTAGTTTTGTCTGAAGTAATATAATTTGTTTTGATAGCAATTATGGTTCTTTTATTTATTTATTTATTTATTTATTTGTTTGTTTGTTTGTTTGTTTGTTTGTTTGTTTATTTATTTGGTTTCTGGGTTAGCTTGCTACTGAATGGTCTTATTGCTCAAACCCCAGGTATATTATTAATATATGGAACTCTTCCTAAGAAACTTATTTTACTAAAGCAGATTAATACTTCTTTGCAATTTGTAGTTTTAATGAGTTGCTTAAGGTGATTTGCTTAGGGTGAGATAGCTAATGTAAGTCTGAGACAAGACTGACCCAAGTCCAATACTCTATTTACTCTACCACACTAGTTCTAATGAAAGTTTATAAGGATTTTAAAATGATTGACCTTGATCTTGGCACTAAATAGCTTTGCTACTCTTCTATAAATTGTAGATTATATTATATTATTTTTTGTGGAGTTGAGGTTGGACTTGGAGATCACTTAACAGTCATTCCAGTACTAGGGGCCATATTTAAAAATTACTACTGAAATACAGTCTAAAAATGGTTCTATTAGTTGTTTAAATTTGTTTGTATAGGAAATGCACACATATCACATGCACAAAAAAAAATTTTGTTTTCTTTCTGAACTATGTAAATGATGATGTTTTAAGTTTATAGTAGGTTTTTCTTGATCCCATTCTGGAAAATAGGTTACATAAGTATTATTGTTCCTATCTTATATCATATTCCTAATAAATGACAATTCTAAGACTCACATGTAGGCTTCCTGTTTATTTGGTCTTTAACTTGAATTTCTAAATTGTGAAGAACTCACTACTTTATGAAACTCTAGACAACCCTAATCTTTACAAAATACTTCCATAGTTGAAATAAAATTGCTATCTAGACATGAGCCCCAGGGTAACACAGACCAAATAATTTTCTCTTCCATATGATAGCACTTCCTGGAACTGAATAATTATCATGTCCTTTTTCTCCCCTTTTTTGTTTTTGTTATCCTTACCACACCTCTTCAATTGAAATATTCCTCATATGCTTATGCTTATGCTTTCAGATACTTTACTATTATGATAATTTTCTGGATTCATTTTAATTTGTTTGTTGTTTATTGTTTAGTCATTTAATCATGTCCAACTCCTTCTGACTCCAGAAACCATACTACATGCCTTTGCAAAGATACTAGAGTAGTTTGTCAGTTCCTTCTCCAGTGGATTAAGATAAACAGAAATTATGTGATTTGCTTAGCATCAAACAGCTAGTAAAGATCTTAGGCTAGATTTGAATTTAGGTTTTCTTAACTTCAGGCCTTGGAAGCTATCCATTAAGCCTTGATTTGTAAATATTCCTCTGAAAATGCAAGACAATTAAACTGACTTAATGTATTTTGGAAAGACAGAGTAGCTTAGTAGGTAATGGACCAATCTTGTAGCCAAGAGAATCTGATTAAATCATTCTGCCTCTAACATGCAAACTGTCTGATCACAATTTGCTTAATATCTCAATACTACTTTCCTCCTCTCAGAAATTTTTAAAGAATGTAATGAAGAATTGACTTTTAGTTATGCTTTGTAATTCCATCAGAGATTATCTATAGTGATCAAAGGACAAAATCGATAACACACACAAAAAGAAGTATACAATGATTGCTTCTGATGACACTATGGAATATAGGCTAAGATTATATTAACTGTTTTAAATAGCTTCATTGCTCTGTTGGCTTATTGAGATTGTAGACAAACAAAACTCTCAAACCTTTTTTTATGATATACTAATTCCATCCCAGAGCACACTCAACTTATATTCAGTTCAGTTCAAGACCTATATTTTTGAAATTGATTTTTTTAACCCAAGTGTAGGACTTTGTATTTATCCTTATCAAATTTCATTATAGCAATTTGGGCTTAATTTCAGCCTGTCAGAATCACTTAAATTAGAAAAGAAGCATGTTCACTAATATAACTGTTACCAAAATTTATAATATTGTCAATTGTAATCCTATCTTTTCCTTACCTTATTCCTTCCCTTTTGATAAAGTGCTTATTAAAAGACATAAATATTTCTGCTACTTTTACAACAGATTTTCAAATAAAGGCAAGCTTATTCATGAAAATAAATTTCACTTTCATTTCTGAATATATCCTTCAGCCTTTGTTGCCCTAAAAGTCCTTTTTTGTAACTGTCACCTCCACCACAAAAAATTTAAAAGAAAAATAAAGAGAGAAAAAAGCAGTTTACCCAAACTAACAAGTATATCATTTGAGTGTGACAATATATGCAATGTTACATATATATATTGTCCCTACTTCTTTAACAATTGTAGCATATTTTTATCTTTTTTTAAGGAACAAATTGGTGTCTTAGAACTTAATAATATTTCATTTAGATCTGTATACCACAAATTGTTTAGCTATGCCCTAATTGATGTACATCTATTTTGTTTCTAGTTCTTTGCAATTTCTCTCTATCTCTGCCTCTTCTCTTCCCTGCCACCCCCACTGTGCTGTTTGTTATTTTGGTTAAATTGTAACTTGCATTTTGTCAGTGATCTTCCTCAGTCATATACTTAGAAGTAAGATATTAGAATAAAAAAGTATAGATATTTAAAATAGTTTTCTAATTGTAATTACATATTGTTTCCAGAAGAGTTATACCAATTCATAACTTATTAGAGTGTTTTACTTTTTCCAATCCCTCCACAGCTGAGAATAAGAAGCATTTATTACTATTATTAAATAAGGTATTGTAGTAGCATAAAATAATGGACTCAGTTCTCAAAGAGAACAATTTACTTAGAGAGATAAGCCATATACTTTATAAGATCAAGCATTTCTTTTTATTTAAAAGCATAGTCAAGATGATGGTTGAACGGTTCAATAAAAATGCCTTAGTACAACTTTATATGAATGTATATTTTTTTGTAAATCAAAGTAGAGTAAAAACCTCTGGTGGATATAAGGGATGCAATTTTGAAAACGAGGTGACATTACTTCATATAAAACTCAGATCAAAATGGGTACATGATTTGGGCATAATGTAAAATTAGAAAAGCAAGAGATACTTTACTTATCAGACCTTTGGAGAAGGGAAGAAATTATGACTAAAGAAGAACTAGAGAACATTATGAAAGGCAAAATGGACAACTCTGATTACATTAAATTAAAAAGGTTTTGCACAAACAAAACCTACGGGAAAAAAGATTAAAAGGAAAGTACTAAACTGGGAAAAATTTTAAAGCTAGTGTTTCAGATAAAGATCTTATTTCTAAAATAGATAAAGAACTGTGTCAAATATTTAATAAGGCAAAGTATTCCCCAGTTGATAAAGTCAAAAGATATGCACTGACAATTAAAGCCATATATAGTCATATGAAAAAAATGCTCTAAATCCCTATTGATTAGAGAAATGCAAATTTTAAAAAACTCTGAGGTATCATCTCACACCTCTCAGATTGACTAAGAAGATAACAAAAAATAATAATAAATGTTGGAGGGGATGTAGAAAACTAATTAACTAATCCATTGTTGGTGGAATTTGTGAAATGATCCAATCATTCTGGAGAGCAATTTGGAACAATGCCCAAAGGGCTATGAAACTGAGCATACCTTTTGATCCCATAGTGCCATTACTGGAGGTGTATTCCAAGGAAATCAGAAAGGAGGGAAAAGGGCCTTTATGTACAAAAATGTTAGTAGCAGCCCTTTTAGTAGTGGCAAGGAACTGGAAAGGGAATAGATCCCCATAAATTGGGGAATGGCTGATAAGTTGTGGTATATGAAGTTAATGGAATATTATTGTTCTATTAAAAAAAATGATGAACAAGTTTATTTTAGAAAGACCTGGAAAGATTTACATGAACTGATGTTGAGAGAAACAAGCAGAACCAAGAATTACCTTGTACACAATAACAGCACTAATGTGCAATGATCAACTATGAAAAACTTGGTTCTTCTCAGTGCTTCCCTCATCCCAGGCAATATCCAATAGCTTGGATAGAAAATGCCATCTGCCTCCAGAAAAAGAACTATGGAGATTGAATGTAAAACAACACATGCCATGTTCACTTCTTTTTTCTGTTTTTTTTTTTTTCCTCTCCTATGGTTTTTCCCTTTTGTTCTGATTTTTCTCTCCCAACACAATGATATGTAAAATAAAATGATATGTATTAAAAATAAATGAATAAATACATGAATAAAATAGACAAATAACTGGAAAATACAAAATAAAATGGACAAGTAATTGGAAAAAAAGAAAAAGGAAATGAAAGGACATAATTTTAAACTCTTGTCTAGGCCACAAAAATAACCTGTCTGGGTTCTTTTTAAGAACAAAATCAGAATTGCAGATGATAAGTTCAGTGAGACTTTTCAGAACTGAGACATCTCCACTAATTTTGGTGATCACAGAAGGTCTCATGAAATAGCTTGGATCTGACTTTGCCTTCAGTTATAACTGCAGGAATAAGGGGAGGAATAGGGTATGTGTTATAGGCAAAAAGCCAAATAAGGTAAGTCTTATATGTATGTTATGTTTAAGGGTCAATGATGGATTTGTTCAGTTAAAGTATAGGGTTAATTTAGAAAAGTAATAGGACATGAATTTGGAAAGGGAGTATTACATAGTTTTAGGTAAGGAGAAAAGCTATCTAGAACAAAACAGTAGTATGGGTGGTAGTAATATTTGATGATATATGATACCATACAAGGTATTTGGTGGAATAACTGAAAATAAAATAAAACAATACAAGGAATGTATTTTGTAGTGGAAAAATTTCAGCTTAATATCAATGAAAAATAAATCCTGACAATTAGAGCTGTTGGAAAGTAGAATGGATTGTCTCAGGAAGTTGTATGTTCCCCCTCATTAGAGGTCACCATACAAAGCCCAGGCAACCAAGCTTCTAACCCAGGTCCTGTAGCCATCATTTAAGAAAGCAAAGAGTAGTGGAAAAGGGGATGACCAACTTTACCAAGTCATGTCAGGTCAGATTGGACAGCCTAGATGAAGTAGCAAAACATACCAAAAATAGAGCAGTGGGCCTGAGATGTATTCTTTACAGTGTTTTTGTGACTGAGAAGCTGAGATCAAATGGGCATTAACATAGGCATTTTTCAGTGAGTCATAATTGGAGCCTATAAAAGAGAAATAAAAATGGAGACTGAGAGGAAAGGACATGTACTTGTAATATCTGATAGGTAGAAAGTAATGAAATTTGAGTTCTATCTGGATATGAGAAATGTTAGAGGACAAGAAATGTTCTATGAAAAAGAAAGTCAAGTATCCACATAAAACATTTTTATTGTGCACTTCCATCAGGTTGAAAAAATATTTCACAAGAAATATAAGACATGAGGTATTCCATGGCATGACTAAGCTATTATAATTTTTTAGACTGTCATAAACTTTGAGTTTGAAGGCATCTTGGTAATCTAATATAAGATTTTGCTCTAAGCCTTTGACCATATCCTAAATTTAAAAATGAAGAAACTTACAGCCAGTGGCACTGTTTAAGGTCTCAGAACTGAGCTAGAGTGCCATAGGTTTCCAAGTTTCCTTCTGGGAACCAGAATAACATTTAACTGGGAAATGTTTAACAAAATAAAAAAAAAAATGCCACACCACAAAGATAATGCTAATTTGTCATTTTTAGGCATTATGTGGCTTACAGGGATTCCATTTCTATTGAGTTTGATACCAGTATATCTCCCCAGTATACCACCAGTTTTTTTCCCTTATAACATTTCATTTCTCATTAAAGCTAAAGAGAAAATAATCAGCAATCAGCATAGCGTTGTTATAATGCAGAATTGGTGCTGATTTTTGCTCACATTTCAAAGTACTTAATTAATGAATACAATATCCTGAACTATGCTAGTTTCAATCAATTATGTTGCCAGGGAAAGTTCCTTCTACTTAGAATAGATCTATAAAGCAAAAATTTATTATCAAATTAAAAGTGACATTTGGGTTGGAATCATCCAAGTAATCCAAATTAATATTTTTCTAAGTCCACAAAATTAGAAGGATGAAAAAAGAACGTTTACATTTCCAAGCAGGTAGTACAGATAACAGTGAGTAGGAAAAGAAATTCAGCCTATTAAATGAATTAGTCTTTTCCCATTATAAACATCTTTACTTATGTAGATGTCTGTGCAATTTTAATAATGATCATACTGAAAGAAATTGCCTAGTGTTGTAAAAGGATACTTAAATATCACTATTCAACCTTTCTGCATAAAGAAAGGACAAGCCAGAATACATAATTCACAATTTAACAAGTTGAAAGGAATGACCTTGTGAGCTGAGCACAAAACTACAAGGAGGAATTTAGAATTCCATTCCATATAGTTCATGCAGCTACATGCTTTCTTCCATCACTTCCATGTAAATGACTCAAATTTGAAATATCTCTGCCCTCTCCTGTGTTACAAATTCACATAAACAACTATATATTAGACAATCCTGTGATAACAAAGGGAAGATTGTGAGGTTTGGTCAGAAAACAGCAATAATAAATTAAATAAACATATATAATAAGTGATAAATATATATTACATGTTTATAGTATATATAAAATATA
The DNA here is from genome assembly GCF_048593235.1 of Sminthopsis crassicaudata. Taxonomy (NCBI): domain Eukaryota; kingdom Metazoa; phylum Chordata; class Mammalia; order Dasyuromorphia; family Dasyuridae; genus Sminthopsis; species Sminthopsis crassicaudata. The sequence continues at coordinate 393,240,221 of NC_133620.1, read as the reverse complement.
ATTACAATCCTATAGCCACTGTGCAACTTAGCTGACCAAATACCTAAATTCAAAATCTGGCTCCTCCACTTACTTCCTATGACTTTGGACAAGTATCTACCCTCTCTCAGCCTGTTTCCTCTTCTTAAAAATGGGGAAGTTGATCTAAATAACTTCAGCAGTTTATAATCCTGTGATCTTATGACCCATCTATGTATTCTGCCAGCATTTCAAATTCTATAAATCCAAAATTGGTTTCTTATTTCTCCTTCAAAATTACTTATTCCCTCTCTCAGATTCCTATAGTTAATAATACTACCATTGATATCTTCAACATAGAGAAGAGCTAATCCAATTCCAATTGATCAATGATGGACAGAATCAGCTACACCCAGAGAAGAAACCCTGGGAAATGAGTGTGAACTGTGAACATTTTTTGTTTTTCTCCCCATGTTATTTTTACCTTCCGAATCCAATTCTTCATTTACAACCACAACAAAATTCGGTTCTGCACATATATATTGTACCTGGGATATACTATAACATATTTAATATGTATGGGAATGCCTGCCATCTAGGGGAGGGGATGGAAGGAAGGAGGGGAAAATTCGGAACAGAAGGGAATACAAGGGATAATGTTGTAAAAAATTACCTATGCATATGTACTGTCAAAAATGTTATAATTATAAAATTAATAAAAAAATTTTTAAAAAATAATAATACTATCACTGAACTAGACACTCATTATTAAAACTTGGATATTATATTTTATTCCTTCTCTCTTACCTATTCTATCAAATCAATTTCAAAGACTACTGCCATAGGATATTTCACATCTTTTTCCTTTAACATATTATATATGTTTCAGCAGCCTTCTTCCAGAATTTAGACTAAAGCTCCAGGGCATGTAGGACAGCATAGCTTCGCCTCTTTAAGCAACCTGATGGGCAGGTTACTAATGAGATCAAGATCAAGACCAGATCTAAAATAGGGAGAGAACCACCAGGGGGGAAGAAGTACCTCATTATGGTTACTAAGGAGTTCTGGTTGGGAGTCTATATTTACTAAACTTAGAAAGACCATTGTTTTAGGATCATAAACTACCATTCCTAGAGTTATCTTATATTTAGTATTTGAAATTAGTGCTTTAAACAAGGTATTATTATTATTCCAACATTTTTATTTAATTGATCATTCTGAAGAAATACCATCTGCTACTTCTTCACTAAGTTCCATAAGGGTAGATTCACAGAAATGCACAGAAGGGGATCCAGAAGCTAGCTATCTAGCTTAATCAATAGCTAATCAAAAATCTCTTTTAAAACATCTCTGATGAGTAACTTACTCTTGATGGTAAAATGAGATGTTGGCATAGATAGAACCAGATTTCTTCCTCTTTATGTGCTCATTCTATCCTACCATGGACCTGGAACTTACATCTCAGGTATCCTCAGAGACACATTTTGGGTTATTAACTAACTTCTAGCATGAATCAAAAGCAACCCTTATATTTTCCTATACTCCATAGAGGAATTTCCTCCTCAGAAATAAAATGTAAGATGAATGTAAATTTTCATGGGAAGAAAGGCATGCAAATCTGAGAGCTATCAGAAGAAAGTTGTGGGATGAGACAATGGAATTGGGTGGACAGCGATGAAAAATGGCCTAATATTTAGACCTACAGACTTGGAAGATCTTTGAAGAGCTCATATGATCCAATAATTATTCTCTATACATTAATGAGAAATAATATTGTTGTTAGTATATTCAGTTTCAATCTATTACCATAAAAGTTAAGTGAGTATCAGAAAGTATTTTTTAGAAAAACCAAAATTTTCTTCTACATCTACATTTTTAAAATAATAGAACAACATTAATATCACACATGTGCATGCACACATATATTGATCATTCTCCAAAATAGATGAAATATAAAGATATATTTAAAACTAATTAGAAGGAAATGAAGAGAATAAATGCACTAAAGAAATATCTTCAGACAGACATGAAATGAATAAATTTACTCTGCATTCTCCTTTAAAACTATTTTTTTCCTTTACCATTATTTTTTTTAAAAAATCAGTATTCCCTTGTGAGAAGCTTTACACAATTGTATTGTAAAGCTTGGGATTTTTATCTCATCTTTTCCAAAAATATCTGCTTTGCTTTGGGGAATGACTATTGATTGCATTTTTTATTAGGAATTACTAAGAATTTACGCTTTATTAGACCAAGTGTATAGCAGAATCCTGAGGCAATGTCAGACCTCTGAAAGTTTTGAACTAAAGTAGGAAATTACACAACCTTGACCAAACCCATAAGAGGGGGAATGACTTTATTACTTACCTACATGAAAATGATTATTAAACTTAGTCAAATGGCTTTCCACTGTCTGTAGTGCAGTTTTTGATTTTCCTAGAGATCTCATCCTGAATGCTTTAAATAATGTACTCAATCCTCAGAGTATGTGAATCTTTTCTGATTTCCCTCCAGCTAGTATTGATATCCCCACAACTTACTTTGCATTAATCCCGGATATATGCTATGTATTCTTTTACATGTATATGTTGTTTCTGCTAGTAGAATGTAAGCATCCTTCAAAACCCACAACTTCATTTTTAGTTTTGTATTTCCATTGTAGATCATAGTGCATGGCACATAGATAGTGTTTAATAACATCCTTCCTGACTTTATAATACATTATGATGAACTAGGAATAACTTGGCATAATAGAAGAGACTCTGAACATGGGTTTAGGAGCTTTGGTTTAAATTCAGGCTCTGATATTAGTGTAATGGGCATATTTCTTCACCTTTCTTTTTAAATTATTATTATTTTTTAATTAATTTTATAATTATAACATTTTTGACAGTACATATGCATAGGTAAATTTTTACAACATTATCCCTTGCACTCCCTTCTATTCCTAATTTTCCCCTCCTTCCCTCAACCCCCTCCCCTAGATGGCAGGTATTCCCATACATATTAAATGTTATAGTATATCCTAGATACAATATATGTGTGCAGGATCAATTTTTTTTTTCTTCACCTTTCTCAGCATCAGTTTTCTTATTTGTAAAATGGGGATGTTAATACTTTCATTATCTACAGGGCTAGTAGTAGGAAAGTGTTATAGAAATATAAAGTTAGATTGAGACCTATTGGTTGAGGCTAAAAATCTTCTGCTACTAGCATTGCCTCTTTCTTCAGTTTCTTCTGTGATCTCAAGGAAAGTATATTAAGTCCTTGTTTTAAATTATAACATTATGTATTAACTTCTTAATTAGACTTACACATATTTGTATCTAATGTCTAATCTCTCAGAGAATAAGAGGGAACAAAAAGGAGAAAAAAGAAAGTTAAATGATACCTTTATTTAAAAAACACAACAAGTTTACATAGATTTTCAGTTTCTTGTTCAATTTTTTCTTTCTACTCTACTGTTATAGTAATACTTATTTTTATTTTTTGAGTTCAGAATAAAATAAATGAAAATTTAAAAAGAGTGGTGCTAATAAGAATGTAATAAATTGTTGTTTGATGTGAAATGTCTTTGAACTATGTTCTTTCAAAAAATGAAACAGTTATAAAATCATTATCTATAAAAGAGATCTAATAATATTTTTTTTACCCTCCCAGCAGTATTACGATAAATCAATGAGAGGTTAAATTTCACTTTAGAGACTGCTGCCCTTCCATTTGATTCTTTTGAATATGAAATCATAGCAGAGTTGGACAGAAACTAAGAGGTCATCAAATCCAACTCATACCCAAAGGAGAATGGATTTAATGCAATCTCTCTCTCTTTCTCCCTCCCCATGCCATATAAAATTTCCCTGCCTCTGTTTTTGCCAAAGTTTTGTTTATTTTATTTTTAGATCAGTGGTCCTCAAACTTTTTGATTAGGGGGCCAATTCATTTATCCCTCAGACTGAAGGAGGGCCAGACTATAGTAAAAACAAAAACTCACACTGTTTCCGCCCCTCAGCCCATTTGCAATAACCCGGCGGGTAGCATAAACGTCCTCAGCAGGCCGCATCTGGCCCGCGGGCTGTAGTTTGAGAACCCCTGCTTTAGATCAATCTAGAGTAATGTTAATAACTAAGCCAAAGCTAGTTTTGGTGGCAGCAAAAATATCTTATCTCTGAGAAGATGGTATTCCTATTTTCTTGAGGTCAAGGGAAAACTAGGATAGTTGTACTTATTGCACAATGCAAATACCTTGATAGCAAGGCAGTGTTATGATGGATAAAACCTGGTAACAAAGTCCTGGGAGATTTGAGTTACTCCTTTGATTTTTTTTTTAATTTCCCTTTTCATTCTCTAGAATATCAGATAATTTTTCTGTACCTAGGATCATTCCTCATAAAAATGTTCATTTTGGTCAACTGTGCACACACAAATTATATATAAATATTTGGTACTTGGTGGCATCTTCCAGATTCCTTTTGTATCAGCTATTCAAGATCCTAGTCACAAAGGAAGGAAAAATGGATGTGAGTCTGAATTGAATTAAGTACATATGCAATTGCATTCCAAAGCTAAATAAAAATAAATGCTTTCCACATTTTAAACTATTTCTTACTAACTAAACTTCATATTTCATCTCAACAAATGTTATCAAAAATTCATTTTAACTAAGAAGCATTGTGATGTAGTACTTGTAGTGATGAACTGGGGAGGTCAAGAAAATGCCATTTGTGACACTAGTAATATAATCAGGAACAGGTCATGTAAACATTCTGAACCTCAGTTCCTTTAATAATGCATGTATTATCTGTCACAAAGGATTCTTAGGTTCAAATGGAATAGTGAAGATAAAATATTTTGCAAACTCTAAAATTCCTTATGAATACCAATTGATATTTTGACAATTAAAATGGAAGGTTCCCAAAAGGAGGATGAAGGGGTTGCGATGAGCAACCTTAAGCTCTATTACCTTGACAACAAGAAATTATGTGAGAGAAGTGTTTTAAGTGTCAAAAATATGTATAACCTGAAAAAAAGGGGTCCTGGTCATGTGTTAAGAGCAAAGAATAAAGTATTATTCATATGTTTCTCTGATATCTCAAAATATCAAAATAATTTGAAAACATCCTTTAAAGCTATTGAGATACCTTTAGTAAAAATGTTTTTTGTGGCTATGACTTTTTTTTTTTTTTTTTTTTTTTTTTGGTTTTGCTTTTTGGTTTGTTTTGTTTTTAGAGACTAGCTTTTTCTATCTGGCCTAAGTGAGAAGTTGTTGTTCAGTCATTTCAGTCATATCTGGTTTGTTACCTCATTTGGAGTTTTCTTGGCAAAGATATTGGAGTGGTTTGCATTTTATTCTCCAGTGGATCCAGGCATTTTTGTCAGACAATCAAAGATTATGTTATTTGTCCAGCTAAGAAGTGCCTTAATCTGTATTTGAACTCAGATCTTCCTAACTTTAGGCCCAGGGCTTTCTCTGCTGACTCACTGGCTATAGGCTAGAAATCCAGTAATCCAATTCTACTCCAAATTAATGGAGCTTTGACCAACTACATTCCTGAAGTAAGTCAGTTCAACCTTTCTTAGAAAAATTTGTGGCCTGCTGTCCCTTCAGTCTTGTTAAAATAATGCCAAACATAATACACACAACTGATTGGCACTGAAGCTCAAAATCCCTAAGTGCAAGAAATTTGCCAGTCTTAGCCTCCCAATTAAGTGAGATTACAGACATACAGCATCACACCTGATGATTTGACATTCTTGGGAACATTTACAGAAGAACATTGGCAAGAATTACTCAAAATAAAATAGCATGAATAGGTAACAATCTGAATTGCTGAAGGCAGTGCTCTCATGCATGAGATCATAGAGGCATTGAAATATTTAGATATTATATCAATTAAAATTGGGCAAAGATATACACATTTCTTTATAGGTAATAGAATGGATATTTCAGATATACTATGTTTTGTGGCAGTAGTATCTTAATTCTCAAAATGATTTTATTGAAAAAATTCTAACCCTTAAATAATTTAAGTAAAAATATACTGAGCCAAGTAGACTGAAGTCCATCCATTATTGCTTTCTTTAAAGCATCTAGTTTCTTAGAATTTCTCCAGCAATTTAAACCTTAAAGAAAAGGACACATTTGAAGATAATGCTCCAATAAAGCATATGGCATTCTGAGATAACACATGGCTCAGAGAAAACAGATCTAAGCAATATGTTATCTCACAGTTCCAGGATGCTTTTGGAAGGATTAGAATATGGAAACTCTCCCCTAGTTGTCCTTTATTGCTCCCCCTCCCCAAAAGAAACAAAATCAGCTAATATAAAGGAGGGCAATCTGTAAATGTAATATATATTGATTATTTTATCCTATATGTAAATAACCATGATTGTAAGAGATTCCATAAAACATTGATGAAATTAGATAAGAAAAAAACTTTTGAATGGAAAGGCAAACATATTGAAAACTGGATTTTTTTTCTGGCATAAATGACCAGAAATATAGTGAGTATGCGATAATCAATAAAAAGAAGAAATGACAAATTCAGGAGGCCATCTTGGACTACACCCCCCATCTACAATCCAAACTTATAAGAGATTAGGATAAAAAGGTGAGGGTATATTGTATTCTCTGAGCTCATTCCTGTTTTTTTTCATAGAATTGGTTCTAGCTTGTTATTGTGTTTGAGATATATAAGAATAAAATTGTACTTCATTCTTTCTTTGACTAGCCTTTGTTGTTTACATATTTCTATCCCAATTCCACACTTATTTGTTTCATCTTTTCATTTTGCTGTGACACCTAGTTATTGTCTGGTAGGCATGTTTTTACCCTCTCATTGTACTGTTCATACTTTTAAGAACTTTTATGGTCTTTGAAGAAAATCATAGCTCTTCTCAAATGAAGTATGACTCTTTAAAGAGTAGTTTAAAACTGATAATTCATATTTATTTGAACATGAAGGCTGGAAGAAATCTATTAGATCATGTTGAACAATCTGTTTTATACACAAAGATTTCAGAGAGGAGAAATCACTAATAAATAAACTATCAGCATCCAAACCTCAAAATTGGAAGAGGACACCAAGGTAATTGAGAGCAGGAATCTTTAACTTTTTTTGTGTTAAGACCCCCTTAAAAATCTGGCAAAATCTATGTCTTAGAATAGCATTTTAAAAATACACAAAATAAAATATATAGGATTACAAAAGAAACCAATTACATTGAAATACTTATAAAAATATTTTTAAAAAGTCAAGTTCATGAATCTTTGTTTGAGAACCACTGACATAACTATTCTCGCAATATAGTGATCTGAAATAATTCCAAAGGACTCATAATAAAAAATACTATCCACCTCTAGAGAAAGAACTGATAGAATCTGAATATAGGTTGAAACATACTATTTTTCCTTTCTTTATTTCCCTAGTTTTTTTTTTTTTTTTGGTCTGTTTTCTTTCTCAACATGACTAATATGAAAATAGGTTTTGTATGATTGCCCATACATAACCAATAGCTAAATGCTTAACATCTCTGGAAGGCAAGGAGGAAAGGGGAGGAGGGAATCTGGAATGCAAAATTGAAAAATAAAAGAATGTTAAAAATGATTTTTACATACAATTTGGAAAATATTTTTTAAAACAGAACTAGAGATCTGGTCTAACTCACAACTAAATAAGGGGAAAATTTTTCTCTCTCAACTTCCCCCACTCCAACATAACTAACAAAAGGTTATCTAATCTTTTTTGGAGAAGAGACCTCAAATGAGGTGGAATTCATTGTATCCATTTCAGTTTTAGATTCCTCTAATTATTAGGCCCTTCCCCTCTGACATCAAGCCTAAGTTTATCATTTCTTTATATCTTCTTTCCACTCACTGCTTCTCATTCTGCCCTCTGGAGACATCTAATTGCTATTTCAAATGGCAAACCTTTAAATAAATATATGAAGAAAATTATCATATTTATGATAATTGTCCCTCATTTCCTTCTACTGATACTCAAATTAGAGTGTTGGAACATTAGAGATCATTTTTATGGTACCTGATAAACAGTAGGCTTTTAATAAATGCTTGTTGATTAATCAAATGAATACAAAATTCAGCCCTTTCATCTTTGAGCTAAAGAAACTAGGTCCAAAGATGATAAGACTCTCTCTCTCTGTCTCTGTCTCTGTCTCTGTCTGTCTCTGTCTCTGTCTCTGTCTCTGTCTCTCTCTCTGTCTCTCTCTGTCTCTGTCTCTCTCTCTCTCTCTCTCTCTCTCTCTCTCTCTCTCTCTCTCTCTCTCTCTCTCTCTCTCTCTTTCTCTGTCACATACATACACACACTCACCAACACACAGACATCACAAACACATATACAAAAACTCAGTGACAGATGTAGGATCAGAACACTGGTTTTTAGACTCCCATTTCAGTTTAAATTCTATTACAGTGTATTGTCTGCTTAACAAACGTATTAAGATTTTCAATGGTGAAGTTGTGATTATGATCTGGAGGACTTAGATTTTCTTTAACATACTACATGATAAATGTTCCATCATTAAATATTTTAAGAACCTTCATTATACTCCTCCTTAATTATGCTATGCTCTTATTTTTTCAGACCTGATGGCCTGAGAATCAATCAGCTGTGATTGTCTCTGTGCATAGAGTGGGACAAAGGCATGTGAGCTGGAAATAAATCAAAGATAAAGCACAATGTGCAAAAGAGTTCCTAGATAGAGATCAAATGACCCTGCTCTTGAAGGAAATAAATGCTACCTATACCTTTATATTCCTGGTCCTACTCTAATTTCTGCTCTATTTCCTTTGTTGGTCTCTATTCCTGACAATTTAAGTGAGGGATTCTTCTTAGGGCAAGTTAGGTGGTATAGTGAATACAGTATCAGACTTGGAATCAGGAAAATTCATCTTCCTAAGTTCAAATTTGACCTCAGATACTTACCTAGCTGTGTGACCCTGGGCAGGTCATTTAACCCTTTTTGCCTGAGTTTCTTTATCTATAAAATGGGCTTGAAAAGGAAATCTACTATTTATCAGGTACCATATAAATGATGTCTAATGCTCCAGGACTCTAATTTGAGGATCAGGACTCTAGCAAAGACAAAAAGCTATTATACTTTTTGAATATCATTAGGTGAATCTTTTTTTTTTTTTTTTTTGGTTCCTTACAACTTTGCTGAAATGCCTAATGATCCCTTCCCAAAAGGTCATTTAAGGAAGAATCAAAGCAAAGAGCATTAGAAATCGGTGAATTTAATCCAATTTTCTCATTTTTCAGATAGGGATGAATTATGTTTTAAAAGTATATTGATGTTGACTGTTCAAAACAATACAAATTTCCATAGTACCAATATAATAAATGATCGTAAAAATTTCTAGTTCAAGACACAAAATTCTATGTAACCTATAACATAAATGAAATAATGCAAACATTTATTCTTGGTTTGACATCCAACTAAGCTACATCAAAGCTTAGAGAAGTTACAAGGCTTGCCTGGGGCTACAAAATTATTTAGTGAAAGAGATAAAAATGGGATATGGAATTCCTTGTTCCTTCTGTTATCATTCCTCCCTACTCTGCCTCCTACTTCAGCCCCTATATTTAACTCTCAAGTTAAATATACTTAAAGCATACTTATTCTCCCAAAGAACTGCTCCTAGATGAGCTCTCTATCCATTATACCATGTTGCTTTTCTTAAGAAATTTGCATGAAATCTTTTAATAATACTGATAATTTTAACTAACACATATAATCTCAATACTCCAAAGGATCTGTGAATTTATCAATGTTCCCTCCAAAGTTACAGATTACCATTCATTCATATCTACACATACTATGAAAACTTTGTCCATACCTTCCAATAAATTGGCTATAAGTGACATACTTATGAGGATCTTCCTCACTTTGCAATAGATTTTCAGTGACACCAGTGGAGAATATATGTTGTACATTAGTTATCCTCTCACTCTCTAAATATGAACAACTTGATATATTGTAGTCACAACTACCATGCACTTCTCTATTGTTCTCTGAGTGATATTCATTTATATGTTCTTGGCAAATTAGAGTGAACAGGGATCTGAAGTCAGCAACCCTAATGAGATTTGGAATTAAAAAGATGACTTTTTTCCCCAAGAAAGAAGCTTGGAAAAATTAAGTTATTATTGTAATTTTCCAGAAGCAATTCAGGCCACTTTTTTCTCTCTGATTTTTGACCCACTTGTTTCTTTAGAGTGTCTATATAATATAAAATTATTGTTGGAAGAACTCCATAAGCAATCTTTTTTAACTACGAGTAATAATCAGGACAATCTGAATTTTCAGGCACTTAAAAGAAAAACTACATAGATAGTTAGGCCATTCTTAAGTGGTTACAAATTTAATCCAGGTGACTATGAAAGACCTAGGGCTAATCAACCAGCAAAGAAAGGCATATCTGGAAGTCACTAGATCTTTTCCCCCTTGATCTGAGTTTCATTGTTCCCAAGGAAAAGATCCTTCTCTACCTATTGTCTAATACATATTCTCTTATATATACTTTCTCTGATTTCTAATTTGCTATTGAGTTGGATAAATTAATTTTTGGCTACTGTTATGTGTGTTTATTGTAGAACTCTTATTTAGTGGGAAGGACATCAAGTCCTAGATATAAAACTTGGAATCCCCTTCCCCCTCCCATAAGGAATAATGAGTAGAGTTAGATTAAACCTGAAAATCACATTGTTGAGATTAATAATATTTATAGGGACAGATGTAATTCTAGCCTGTTATTTAAGAGAACAGAGTGATCAAGGTTTGTCCCTAACTTCCTTGTCCTCCTCCTGGAAGGAAATGGAATCTCCCTTGGAAAAGGATGGAAGGAGAAGAGTCTAATCTATTCCCTCTTTCTTTTAGTCATACAAAGACATCCATAGGCCATTTAGGGGAAATATTTCTCCTGCATTAATGATTCAGATCTTTAAAAAAAAAAACTACATAGTTGTTAAAAGGTGGATTGTTTCCTTCAAACACTTTATATTTTTTGTGTTTATTGACTTTTAAATATGACTTTTGTTCTTGCTGTTGTGATTGAGTTGTTTTTCAATCATGTCCAACTCTTTGTGACCCCATTTCTTAGCAAAGTTAGTGGAACGATTTGTTATTTCCAGATGAAGAACTGAGGCAAATAGGATTAAGTGACTTGCTCAAGATCACTCAACTAGGAAGTATCTGAGACCATGTTTGAATTCAATAAGTTGATCTTCCTGATTCCAGGCCCAAACTCTCTCCACTGTACTACCTATATGCCCTTCAGATATGGTTTTAGATTTTGCAGAATGATTTACATGAATTATCTCACTCGAGTATTACTTTATTCTCCTGAAGGAGATGCTATGGTATTAAAGTTCCCTTTGTCAAACTGAAATTCAAAAATTTTCATTGACTTATCCATAAGGCCATAAAACTAATAGCTGTTGCAACTTGTACATCCAAAATTGGAATCCAATTCCAATTCTGAATCCAAGAATTCCTGAATCCTAGTCCATTAGAATTTAGGCTTCAGTTTCCTTATCATAAATCAATGTTATATGCTTCTTTCTATTTACTTAACTCACAGTGTAGATGAAATAATATTAAGCATGCTCTTAACCTAGGAGTCCTGAGATATCCTGAGTTCAAGTGACAAAAATTAAGCTGTAGGCAACTAGGTTTCCAGTGTGGGGCACAGCTGGGGTAATAGTGATAAAATCAGGCTAGACATAGCTTTTTGGCAGGGAGCGGACATTTGAGGTGACATAGGGTGCAGATTAAGCCAGGCAGCTGACATCAGCAGTACTCACACTTAGGAAGGCAAATTTCAAGGCTATCTGGAAAAGTAGGTCATGTATAGAAAGCTCAAATATAGAGGACTTTGCTTTATTAGGACAGAAAGACTTCAGGAAGAGTCAAGTCAGTACACAGGGAGGAAAATATCATTATGACAAAATACTCTATTTGGTTGAATTTGCTTGTTTTTAAAAGGGTCTCACCTCATTTGTGCTTGTCTTTTTCTATCAAGAACAGAAAATTGCAGTTTCCTCAGTACCCTTGGACCTTCTCCCCCCCAAAAAAAATAGATGGAGGATTATGTTTTCCTGTCGTTTGGGGAGACTTGTTCTCTTTGTTATTATATGATGATTCATCCTCTAGTGGTCCAGTCTCTTATGGGTTAGTGTTCCATGGGTTATGACTAAGTCCCCTGCTGCTAAACTCCTCTGAGCTGTGAATTGTCACCCTGAAATTAAACTTCCCTGAGCTTCAAGCCTCATTAAAGTCTAAGCTACAAACATCAATAGCTCCAAAGAGAGAAAGGAGAGATTGAGATCTGGGACTTAGTCTTGATCAGAGATCCTCTTGGCTGAACAACTTCTATGCAAGCACTGTAAGAAGGCTCTGATACAAGAGGGTGAGGAAAAAAAAAAGAATAGTAACACGTTTATCCGCTACAATAAAGATTGGAGCTGCAGTTGGGACACAAATATGACTATCAGCATTTCTTCCAAAAAGGCTTTGATGTCTGAAGATGGTAGTAGGAGAAGAGGGACCTGCTTGGCAAGAGAGATAGGTAGAAGTGGTTATTCTTAAATAAAGGCCTTCATATATCAAATTGTTCAGAAAGTAAGAATCCTACATATATGTAAACATGCTTTGAAAACAGAGTGATAAAGAAATAAAGGACTTTGGGTATATAGACAGATATTTGAATGTATATGTATTAAAAAGAAACAAATTCAAAATATGTAAAGTCTGTTAATATGAATAAACATATGTTATTTAAATTTTGATTTCTGATGTTTCCTGCATGTATGCATTTTGGTGTCCTTTATATCTAACTATCTATATATCTATAGATAGATGAAAGATATAACATCACACTAAATAATTATTTATCCATATAAATATATACCATCAGATGCTGATATTTATAAGCTATTAGAATTTTGGTCTTTGTTCAATGCACTTAAGATGTTTATTTTTTCTCTAGATTTCTGAATATAAAAGAATTATCACAACTTTAATATTTAAGAAATATTTCCTGATATTGTTGGCTAAGGTATTCCTTTCCTGGACAGCTCATATATTTTATATTCCTTCATTTTTGAGTCTAAATATTGACTTCAAAAGTAGTTAATCTGGTGATGAACCCCCCTAAAATAAATTACAGTAATAGTCAGATAGCAAATACTTCTAGATCATATTCCAAATCTTTCCAGCTGAATAGAACCTGTAGGTGATAGTATTTGAGTGATAAAGTCCTTTAGGAACTCAGGGATACTTCTAAATCCCAATAGAACATCACAGTGGAACTCCAGCGGAAATATATTTAACTTAAACATTGTCCCTATAAGAATTAAAGATATGAAAGAATTGTCCTCTCAGTCTTAAAAAGATGATCTGTCTTTCTAAGGTTTTTCCTTTGACACATCATGTGTAAAAGATAAAATTTAGGGTGTGGGTGGGAAATCTTCTTGCATTAAATTTTTCAAGGTGCTCATGACTTAAATTTTAAATTTGCAAATATGTCTAAAATCTGTATATATCTATACATATATATAATCATTTTTAGACTTGATTTCATAGAAAAGCATGCATGGCTTTTAGGATAAAAATGTCAACTCTACCTGAGAGAAATTGGGAAAGACATGACCCTAATGAAGCCCGAAATAGCTACAGTAATCATTTAAGAAAAAGAAGATTTAAAATAATGCAAGGAGACTACTGAGGACATAAAAAGGCAGTGAAAATATGTGTCTACATATTTTCCCACAATCATCTAAATATATCATGTGATTTGTCAAAAAAAAAAAAAAAACCTTAGGAAGAGGACATTGAGTAACAACAACAACAAAAAAAAAGCTTTTCCCTGAACATCCAGGTCCTATGTATGTCAAATAAATTAAGAGGCAAACTTGTCATAATCAGTAATGCTCTCTGGAAAGGAACTTTGTTGCCAGGGTAGGAGCATATTGAAACTTTTAGGCATTTTCTAAAATCTCATTCTTGTCAAAGTTAAGTCATATGCATCTAAGAATGGATTGCTTGCTTGGAGCATATCATTCTCAAATAAATTAAGGCAATCTTTTCTTCTTGATTACTTTTCATATATATATTTTTTCCATGGGAGATTGACTTGAAAATTATTCTATGGTTGCTTAGTAATCTGTTAGTTGTGCTACTGTGTGAAATTTAGGGAGGCATATGGAGAGAAACAACTGCTAAGCACAAGAGTATTTTACTCATTCCTGCTAAATCAGTGCATGACATTTGAGAAGTATTTTAATCTCCATTTTCAAATTTTCCTAATAATAAGAGGGAATGAATGGTGATAATCTACTTGCTGTTTAAACAAAACAAACAAACAACAACAAAAAACCAAAAGTCAACCCAAGGACAATAGACCCAAACTGTATAAAACAGACAATTTATTCAGTTTAGTATAGCCAGTTGATAAGTCAATAAGCATTTATTAAACTCCTGCTGTATGTAAGGACTTTGGACAGAGGTAAAAAAAAATATAAATCTATTGGATCACCATTAGACCCTAGTTTGCAAAAGCATTATCCTTGATTCAAATCCCAATCCAAGCAGTTATTAGCCATGTTCTCTTGAACAAGTCACAATACTTGATGTAGAGGTGATGATACTTATGCTTCTTATGTACATGTATTATAAAGCAGTCAATCAGTAAATGAACATTGATTTAATATCTACTACATGCCAAGATTCAATATCTATTATTGTGTTAAGTGCTGGGGATATGTAAAAGGTTTCCTCAAGAAGCTTACAATCTATTTGGGGAGACAACATACAAATGTACAAATAAGCTATATATAGAATAAATAAGAAATAATTAGTGGAGGGAAGGTACTGGGATTAAGAGGCATGGGGAAAATTTTCTTAGTAAAAGGCAAGATTTTAGATGGAATTTGAAGGAAGTCAGATGGCAAAGATTAGAAGGAAGAGTATTCCATACATGAAGAGCAGCCACTGAAAAATCATGGGTTTGGGAGATGGTATATCTTGTATGAGGAACAACTAAAGGATTAATATGACTAATCAAAGTTCATAAAGATGAGTAAGGTTTAAGAAGACAGGAAAAGGAAAAAGGGGTTAGATTATAGAGGACTTTATAAATCAAACAGAATTTTATATTTGATCCAGGAGGTGATAAGAAGTCATTGGAGTTTGAGTAAAGAAATGACATGCTTGAGCATGCATGCTAGGAAAATTACTTTGGTGGCTGACTAGAGTGTATAGAGAATTTTGACAAAAAGTAGATTATTGCAATGGTCTAAACATGAGGAACTAGACAAAGATGGGGGTAATATTAAAGAAGACAATGGAGTGTTTTCAGGAAATGATGAAAAGATATAATCGACAGGTTTTGGAAACAGATTGAATATGTGAGTCAGAGAAAGAGAAAGTAAAGAGCATAGGATGGCATCTGGATTATGAGCCTGGATAATTGGAAGAATGATGTAAAACAAACAAATAAAACCCCACAAAAAAAAAGCCCACACCAAAATAATTCTAAATTTCTTTCCACTCTAAATTTAAGGGTCATTTGAATTTTATTCTATTTGCCATATTTTGGTAGGGTGACAAAAACCTATCACAAAATGATGTAGAATTATTTAAGAATTCTTTTGACTATGATTCCAAGTATTATCCTTGATTCAAATCCCAATCAATAGGTCAATAGTAACTAAGAATATCAATCCTTCTCATAAGCAGTATTGTGGATCATATGCCAACCACATGGATGACATTAACTGAAAGTTAGAGCCTAGTTCAAATACCACCTTCTATACTAAAAGCTATTGATTGTATATCATCTGTAATACAAAATTATATTGGTTTTTTCTGGTGTGTACTCCATTCAACTTTACAAGCTCTGTTAAAAGTAGAAACTGTGTTTTATACATTTTTATATTTCTCTCCTCCCTCAATCACTTTTTGTTGTTCAGTCATATCCAACTCTTTACAACCTTATAGATCATGATGACACTATCCATGAGATTTTTTTTTTAGCAAGCATACTGGAGTGGTTTGCCATTTCCTTCTCTAAAGGATTAAGGCAGAGGTTGAGTGATTTATCCAGCTAATAAATGATTTGATAGGTAGTAGGTATCTGAGGCCAGAACTGAACTCAGGTCCTCCTGACTCTATACCCAGTATTCTATCCACGAGGCTACCTAGCTGCTTCTTTACCTCAACCCACTGGCACAGTGAAAATAGTAAGTTCTCAGTAAATAACAGAAAATTTTCAAAATATTTTTGTAACTATGTATGTCATGCAATCAGAATTATATGGAGAAGCTTCTGCTCTGTAAAAATATACTTTGTTATGTTATATAAATAGGTCAGTCATGCTACAAAGGGGAAAGGAGGTTATTGTGTAGTTTTTAGTTTTTCTATAGCCTTTTAAGGGAAGATATGCATAAATTAACCTCAACCTCTTCAAATTACTTTCATCATCTACCAATACCGGCAAGTAATTTATAGCACCTTGTGCCATCACATATGTACTTTCCAATCCTTGTAATTTTTTTCTTTTTTTTAAAATATTTTTCTTTTCCCTTTGGTGCTTAATAGTTTCTATGGCAACAATGATGCTACTAGTGCAGAGGGTCTAAAGGAACTGCTTGAATTGAATTCATATGATAGTTTGACATTTGAAAATTCCATTGGGAAAAATATAAGCATTTTATGGTGATCACGTCAATGATATTTGTGGCCAAAAACTCTAAAAGCATTTTAAAATACTCTGGCTATATTTTACTATTAAATTTTTAGATAGATTCACATCCTTATATCTTGGGTACTTCATGGATTCTCCTATTGAATTTATATTTCTGTTTATACATTCCAATGAGTTTTTAATTGAGTAACTATCTAGTTAAATAATGCTACTAGTTTAACAACACTGTCAAAAAGGAAGTTAGATTACTTTAGCATTGCCTATTCTTGATGGAACTATGCTAGTTCTATATGAAAAAAACAGAGAGTCAGAGACAGACAGAGACAGAGATAAGAGACAGAGAGACAGAGATAGAGAAGATAGAGATGGAGAGAAAGACAAAGAATATTCTGATAATTTCCCAATGTTTATTAAGCATCTACTGCTTGTACTGTGCTAGTGGTTGAGGTTAAGAATAAATTAGATGGCTTCATGGATAGAGCAGGGTATGGAGTCAGGAAGATCTGAATTGAAATCTGGCCATAGATAACAGTAATCAAGTCATTTAATAACTATGTAAGTCGCTCACCTTTAGGAAGTGGAAAACCACTCCAGTATCCTTGTCAAGAAAAATCCATAATTGACATAATCTATGAAGTTGTAAAGAGTTGGACAGAGAAAGGGTGGGGAGAAAGAGAGGAGGGAAGGTAAAGAGGGAGGGAGACAGAGAGAGGGGGAGAGAGAGAGAGAGAGAGAGAGAGACAGAGAGAGAGAAGAGAGAGAAGAGAGAGAGAGAGAGAGGAAGAGAGAGAGAGAGAGAGAGAGAGAGAGAGGAGAGAGAGAGAGAGAGAGAGAGAGAGAGGAGAGAGAGAGAGAGAGAGAGAGAGAGAGAGAGAGAGAGAGAGAGAGAGAGAGAGAGAGAGGAGAGA